>NC_089251.1:111215012-111534394 GCF_963930625.1 Muntiacus reevesi
CATGTTTCTTTGGGAAAAAATTACAAACCAATTCAATGTATGATCTGAATCCTGACCGCTACTTTCTTATATACAAAATACTGTTCTGTATATACTGTACTTTGCTTTTTTCATGACAGTGTGTTTTGGAGTGACTTAGCACTTAAATCTTGGAGGTGAATCTGCAGCCATCCATTGTATGGAGGAATCCTTGCTCTAGTTTATGGCTGCATTTTTGTTGTTTAGTCGCCAAGTCGAGTCTGACTCTTTTGCGACCCCATGGACTGTAGCCTGCCAGGTTCCTCTGTCCATGGGATTTTCCAGACAAGAATACTGGAATGGGTTGCCATGTCCTCCTCCAGGGGATCTTCCCAACCCAGATGTTGAACCCGTGTCTCCTGCTTGGCAGGCATATTCTTCATCACTGAACTACCTAGGAACCCCTCATAGCTGGCATAGCGCTCCATTGTCTGGGAAGTAGACAGTTTAGTTTACTGCTTGACCCTTGGGCTGTTTCCAGTGTTTCCCTATTTGCCTTTCAATGCTACCATGAGTGACTTGGATATTAGTCATTTCATTCTTCAAACCCCTTCATAAAGAGAAGGGGGTATGGAATCTCAGGAGGGCGAGGAAACCTGCTGACTGCCCAGTGCCCCAGCTCCTGAGAAAGGGGCGATCCCGGCTGAAGCCCCCTCCCTCCTGTTGCAGGTTATGTTCACGGAAGAGGATGTGAAGTTTTACCTGGCCGAGCTGGCGTTGGGCCTGGACCACCTGCACAGTCTAGGCATCATTTACAGAGACCTGAAGCCTGAGAAGTGAGTGAAGGCCCAGCTCTGCCCAGCTCCCTAGGGTGTGCAGAGGCAGGCCCCAGGGGCCTCTTCTAGAACAGAGCCAGTCTGAGGCGGGTGGGTGTGACTTCCCCTGAGAAAGTCCCTCTCTCTTGGGTTGCCCCAAGAATGGGTGGGTGGAGCAGCGTGGTGGTAGCACCGGGCTCACCTGGGGGGCTGCCTCATCACTAGTGCTGCCATCACCAAGCACCAGTTACCTCTGTGCCTGGGGGTTGCCTACTTTTTTTGCTAATCCAGCATGACATCTGAGATGCCACCATTAAAAGCCCTTCCTTGATATGACTCTCTGTAGAATTTTCCTTAACATCTAAATATCCTTAAGTGGTAACTTGGGAGCCAGGGGCAGGTGCTAACGTGAAGTGAGATGTGGCTTTAGAGTCAGGCAGAAAGTGAAAAGTGAAAGTGTTAAGTCAGTCATGTCCAACTCTTTGCAACCACTTGGACTGTAGCCCACCAGATTCTTCTGTCCGTGAAATTCTCCAGGCAATATCACTGGAGTGGGTAGCCCTTCCTTTTTCCAGGGGATATTCCTGACCCAGGGATCAAACCTGGGTCTCCTGCATTGCAGGCAGATTCTTTACCATCTGAGCTACCAGGGAAGCCCAGAGTCAGGCAGACCCGAATTCAGATCTTATCTCTGCCACCTCCTAACTCTCTGACCAGGGGAGTTATTTAACCTTCCTGGGCCTTAGCTTCCCCATGATTAAAATGGGGCATGAAAGTACCTACCTCACACAGTTGTTTCAAGAATTAGTGGAGAGGTAGGCAACACACCTGTGTGGCACCATGAGTACCTTCCACCCACCCATTCATCAGCCGGACCTGGGTGGATCAGCTTCTCTGGGCTGGGCCCAACCTCTGCAGCCCCATGGTGTCACCTGACTCCACCAGAGGCCCGAGGCTGAGGGGCCCTGACCCCCTCTCTCCATTGCAGCATCCTTCTGGATGAGGAAGGCCACATCAAACTCACTGGTGAGTGGAGGGCTCCTGCCCCTCCGGTTTCAGGGGAGGGCAAGATGGGCTCTAGATGGACCTGGGCTGGGTACTAGGGTATCCTCTTGTCGTGAGAGGCTGTGCTAGGCACTTAGAAGTGGTCAAAAGTCCAGGCCTGGCATGACCTGGGCTTGAATCCCAGGTCCCCACTGTGTAATGCTGAGCAGACCATCTCACCCCCCTGGGCCTCAGTTTCCTCCTGAGTACCATGGCAGTGATGCCCTCAGGCCTCTGGACAGTGGGGATGGGTGTGCAGGGGCGGCAGCGAGGAAGGCAAGGGGTCCTGAAGGTGTGTCCGCTTGCCCTCCTTGCCACAGACTTCGGCTTGAGCAAGGAGGCCATCGACCATGAGAAGAAGGCCTATTCCTTCTGCGGGACGGTGGAGTACATGGCCCCCGAGGTCGTCAACCGCCAGGGCCACACCCACAGTGCAGACTGGTGGTCCTATGGGGTCCTGATGGTGAGTGCCCACGCAGGGGTAAAGCATCCAGCCCAGGCACTGGGCCTCAGTTTCCCCATCTGTGGGGCAGGGGGCGGGGGAGGGTGGTTGCTGGTCTCTAAGGCTCTTCTCTTGTCCTCTCATAGCTAAACTGGCTTCACACTCCTCCGAGCTGCAGTTTCCTTCCTTGGAAGGATTCCGGGCTTGGCCCCACCTGGGGTGCCCCTGGCCCGGTACTGGGCCTCTCCCCAACCTCAGGCCCCTAGTCCTGCTCCTGGTGGTCTGATTGACGGAGTGGGGAGGGACACACACAGTTCTTGATCCAGGTGGACCTCCTGGGCGGGGGGCTGAGTGGCTGGCCCAGGTGGGAGGAGGTGGGGGAGTCTCGGGGGCAGGACCAGAGCCTGAACGGACCCTTGTTCCCTGCAGTTTGAGATGTTGACGGGGTCCCTGCCCTTCCAGGGGAAGGACCGGAAGGAGACCATGACACTGATTCTGAAGTAAGCTCCAGCCTCTCTCTGACACCTCCAGGTGTCTCCTCTCCTTGGCCTCGTTTGGGGGTCAGAGTAACACCCCACACCTACCCTCAGATTCTCCAAGAACGAGACACTCCACTGGTTCGAGCGCTGTGCTTTTGCTAGGGCTCCCTTTTCACCCACAGGGGCCTATGGGCGGAGAATCCTGAGTCTCTGGGAGGGAAGTTAGTGGACAGCTCGTCTGGACTGACTGAGCTGGAAATGAGACGTGGACAGAGGCGGGAGGTGAGACGGGGCCTCCGGGGCGGGGCCCAGCCCTGACGAGACCCGGGGTCCGTTGCAGGGCGAAGCTAGGCATGCCCCAGTTTCTGAGCACGGAAGCCCAGAGCCTCCTGCGGGCCCTGTTCAAGCGGAATCCTGCCAACCGGCTCGGTAAGTGGCCCCAGCTCCGGGGAGGGGAACGGGTACAGCTGCGGCCTAGGCCACAGGGCCACATCTGGGGCTGAAAGGGGCCGTTGTCCTTTGTGTGGGCAGACAATGCCGGCGGCCACCCTGCCTTCTGGCCCCATGTGTGGAGTGGGGGGCGGGGGGGGGGTGGTGACCTGTGTCTGGGGGAAAGCAGGAACTGAGTCATCTCCACTCCCCCTGGGGATGAGGACAGAGGCCGGCACGGCTCCTCCGCCAAGGCTGCTGGCTCAGGAGAAGGGGCACAAGTTCAGGCGCCAGGGGCTCAGGACCCCACTGCTGGCACGTGGTGGTCCCTCCACAGATACCGTGGTCGAATGAGTACTGTTTGTGAGCAGAGTGACCCAAGGCAGTTGACATCTCCCCCTGGAGCCCGAGGTCCTTGTCTCCACTGGGGACAATGGTCTTGAGCTTCGTGGATTAAATGAAATCACGTGAACGTGCCTGTAGCGGCTGCTCAGTTGGCTCCTTGGCTCCTGGGTTCACCTGAACCTTGACCAGCTTCCTAAGGTCCCATCCAGGTGTCTGGGCTTGAATGGAGGGAGAGCCTGTCTGGTGGCTGATAAGGGTGATGAACTAAGAGCAGCAGAGATGAGGCCTAAGTTGGTGCGGGGTTGGGGGAGGTGGGGACCCTCTGGCAGATCTCAGGACAGGTTTGGCCTGTCCTGACTTTGACTTTGGACAAGTTGTCTAGCCTCTCTTCTCTGGACCCTCCTTCTCCCATCAGTACATGGGAGCCTGATCATCAAGAGGCTCCAGAAAGTGGAAAATGCTGAGTGGTCTGTAGGCCTCGGGGTGATGGCTGGATGGACTTGGGGTGGCATGAGCCTAGCCTCTGGTCCCAGACCCCAGTGAGGCGTGGCTGCTCAGAGGACAGGGCGGGTGTCTGGGGGTCAGAACGTCCTGGAGCAGACCCCTCATCTGGGCTCTTTCAGGCTCCGGCCCTGACGGGGCAGAGGAAATCAAGCGGCATGTCTTCTACTCCACCATTGACTGGAATGTGAGTGAGCCTGTCCACCCTGGGGCCCCAGGCAGGCCTTCAGCTGTGGTGGGAGGGGGCTTCTGCTGACTCGAGCCTCCAGCGTGAAGCAGAGGCGACGGCGTGGCCTTAGGGGCACGGGCTGGCCTCCCCCAGAGCGAGCAGTTATGCCCCGTCTGCGTAGCCTGTGATCTGTCCAGGCCATTAACTCCTCCTGCATGGGGCTTCCAGCGGGCTGTGGGGGGTGCCAAGGTAACCAGGGCGCCCACCCCACCTTGCAGAAGCTGTATCGGCGTGAGATCAAGCCACCCTTCAAGCCGGCCGTGGCACAACCCGATGACACCTTCTACTTTGACACTGAGTTCACATCCCGCACGCCCAAGGGTGCGTCCCTCGTCTGACTTTGTCCTGGGCTTTCCCTTCCCCAGGAGGGAAGCGGGGAGTCAGGGACCTCTTGGGGCGCAGGGGCCCTGAGGGCTGAGGCAGGCCCAGGTGTGTGGGCAGGCAGGCGGGGAGTCTCTGCCTCTTTGTCCCCGTCTCATTCAGCCTGGCTGTCCCACTCCGGGGCTCTATGGGCCTCTTTGTGCCTGGGCAAGGGGGTGGGAGTGAGTGGGTGAGTGGGCCACAATAGAAAAGTCAGGACCTTGGCCCCAGGCACCTTCAGCCCACTGGAAAGACCAGACACATCAGGCTCCCACTCACGTCAGGGGTGAAGAATCTGACCTGGCAAACACGCGAGGTGGGGACGGTCTGGCAGAGCAGGGGTGACAGTGCCCAGAGGTCAGGGGCAAGCGTGGGAATCGGCTTTGGCTGCTCTGACAACTGGGCTTTGGTGACGCATCTGGAACACGGGCTCAGCCGTAGACCTACTCAGTCCATGGGGTTACTGCTAGAAGCCAAGGAGGCGGCTTCTGGGAGGGGGCTTGGTAAATCCTAACGTTTTGGCCACATATGGGGGAAGTGTTCTGAAAGTCCTCCTGGGGGGACAGGTTTTAGCAGAGGGAATGCCTTTCTCACTGTGGCTTGCACGTCTCTGATGTTGGGGAACTTGTCACTTCTCCGAGCAGCGTGTCCCATCTTTATTTATCTGACAAGTATGTACCAGGTCCCTATTAGTGTGCCAGCCATGCGGGGATTGACGGTAAACAAGACAGACCCTGGCCCTGCCTTCATATGGCTCAGGCTCTAGTGGGAGAGAGATGAAGTCAGCTCTGGGCAGCTCGGCAAGTGCAGCCTAGTGGAGGCAACAGGCTGGAGGAGCAGCGTGAAGCCAGGTTTCTCAGAGGACAGTGTGTGAGCTGAGCCTCAAAGGATGGACAAGGAATGGTCTAGTTAGCAGGAACAGCACGTGCAATGGCTTAGAGTCTCCTCTAAGGATCTGAGAAGCTGGGCACGGCTGAGCTGTGGCGTGGGGCGAGAGGAGGCTAAGATCACAAGCACCTCATTGCCTGCGTTATCCCAAGGGCAGAGGAGGGGTACAGACGGGGGCAGACTTGTGGTTGGAACCATCCCTCCGGCTGCTGCATAGAAGATGGACCTGAAGGGGCAGACCAGACACAAGGAGGCCTCCAGGAGGGGATAAAGTGGGCGGGTGGTGGATGTGAGGGTTTTTGCTGTTTCTTGTATGACTGCACTGGGCTGGCCTGAACACACACGGGCAGATGGGCTAAAGCCGGGGATGAGAGGTCCTGCCCAGGCTCCCGTCCCAGCCAGCTTTCTGGGCTCCCTTGGGTCAAGGGTACCTCCTCTGGTTCACATCCCCCTCCTGCCTCTGCAGACTCCCCAGGCATCCCCCCAAGTGCAGGTGCCCATCAGCTGTTCCGCGGCTTCAGCTTCGTGGCCACTGGCCTAATGGAGGATGACGGCAAGCCTCGGGCCACACAGGCGCCCCTGCACGCGGTGGTACAGGTGAGGGGCGGGAGAAACTTCTCGAGTGTCCTTTTCCTCTTGGAAAGCACAGGGCAGAACAACTGAGAACACAGGCCCTGAACTTGGACAGACTTGGGTTCAGACCCTGCTGCCACCGGGGAGCCCACTGCGCCTCAACCTCCTTGAGCCTCAGTTTCCCCATTTGTAAAACAGGGAAGGCAGCGTGGTTATGAGTTTCTTTGTGTACACACACACACATGCATATATACGTATATAATTTGAAACTTTAAAATATTCTGAAATTTGAATTTTTCAAGAATCACCATCTGCTTTCCTTTCACACATGTTTGGTCCTTATAAGTCCTGTGTGTGTGTGTGTTCAGTTGCTCAGTCCTGTCTGACTCTCTGAGACCCCATGGACTGTAGCCTGCCAGGCTGCTTTGTCCATGGAATTTTCCAGGCAAGAATATTGCAGTAGGTAGCCATTCCCTCCTCCACGTTATGAGTTTCTTGACACAGAGGCAGAATGTTGTATGGCCAGGGCAAACCCAGGTTGGTGGTGCTGGGCGGTGGCTGGCCCTGACAGGGATGGGGGGGACACTCAGATCTCTTGCCACTGTCTCCCGCTTGCCTACTCTCCCAACTCCGTGGGAAATTTAGAGTTGAGAGGCAAGAATGGAGACTTTGGAGCTCACTGCCTGGGTCAGAACTTCCAAGGTCAGGGATCGTGGAGGGGACATGTCCTGGTGCCTCAGTTTCCTCATCTGTAAATGGGGGTGATGATAGAACCTTTCCCCAAGGGTTGTTTCAAGAATTATGTGAGTTACTGTGTATAAAGTTAGGGTGACTGTGTGATTTATTATCCAACTGGGATATCTTGGTCCCAGACAAGTTAAACCAGACTGGGTGTGAGGGCAACAGACATGAACCAGGGCCGCGTGTGGGCTGTGTGGTCACCTGGTGAGAAGGGCTCAGAATAGTACCTGCCACACACTCAGCATCACAGAAGCATTTGATACAGTTCATGTCTCAAAGCCTTGAGACATCCCACAAGGTGGGCTGTGTCACCCAGCAAAGGGAAACAACCCGCCAAAGCCCGCAGTAAGTGGCAGAGCTGGGACCTGGCTCAGGGCTCCCGTGCCCCCTCAGGCCTGCCGGGGTTCTGGGAGCCTCCAACTGCTCCATGTGTGTGTTGGCTCCTTACCTGCCCCCTCCAGCACCCACTGACCATAAACTGCAGCCTGGCACCCAGGAGCCGGCAAGTGCCCATCATAGTGTAGGAAACAGGCCCAGAGAGGGGCAGACTCTTGCTCGAGGTCTTCTACCCCAGGCCTCCTGCCTCCTGTTGTTCAGGCACTGAGTCGTATTCGACTCTTTGTGACCCCGTGGACTACAGCGCGCCAGGCTTCCTTCTTGCCCACTGCCACCTCCAGGGGCCCAAGGCCTGGGGTTCTGGGAGATGACTCTCCATTCCAGAGCACATAATCAGTCCCACCTCTTGGTCTCCTGCAGCAACTACACGGGAAGAACCTGGTTTTTAGCGATGGCTACGTGGTAAAAGAGACAATTGGTGTGGGCTCCTACTCTGAGTGCAAGCGCTGTGTCCACAAGGCCACCAACATGGAGTATGCTGTCAAGGTGAGCCTCATGACCTTGTTCAGGCCAAGGCCGCTCGGCTGGGGTGGAGGTGGTGGGTGATGTGGCCCTGGCCCACTGGTTGGAGATGGATGGTGCTAGAAGCTCTGTGGATGGATGGAAGGTGTGCGGCTGAGACTCCATGCCCTGCAGCATGGGGCTCTGTGGCAGGGAGGGACTCTGGAGTTGATCCCCCAACACTGCCACATGTACCCCCTTTCCTCAGGTCATCGACAAGAGCAAGCGAGACCCCTCGGAAGAGATTGAAATTCTTCTGCGGTACGGGCAGCACCCCAACATCATCACTCTGAAAGATGTGAGTGGGGGTCCTTGAGTGTGGGGTGGGGACACGGGCCCTCGGCTCTCAGACTGGTCTCGGGGTTGCCATTCCTTTTGGCTTCTGGTCCTCCTCTGCTCACAGATGGGAGGTCCACTGAGGTGCCTTTAGTCTGGCAGCAGCAGGTGCCCTCCCTGGGTGACGCTGGCATTCTCCGAGAGTGTTCTTGCCCTCAGGACAGAGCCAGCATCCTGTCCAATGGCCCAGGTGAAAGTGCTGCGAGGGTGATGAGACACAGCAGAACGCAGGCCCAGGGCTCAGTCTTTCCTCCCTGGCCCGGTGAGCTGGTGACCAGGGAGCCCAGGCCTGGCATCGAGGGGAGGGGCCTGATGGTGTGGCCTCTGGCAGGTGTACGATGACGGCAAACACGTGTACCTGGTGACAGAGCTGATGCGGGGAGGGGAGCTGCTGGATAAGATCCTACGGCAGAAATTCTTCTCGGAACGTGAGGCCAGCTTCGTCCTGCACACCATCAGCAAGACCGTGGAGTATCTGCACTCCCAGGGGGTAAGTCTTGAGTAGGGGGTACTGAGTGGGCCTGGGGCGGGGGGGCAGCCTGGGGTCTTACCATCAAAAGAGTGCATGGACCATGACTGGCCCAGACAGTGGCAATCTTCCACCAGCCAGAGGGGAGATTCGAGACGGGTGAGTGGGCAAGTGGATGGATTTAAGGAAGGAAAGGAGGGACAGATGAGGCCACATTGTGAAAAGGAACATTTACTCAGGACCTAGGCAGGCATCATGCTGAGTTCCTTCTTGCATTATCTCAACTGATTTTTGCAACAACTCTATTGGGTAGATGCTGTTCTTGGTCTCACTTTATAGTTATGGAAGCCAAGGCTCAGAGATGTGAGCTCACTTGCCTGAGGTCACACAGCCTGGGAAGAAGGGAGCCAGAGTGTTTGAGAAATTTGGGTGGGGAGCTACAGATGCAGAGTGGTTTTGAGTTAGGAAGCAGTGAGATCACTGTGGGAGCTTCAAGGCTTCAGGGAGAAATCTGGCTGTGGGTTCAGCTGTCAGGACAAGAGGAAGTGGATGTAGGAGGAAATGCTTATGGAAACACAGGCTAATTTTTTTACAATATTGTGGTTTTGGCTGTACATCGACATGAATCAGCCACAGGTGTAAATGTATCCCCGTATCCTGAACCCCCTCCCACCTCCCTGCACACCCCATTCCTCTGGGTTGTCCCAGAGCACTGGCTTTTGAGTGCTCCACTTCATGCATTGACCTTGCCCTGGTCATCTATTTTACATATGGTAATATACATATTTCAATGCTATTCTCTCAAATCATCCCACCCTTGCCTTCTCCCAGAGTCCAAAAGTCTGTTCTTTACATCTGTCTCTTTCGCTGCCTTTCATATAGGATTGTCGTTACCATCTTTCTAAATTCCATATGTATGCGTTAATATACTGGTGTTAATATATTGGTGTTTCTCTTTCTGACTTACTTCACTCCGTATAATAGGCTCCAGGTTCATCCACCTCATTAGAACTGACTAAAATGTCAAAAATGTCTTTCTGCGATTGGTTTATTGGATTCACAATCTCTGCAAGATTCTTACCTTTCATTCACTTATCATACCCCTTAAGCCTCTTATAAAACTGAGATAAAATTTGCCTACAGAAGATCTTCAGTGTACAAGTTGATGAGTTTCATTAAATGTGTACATCCATGTCACCTCCATAGTAAAACCTCCCTTTCGGATGCCACTGACTTGTTGAAGAGAGCAGTTCTGTGGAATGTCCCACATTATTTACTTATTTATTTGGCCGCACTGCAGAACATATTGGATCTTAGTTCCCCAACCAGGGATTGAATCCATAACCCTTGCATTGGCAGCACAAAGTCTTAACCACTGGACGACCAAGGAAGTCCTGGTCCCGCATTTTGAATGTGTTTGCTTCTTGTGGCATCATTTTAATTGTTTCTCTATTGCTTATATTTCCTGTAAACTGCAAGGTGCTCCAAAGTCTTAATTAGATTTCGCTTCAACTTCTTTTTGGGGGCATGGAGTCAAAAATCACTCCATGGGAGGTGCAGTGAACTTCGCACAGCATCATGTCTGGGAGCCAGTGTCTCATTGCCCCTGTTAGTCATCACAGTCTGGGGATGGGTGAACGGGTGTCAGGCAGTAGGTGGGTGTGAGGTGTATCGTGGAGATCCTCACCAACCTTTCATGCAATGGTTTCAGCCTTTTGTGACATTTCCCTGAATCATTTCATTAGAATTTGCAAAAATAACAATGTGTGATTCTGTCTAACTTATTAGGGGGATTCTTTTGTGAAAAAGAACTTACCTTATCACCAGAGGTCTAGTTTGGTTACTGCATGGTCGTGTTTGAAGTGGTTATGTGTTTTGAAATGACCGGTGCAAACAGACTGATATGGAAATATGTCAGGTCAGACAGTACACGGGCTTCCCTTTCCTGTTTCGTTCTCACGTGAGTACTAGCTAGCATTACCCGAAGAAGGTTTAGAAGATAGAGCTGAAGTGGTGAGTTTCCAGCAGGCCACCTAAAGCTCAGAGCAGGGATGGCTGTACCTCAGAGCTTATAGGATATTAGTTCCCTCAATGAGGAATTGAACCTGCACCCTCAGCTGTGAAAGCTCAGAGTCCCAACCACTGGACCACCAGGAAAATAACCAGGGAAGGGCTTTTCTAGAGTGGGAGTTGCTTCCAAAAGTAGTGAGCCTCTCTGTGAGGGGTAGGTGAGCTCCAAGTACAGACATTCACTCTGTAGAGGTGTCATGGGAGAATATTATTTCTTGCCCAAAGGACATCTTTGGGATTTTGGAACCTATGGGCCCTAAAGTTTCTTCAGTCCAGAATACTGGCGTTGGTAGCCTTTGCCTTTTCCAGGGGCTCTTCCCAACCTAGGAATCGAACCCAGGTCTTCCATATTGCAGGCAGGTTCTTTACCAGCTACCTCTAAAGTTTCTGGCCCTTTCCAAATACTAGGGGAAGATGAGGAGGAAATCGGAAGCTCTCATGGAGGTTTTTGGAGGGAGATTCTCAAGCCGTTTACCACTTTGGCCTCTGTGGTCCAGAAGCCAGGAATCTAGTCATCGTAACAGCTGAGAAATGAGAAGAAGGTGACCAGTTCTGGGCCCTCCTATTTGTTTTCATGTTATCTTCATATTGAAATATCACATAAATAGATCATCATGTACAGTTCAATAAGTCTTCAAAAGTGAATACACCCACATAACTAGCACCCAGAGCAGACAGGGCTGTGCCTCTCAGCTTAGTTCCCTGACCAGGAATTGAACCCACACCCTCAGCAATGAAAACTGGGAGTCCTAACCACTGGACCACCAAGAAACTCTTCAGGGAAGGGCTTTCTAGAGTGGGAGCTGAAGGATTTCTAGTTCCCCAAGCCCCTCGAACCCCTTCCACTCTCCCTCCTCCAAGATAACCATTCTAAGCTGACTTCTAATTTAATATAAATGTACTCTTTCATATCTGACTTCAGCCACTGATCACTCTCTCTGAGATTCACCTGTGATGTTGTGTGGATGCAGTTTCCTCGGTCTCATTGCTCTGTGGTTTCTACTGTGTGAATAAGCCACAGTTTAATTATCCTTTCTACCCTTAGTGGACATGGGTTGTTACTAGTTTACTTATTTATTTTTTTAAAGAAGGTATTCAAGAACGAAGGAGTTGATAGTGATGGTCCCTTCGGCATATTGCTTCACAAAGCTGATAAAGTAAGATTTTGACGATATTCAGGATTCTTCTTCTCTTTTGGCTGCTCTGGGTCTTGGTTGCAGGATGCGGGCTCTTTAGTTTTGGCTTGTGTGGTCTAGTTCCCTGACAAGAGACTGAACTGTGTTCAGAGCCCCCTGCGTTGGGAGCTTGGAGGTCTTAGCCACTGGACCACTAGGGAAGTCTCTGTTACCAGTTTTTTGACTATGACAAGTAACACAGCCGTGACATTCTTGCACTTGTCTCTCGTGAACACTTGTCCACTCTAACCTGGGTATAAACATAACAGTGCAATTGCTGGGTCATAGTGCAGGTTATATTCATCTTTAGTAGATGTTGCCAGATTTCTAAAGTTGTTTTACATAGTTATACTGTCCAAAAGTGTGTGAGAGTTCTGTTACTTGCCAACACTTGGCATTTTCCATCTTTTTAATTATAGCCACTCTTAAGAGAGGAGGAGTGGTATCCCATAATGGTTTTAATTTACGTTTTCCGGATGACTGATGAAGTTGAGCACCTCTTCGGCGGTTTATTGCCATTTGGACAGCCTCTTTTATGGAAAGTCGGTTCAAGTCTTTTGTCCATTAAATGAAATTGGGTTGTCTGCCTTTTTTCGTTTTATTTTGCAGGACTTCTTCGTTTAAGATGTGGAGCCCTTTCAAGTCTCTAGCTTCCGTCAGGGCCCCAGGGTGCCGAGAACAGCCTGTCTGAGAACTCGGTAGTGCTTCGCACTTTGACTTCTCTGTTTAACCAGATGACTTGCGTCAAAGAGCTTCATCCTTTATCTGTGTGTGTGTGGCTGGTCACAGGTGCCCTAACGCGCATCCGCCGATGATGCTGGCGATGACAGAGCACTTTGCTGCCACTAGCACCACAGAGCACTTTCCACGGGCCAGACAGATTCTAAGTATTTTACACATCCACTCAGTTGTTTCAACAAACCTATGAAGAAGGTGTGAGTATTAGTTCACCCATTTTATAGGTGAGGAAATTGAGGCTCTGGGAGCTTAAGTAAAAGTCTCATAGCTAAACTGGCTTCAGAGTCTGAGCTCCTTCCTTGCGTGTGATTGGCTGCTGCTTTGGACAGCATCTGTGCCCTCATTTTCCTGCCCTTCTTGTCCTTTAATTTTTAAGAGCTTCTTAACAAGCACTTGCTGTATCTTGATATCCAGCATGATGGTGGGGTTCAGCCCCAGGAAGTGCTGGGGTTACTCTGGCAGCAGCTGTCATTTTCCAGGCCCTGTGCTACATACTTCTGGTACATAACTCGTATGAGCCTTCCTGTAACGCTGGGGGCCAAGCACTCTTATCAGCCCCGTTTTACAGGTGACAAAACCAAAGGCTGGAGATGTTGAGTGATACATCATGATCACACAGCTGCTGCCGATAGAGCCAGGGTTCACACTACAGCCCGTCTGCCTCCTGACTGAAATCACAACTTCACTAGAGCCACAGCCTGTGACTCAGTGGCTGCGTTTGGCCTGCGCAACGTGGGTGTTTTCTTGGTTTGGTAATTTGGTTTGGTAATTCGGCTGCTTTTGAAACCTGGGCCCGAGTTGCTGCGTAGTGATTGTCAGCTGGAGTGAGCAGCAGCTGCCTCTGGAGCCTGTTGGCCTGGCTCCACAGGGACTGTGCAGGGATCCTCTTATAAAGCCAACTAACTGGCAAGATTCGGCCGATCTGATGTGCAAAGCGTCTGTGTGTTTCAGAGGTGCAATTCATTCATTCACGGCACAGAGCTCACATAGCGCTTGCTGTGTGCGAGTCCCTATGCTCCGTCCTGGGGGTGAGCAGGCATTCCACAGAGAGATATGGCTGTTCGTGGTTGAAGGACCCCCCTCTGGCCTGAGCTTCAGGCACTGGAGGGATGTGGTGGACAGTGAGGCTAGAACGAACAGCCAAGCTCTCCACACCAGGATGGGGACTTCAGGGTTTATCCTGAAGTAGTAGGGAGCCAGTGAAGGTTTTTCACAGCTCTCAGGGAGGTACCATGAGCTCATGGGAGAAGGAAGGTGAAAATGAGTTTAGTCTGGGATTGTTGGGCTTGAGGGGCTAGGGGGACATTCAGTGGTTGCCATCTGGTAAGCAGCTGTGTGATCCTGGACTCAGGAAAGTTCCGGGTTAGTGTCAGAGATCTGAGAGTTGTCAATAATTAGGTGAGAGTTAGTGACTCTGAATGGAACCATGCAGAGGGAGAGGGTGTGGATGAAAAGGAAGTGGAATGGGTCAGCCTCCTCAGGTTACACATGAGCCCAGGGCAGAGTCATGTGCTTAAGGCCTCCATTTCTTCAGCAGGTATTTATTGAATACCTGCTATGTGCTGGGAACTGTTCTTAATGCTGGGATGCAGCAGTGAGCAAAACACTCCTGGAGCTTACATTCCAGTGGGTGGGTTCAGAAGACGATGAAGTAAATATCCAACAGTGGTAAATGCTGTGGATAAAGATAAAGCAGGGTGAGGAGACGGAGGCGTTCTGGTCTGTGGTTGCTATTTTATATGGAATGGTCCAGGGAAGGCCTTAACTGGTAAGGTGACATTTGAGCTGAAACCCGAAAGAAATAAGAGAATGAGCCAGGCAGATGCCTAAGGGAAGAGTATTCCAGAAAGTGGAAACAGCAAGTACAAAGGCCCTGGGGCAGGAGTGTGCTTAGCAAGTTGAAGGAAGAGCAAAGAGGCTGGCATGGCCAAAGCCAGCTGAGCAAGGAAAGGAGTGCTAGAGGACCAGAGAGTGCCAGCAATGTGGGTGAGAGGTAGGGGAGAGAGGAGGTGAGACCACCAGGCCACTGTAAAGACTTTTCTTCTTAAGAGGGGACCCCTTGGAGGTGACATGAACTGGCTTACATTTAACAGGATCACTCTGGCTTCTCTGTTTAGAACAGGCCATAGGAGATGAAGCAGAAGCAGGGAGACCAGTTAGGAGGTTGTTGCCGTAATCCAGGGGAGGGATGATAATGGCTGGGATCCTCATGCTGCCAGTAGAGGGGCTCAAAAGTGCCTGGGCTCTGGATATTTTTTAAAAAATATTTATTTGTTTGACTGTACCAGGTCTTAGTTGCAGCACTCCAGATCTTTAGCTATGGCGTGTGGGATCTTGTTCCCTGACCAGGGATCAAACCTGGGCCGCCTGCATTGAGAGCACAGAGTCTTAACCACTGGACCACTATCCAGGGAAGTCCCTGGATATGTTTTAATGGTAGAGCCAGCAGTGTTTGCTGATGGATTGATCGAAGAATATGAGAAAAAAAGAGGAATTAAGAATGACTCTTTAAGATTTTGACCCATGCAATGGAAGGATGGAGTTGCCATTAGGTCACATGTGTGGTCCCCGCTTCCCAGGTGGCCAATGCAGGAGACGTAAGGAGACATGGGTTTGATCCCTGAGTTGGGAAGATCCCTTGGAGGACGTCATGGCACCCACTCCAGTATTCATGCCTAGAAAGTCCAATGGACAGAGGAGTCTGGCAGGCTACAGTCCATAGGTTCTCAAAGAGTCAGACACGACTGAAGCGACTTAGCATGCATGCACGTACACACATGTGTGGCAGGCAGATTTGAGGCGTTCACTGTGGACAATGAAGTTAGGGCTGCCAAGTGGCTCAGTGGTAAAGAACCCGCCTGCCAGTGCAGGAGACACAAGAGACTCGGGTTTGATCTCTGAGTCAGAAAGACCCCCTGGGGTAAGAAATGGCAACCCACGCCAGTATTCTTGCCTGGAAAATTCCATGGACAGAGGAACCTGACGGGCTACAGTCCATGGGATTGCAAAGTCAGACGCGACTGAGCACATGCACACACACAGACATTGACCTAGAGGGTTCAAGTTGATAACACCAGCAGCACCAAGGCCCCTTGGCAGCCCCTTCCCTCCCTTTCAGATTCTGGGTCCTTCTGCCCCCTCTCTGGGCCCATCTTCTGACTCTCCCATCCCTGGCAGTGGACCTGGGCCCCCAGCAGCCTGCTCACATGGAGAACTGACCCGGACCCTCTGCCCCCAGGTCGTGCACAGGGACCTCAAGCCCAGCAACATCCTGTATGTAGACGAGTCTGGGAACCCCGAGTGCCTCCGCATCTGTGACTTTGGCTTTGCCAAGCAGCTGCGGGCTGAGAACGGGCTCCTCATGACACCTTGCTACACTGCCAACTTCGTGGCACCCGAGGTGAGTGGCCCGGCCTCGTCGGCTGCAAGAGTGAGGGGGGGCCTGGCACGGGGGCCTTGTGTCCCTTCCAGAGGCCCCACGCTGTCCAGGACTCCAGTCTGTGTGGCCTCGGTCCAGGTACCAAGGGAGGATCAGCCCACACCTGGGACCCTTGTCCTGCATTTTGGGGAGCAGCAGGCAGGCATATGCCCCTTAGCCCAACCACCCTTCCCTGCCTGCCTTCCTTGCCAGGTCCTGAAGCGCCAGGGCTATGATGAAGGCTGCGACATTTGGAGCCTGGGCATTCTGCTGTACACCATGCTGGCGGGGTGAGTGCCCCTCTGGCCTGCACCCCGTCTGCCCCCCGCCCCCTCCTCCAGCCCTAGTGTACAGGCTGGGGTGGCGCTTGTCTGATGGGAGAGACTCATCCCTGCTTCAGGAAGGGCTGGAGACAGGAACATGATGCTGTCTTTGGGAGCTCCACCTTGGGGAGGAAGTGCCACCTTTGGGAGCACCCGCTCTGAAGGGGGAGACACAGTCCCCCCTCGCCACCCCCGCCGCCAGGAGGCCAGAGGCTATACCTACACCAGGTGGACTTTCCTCCAGATACACTCCATTTGCCAACGGACCCAGTGACACGCCAGAGGAAATCCTGACCCGGATTGGCAGTGGCAAGTTCACTCTCAGCGGGGGAAACTGGAACACGGTTTCAGACACAGCCAAGGTGAGTCTGTAAGGCCTGGACCCTGCTCACTTAGGGCTGGGGAGGCCGGGTCCCACCCCAGGGCTTTTCGGCATTCCATGGACAGGTGACCAGCAGCCTCATTTCTCCAAGTGGAATATCCCACAGGCCTCTGTTGCTCTATTTCTGCAAGTGGAAGATTCCCAGGCAGACTGCTGCCCCCTCCTCTGCACTCTATCTTGTGTGTTATTTGGACAACTTGGTGATCGTTCACTGGCCCTTCCTGTGTTCTGGGCCCTGAAGGGGGGCAGAGGGCTGCACTGTCACGGCCCCTGCCTCGTGGGGACTTAGTGTGAGGGGAGAGACAGGCTTGCACACAGAGGGACAGAGGCAGGTCCTCCTGGTCAGAGGTATAGGCAGTGGAGCCCAGACAGAGCTACGGGCCACCAGGCAGACAGGCCTTCTCAGAGGAGGGAACGTTTGCGCTTTCAGTGCTAAACAACAGGTCCCAGTGGTGGGAACCTCTGTGTCAGACACTGGGTTGAGTCCTTAGTGAACAGTACCCCCTCGCATTGACCTTATGAGTCGGGTACTTTTGTCATCCTATTTCTCAGAGGGCAAGCTGAGGCTCAGAGAGTCAAATTAACTCGCCCCGGATATGCAGGTGATCAGCAGCAGAGCCAGGTTTTGATCCTTCCCAGCCCCAGCCTTCGGTTCTTCCCACCTTCCTGCGTGGCTTCTAGATGGTGAAAGAGAAAAGAAAGGGCCTTCTAGGAAGAAATCCCCAAAAAGGGCATATGCCACTCGAGGAGGCCCTGGAGCGGCGTGGAGAAAGGATTGCAGGGGCTACTGCAATGGTCCAGGCAGGCGATTGCAGGAAACCGCTGCCTTAGCCAGTCCCCATCGGCCAGGCCTAGCACTCTGCTCCCCTGCTAGCCTCTCCCACCAACCCCCTTGCCTGCTCTTCCCCAGGACCTGGTGTCCAAGATGCTGCATGTGGACCCCCACCAGCGCCTCACAGCCAAGCAGGTCCTGCAGCACCCGTGGATCACCCAGAAAGACAAGCTTCCGCAGAGCCAGCTGTCACACCAGGACCTGCAGCTTGTGAAGGTACCGCCGCCCCCGGCTGCTGGGCCACAGGGGCCCAAGCCAGGGTTCCGGGGGCAAGGACTCGGGGTGGTAGAGCCAGGAGATGCCATGTGCGTCTCTCCCCAGGGAGCCCCTGTCTGACACGCCAGGGTGTCGACAGTGCCTTCATGGCCCCCAGTCCTTGGGGGCGGGCACAGCTCCTGCCCTCTGAAGCCTCTGATCTGAGGGAGGAGGCAGTGAAGAACCACCAAGGCAGGATTAACGGGGGCCCGGGTGGGCTGCAGAACCCTGGGAGGGGCTGGCTTGGCCCTGGAGCACATGTACCTCCCACCGTCATGAACTGAGTCCCCCTGTCTCCCAGGGAGCCATGGCAGCTACCTACTCAGCGCTCAACAGCTCCAAGCCCACCCCTCAGTTGAAGCCCATCGAGTCGTCTATCCTGGCCCAGCGGCGGGTGAGGAAGCTGCCGTCCACCACCCTGTGAGGGGCCCGAGCATCCAGGCCGCAGGGCGGTGCTAGCTGGATGGAGGCAGTGTGCTTCCCAGAGGAAGCAGACCTGAATCCCAGGGCCAAAGGGAGCGGAGCCCCGCGGGGCCCAGGAAGCAGCCAGCCCGGATCACCCCAGGGAGGGTGTGAGAAGTGCCTTCTCCTTCCCCAGGACAGATTCTTCTCGGCTCAGGCTCTGCTGGTTGAAATTGATTCACTGTACAAACTCTTTATCTATTTTTAAGGAAAAAATGGCGTCAACCACCATGGATTTCTACAAGAGCCATTTGCCTTTCTGGGAGCAGAAGTAGCCAGTGGAGCCCCAGAAGGGTGCTGAGTCATAAGGGCGCTCTGTGACTGAGTCCCCTTAGAGCAGCTTTAGGATTCCCCCTGGGGACCCCCACGACTGGCTGTCTGTAGCCATCTGCACCCACCTCCGAGGCAGTCCGGCGTCCCCTCCCAGAGCCTTTGGCTGTTTAGCAGAACTTGCTCTACCCTGGTTGGCTCCTATTCTGTTGTGCTGCGGGAGGGAGGTCTGGAACCACTTTCTGCTAGAGGAAAGGACCAAGGCCCTGTGGCTCCCAGCTCCAGGCACCAGCATCCACCCCTGGGCCCCCTGCAGTCAGGTCGAGCAGTCCCTGAAGGAGCATCGAGAAAGCACTTTCTGGCTGACTTCAGTTGGAGTCCGCCACAGGACAGAGTTCATGAGAGGCCTGTGGGGCGGGCCGAGAGGGGCAGGAGCTTTTTTCATTTCTTCCTCAGCTGGTAACTCAGGGTTCATCTGTCCATGGCCTTTCTAATAAACTTACAGTTGAACTGAAGCACGTTCGCCTCCGCTTGTCATCCCTGCATTTGCCCGCCCTCTGCTGTTGGTTGTTGAGGACTTTGGTCGTGACCAGTACTGGGCCCGGGCAAGTTAGCCCACTGCTTGGAGCTCAGTTGGGGAGCAGTGGGAGTCCCATTGGCTCTCCCCATTTCTGCCAGGGATTCCATTATGGTATTGATAATAGTAATGGGATTATTAGCCACTTGTGACCAAGTGCCAGGCACTGTGCCTGAGCCTTATGTGTATTTCTCATTTGATCTTTTTTTAAAATTTATTTTATTTTTGGCTGTGCTGGGTCTTCACTGCTACACTTGGGCTTTCTCTAGTTGCAGCAATAGGGGGTAGGGGCTACTGTCTATTCGCGGTGCACAGGCTTCTCATTGCAGGGGCTTCTCTTGTTGCAGAGCACGGGCTTTAGGCATGCAGGCTTCAGTAATTGTTGTATGTGGGCTCAGTTTGGTGACCTTTGACCTCCAGAGCACAGGCTGAGTGCTATAGGGCACAGGCTTAGTTGCTCTGAGGTATGTAGAATCTTCCCAGGCCAGGAATTGAACCTGTGTCCTCTGCATTGGCGGGCGGATTCTTAACCACTGGACCTCTAGGGCAGTCCTTCTCATTTAATCTTAACTCTGTGAGGAAGATGCTGTCATGTTATTATCCCTGTTTAATAGATGGGTAAACTGAGGCTTGGGGTGGAGGGAACTGACATTTCTTCACATGATAAATTTTCTCTGGGTACCTATTCTGGCCCTGTTCCAGATGCCGGTGGATCAAGTAGAAAACAAGGTTATTGTATTCCTGGACTTACTTCCTAGTAGAGAAACAGACAAACAAAGGTCAGCTACTGGTGAAACATGCGGAGTGAAATTGGGGTGAGAGATAAGGTGATCAGGGAAGGCCTCTCAGGGAGGTGACCGAGAAGCTGAGATCTGAATGATGAGAAAGGCCCAGCCAGGACCAGGAGACAAGAGGGCAGAGTCA
Source organism: Muntiacus reevesi (assembly GCF_963930625.1). Lineage (NCBI taxonomy): Eukaryota > Metazoa > Chordata > Mammalia > Artiodactyla > Cervidae > Muntiacus > Muntiacus reevesi. Next base: position 111,234,945 of record NC_089251.1, read on the forward strand.
GAACAAAGGCCCAAGGAGGAAATAGGCCATGCTCAGGACTGGAGAGAAGCCAAAAGACTGTGGTGTCAGGGCCAGGGGTTAGCCTGAGATGAGGTTCGGAAGGAAGGCAGAGGCCAGACATGCTGGGTGTTATAGGCTAGGGTAAGGAGTTAGGATTCAATTCTAGATGAGATGCAAGCTCCTAAAGGAATTTCATGAAGCAGGAAAGTGACACGATTTGATTTATATTTTAGAAAAATCACTCTAACTAATGTGTAGAGAATAGATAGGGGGAGAAAGGGGAGCGGGCAGGCAGGAAGCAAAGTCAGCAGTGGCTTCTGCAGTAGCTTACACAAGCGAGGAGGCCGCCTGGACTAGGGTGGTGGGAGTGGAGAGCAGAGGGAGTAAACGGGGTCCAGACAAGCTTTGGAGGTAAAGTAGACAGCACTTGCTATCAGTTGGGATGTAGAGACTGAGAAAAAGGATATTCATGGATAGTTTTTAGGGTTTTGACTTGAGTTCTTGAGTCCTGAGGGAGACGTTGGGCAAGAGTAGGTTTGAGAACCCTGTTGTTGTTTAGTCACTATGTCGTGTCTGACTCTTTTGTGACCCCAAGGGTAGTCCCGCCAGGCCTCCTCTGTCCATGGGATTCCCCAGGCAAGAAAACTGGAGTGGGTTGCCATTTCCTTCTCCAGATCTTCCCAGATCAGGGATCAAACCTGTGTCTCCTGCAGTGGCAGGCAGATTCTTTACCATTCTGAGCCACCAGGGAAGCCCTTGAGAAGTTTAGGAGATGCCTTATGAATATCCAAACAGAGGTGTCAACTAAGAGTTGTAATTAGAAGTGGCAGTTCGGGAGAGAGGTCTGGATTGGAAGTCTAAATTTGGGAACCATTAGTTTGGAGAAAGTTTATAGAGCCAGGAGGTTGGACTTTAAAAATGTGGTCCCTGGACCAGCAGTATCAGCATCACCTGGGAACCTGTTAGAAATGCAGAAACTTGGAGCCATCCCCAGAATTGCTCAGTCAGAATCTACATTCTAATGAGATCTACATGTGATTTGTGTGCACATTAAAGTTTGAGAAGTGCTATTGTAGGGACTGCTCATACCAAACACCCTTTCCAACAACACAAGAGACAACTCTACACATGGACATCACCTAATAGTCAATACCGAAATCAGATTGATTGTATTTTTTGCAGCCGAGGATACAGAAGCTCTATACAGTCAGCAAAAACAAGACTTGGAGCTGACTGTGGCTCAGACCATCAGCCCCTTATTGCAAAATTCAGGCTTAAATTGAAGAAAGTAGGGAAAACCACTGGACCATTCAGGTATGACCTGAATCAGATCCCTTATGATTTATACAGTGGAGGTAATGAATAAATTCAAGGGATTAGATCTAGTAGACAGATTGCCTGAAGAACTATAGACAGAAGTAGATAACATTGTACAGTAGGCAGTGACCAAAACCATCCCTAAGAAAAAGAAATGCGAGAAGGCAAAGTAGTTGTCTGAGGAGGTTTTACAAATGGCTGAGGAAAGAAGAGCAGTGAAAGGCAAGGGAGAAATTGAAATGCAGAATTCCAGAGAATAGCAAGGAGAGAAAAGAAGGCCTTCTTAAATGAACAATGCAAAGAAATAGAGGAAAACAACAGAATGGGGAAATTGGAGATAGCAAGGGAATATTTTGTGCAAGGATGGACACCATAAAGGACAGAAATGGTAAGGACCTAACAGAAGCAGAAGAGATTAAGAAGAGGTGGCAAGAATACACAGAAGAACTACACAAAAAAGGTCTTAATGACCCAGAAAACCATGATGGTGTGGTCACTCACTTAGAGCCAGACCTCCTGGACTATGAAGTCAAGTGAGCCTTAGAAAACATCACTGCAAACAAAGTTGGTGGAGGTGATGGAATTCCAGCAGAACTATTCAAAATCCTAAAAGATGATGGTGCTAAAGTGTTGCATTCAATATGTCAACAAACTTGGAAAACTCAGAGGTGGCCAAAGGACTGGAAAAGGTCAGTTTTCATTCCAATCCCAAAGAGGGGCAATGCCAAAGAATGTTTAAACTACCATACAATTGCATTCATTTCACATACTAGTAAGGTCATGCTCAAAATCCTTCAAGCTAGGTTTCAACAGTATGTGAGTCAAGAACTTCCAGATGTACAAACTTGCTTTAGAAAAGGCAGAGGAATCAGAAGTCAAATTGCCAACTTTCGTTGGATCATAGAGAAAGTAAGGGAATACCAGAAAAACATCTACTTCTGCTTCATTGATTACTCTAAAGCTTTTGACTGTGTGGATCACAGCAAACTGTGGAAAATTCTTAGACATGTGAATACTAGATCATCTTACCTGTCTCCTGAGAAGCCTGTATATGGGTCAAGAAGCAACAGTTAGAACCAGACATGGAACAATGGACTGGTTCCAAATTGGGAAAGGAGTACGTCAAGGCTGTATATTGTCACCCTGCTTATTTAACGTCTGTGCAGAGTATACCATGTGAAATGCCAGGCTGGATGAATCACAAGCTGGAATCAAGATTTCTGGGAGAAATATCAACAACCTCAGATATGCAGATGATACCACTCTAATGCCAGAAAGTGAAGAGGAACTAAAGAGTCTCTTGATGAGGGTGAAGGAAGAGAGTGAAAAGGCTGGCTTAAAACTCAATGTTCAAAAAATTAAGATCATGGCATCCAGTCCCATCACTTCATGGCAAATAGTCAGGGGAAAAGTGGAAGTGGTGACAGATTTTTCTCTTCTTGGGCTCCAAAATCACTACAGTGAATGCAGCCATGAAATTAAAAGACACTTGCTCCTTGGAAGGAAAGCTGTGACAAACCTAGGCAGCATATTAAAAAGCAGAGACATCATTTTCTGACAAAGGTTCATATAGTCAAAGCTATGGTCTTTCTAGTAATCATGTACAAATGTGAGAGTTGGACCATAAAGAAGGCTGAGTGCCAAAGAATTGATGCTTTTGAACTGTGGTGTTGGAGAAGACTCTTGAGAGTCCCTTGGACTGCATGGAGATCAAACCAGTCTATCTTAAAGGAAATCAACTCTGAACATTCACTGGAAGCACTGATGCTGAAGCTGAAGCTCCAATACTTTCACCACCTGATTGGAAGAGGGACTCATTGGAAAAGACCCTGATGCTGAGAAAGACTGAGGGCAAGAGTGGGGGATGACAGAGGATGAGATGGTTGGATAGCATTACCGGCTCAATGGACATGAATTTGAACAAACTCGAGGAGATAGTGAAGGACAGGAAAGCCTGGCATGCTGCAGTACATGGGGTCACAAAGCATCAGACTCAATTTAGCGACTGAACAATAATAACAATTGTAGGGACTGAGAGCAGAGACGGGGATTGATGGAGACTGAGCACATACTAGCATTTAGAGGAGATGACGGGGAGGAGGGAGAGCCAGCAAAGGAAAGGTGGTAACAGTGAATGGGAACCTGCCAGTCTGGCACAATCCAAAGCTTTACGAACCAGAGGCTTTTGCTTCTGTTATTTCTCAACCTTCTCACTTTATAGATAAGAAAGCAAGGACCCAAGAGATGAGTAAGTCTTATTATGATAGAAGGAGATTCTGACACTAGTAGTTCAACTTCTGAGCTGAACTTGGCTTGCAGTTTCTGAGCTCGAAGTCTCCCTACAGGAGCAGGGAAAGCTGCACTGGAACCCCAAAGGCTGAGGCACCCTCGTGAACACCCACTCACACACATAGTCCTGAGCCCCTGACCAGGGTGTGTTCCATTTCCGGTCCCACCCACCACCCGAGGTCATCCACCCTGGACCCCATCATCCTTGCTGGAATCCTGAGGCTCATCTCTGACCCCTTCCCCCACTTCCTACATCCAGTCTGCCTTCTGGTCCCATCAGTATTGTTCCCTAAATACTTTAGGGATCCATCCCCTTCTCTCCCTTCTCCCCATCTGCCTCTTTTTTGTTGCTTATTTGTTTTTGTTTTTTAATATTTATTATTTATTTATTGGCTACATTGGGTCTTAGCTGCAGCAGGTAGAATCTTTGTTGTGGCTCACAGGCTTCGCTCTAGTTGTGACACGTGGACTTAGCTGCCCTGCTGCATGTAGGGTCTTAGTTCCCTAACCAGGGGCCCAACCAGCACCTCCACCCCACCCATTGGAAGGCAGATTCTCAACCACTGGACTACCAGGGAAGTCCCCGATCTTGTTTTGTTGTTGTTATTGTTCTGCCGCTGCCTACTTCCCTTTGGTCTTTTGTGTCCCCAGCATCCTCCATTTAGAATCACAAATTCTGACCCAGCGTCTGACCTGGAGGAGCTCCCTGCTGTCCACAGAGAGAGCCCAGACAGTCAGTCCTAGTCTGACAGTCAGTGTCCTGTGTGACCTGGTCCCTGCTGAGCCCCAGCATCAGCTCTCATAACTTGTCCCCAGATTGCTCACAAGATCTGAACTTGCCAGGCTCCTGCCTCCACCAGATTCTGCCTGGCTAACTTCTACTCATCCTATAGGAAAATTCAAATGACACCTCCAGGAAGCCAACTAGGACATCCCAGACAGGGTTTGGCAGTTCTCTTTTGGGATCCCCATGTTATACAGATTTAGAACTGACTAATGATGTATTTTCTCCCTACCCAGACTGGGAACTCGAAGGTATGGGCTGTGTTTTGTTCATTTCTGTGTTCCAAGCACCTAGCTCCAGGCCTGGCACACAATAATTTGGTCCTCAGCTAGCATTTGTTGAATGAATGAATGAGAGAGAATGCAGAAACAGTGGGCTTGGAGGTGTAAGAGGAAGCATAGAAACTTCACCCACAGAGTTGCAGGAGCCTGGGAAGGCATCTAAGAAGGAGGAAAGGAAGCCGATGCTCTGACGAACCAAGCAGTTAGTGTCCTGCCCCAGGCACCAGACGGAGGATTCAAGAACCAAGAAGTGACGATGGGTAGAGTGGGAGCCCACAACTGCTTTCTCAGCAGTTAAACCCCGACACTCATATACTTCACCTCTCTGAGCCTCAGGTTCCTCACTTGCTAAATGGGAATTACAACCTGGGCTCATGTCACAGCTTAACCTAAAGATCAAATGAGCAAGTGAGTTTGCACATGTTTTGGAAGGTAAAAAGCGTGACTTGCACAGTTAAGCTTGTTCTAACTTTTACAAGCTCAGCCCCCACCCCCACCCCCTGCCCTCAGGAACTCAACGGACTTCAGAAGCACACTTCTCAGTCACCAGCATCTTAGCCAGGAACTTCCTTCTCTTGAGTGCTGACTCCCTGGGCAAAACCCATTTATAGAAATAACCTGACTTGAGGAATCGAATTGTCAGTCCAGATGTTCCCAAGTTCCAGAGTCACTCTTCCCATTAAGGCTCAAATAACAGTGCCTGGGCTGCCGTCCTCTAGGATGTCCATCCCATGAAATATCCCCATGCACCTATTAAACAGATACTCGCTCTGTGGAAGCGCTGGATGCCAGCTGTTTTCCAGGCTTTATTTCAGTTGATCCTCATGTGAAGGAGATTTTTTTTTTTTCTGGCTGTGCTCCATGGCTTGCAGGATCTTAGTTCCCCAACTAGGGATCGAACTCATGCCCCCTGCAGTGGAAGTGCAGAGGTCTAACCACTGGACTACTGGGGAAGTCCCCAGAGGTATGATCAATTCCATTCCAAGCATGAGAAAGTTGAGGCTAGGAGGTTACAGGATACAGCTGTGTGAAAAATATCCTCGCCCAAGGATCCAGCTAAGTGAAAGAGCAGAACTCAAACTGAGGTCTGGGTGGTTCTGAAACTTTGCTCTTAACAGGGTACTGTCCCACCTCTCCACTTCCAAGAAGCCCAAAATCTACTTACCATGTTCCACAGAGCTGTCTGGTTATCACTCTCCACCTCAGCTAGCCATGTGGTCATAAAGGTGCCTATAGTATTGGATAGTATTGGGGTCTGGTCTCAATTAGAAGATGTTAGAAAGTTGTTTTCCCAGCTGGCAAAGGACAGAAAACAACTTAGGGAATTTGGGGAGTTTCCTATGGACAGTCTCAGAAGGTAGTGAGTTCCCCATAACCTGGGCTAAGGCAGAGAACTAATGAGACTTGTCAAGATCTTCGAGAAGATTCCTGTTGCCAGGTGGGGACTTATTTAGATGATTTTACACATCCCTTCTGAGTCAGAGACGCCAGTTCTCAATTGTTGGCACAGGCATCAAAGTCCCTAATTGTTTCTTGTATTTCACCCACTTACATTTTATGTTTTTCATGGTTATTTCTGGGACAGGCACCCTCAGAGAAAAGGCTGGTTTCCCCTAAATGTTAAGCATCCAAACATTTGGTACTTTGATTAACATATGGATTTAATCCTTGATCTGACCATTCATTTACTGGCAATGATAGTAGGCATGATTGAGTTCCTGCTTTATGCTGGGCACAGTATATATATCACCCCTAATACTCAAAGCAATCTCATGAGGTGGGTATGATCATTTCCATCTTATAACAAGGAAACTGAAGCTAAGAGAAGAAACTTGCCCATCAGTCACCAGCAAGGAGGTTGACTGAGCCAGGTTTTGATTCCAGGTCTGTTTGGCCCCAGGCTTCCCTGGTGGCTTAACAGTAAAGAATCCACCTGCAATATAGGAGCCTCAGGAGACACGGGTTCAATCCCTGGGTAGGGAAGATCCCCCGAAGGAGGGCATGGCAACCCACTCCAGTATTTGCCTGGAGAATCCCAGGGACAGAGGAACCTGGCAGGCTACAGCCCAGGGGATCGCAAAGAGTTGTACACAGCTGAAGCAACTGAGCAAGCACACACGCTCTTTGGCCCCAAAGCCCGTTCTAGGCCACTCTGCTGCACAGCCTACGTTTCATCCCACACTGACTTGTAAAATTTCACAGTTAAAAGGGCTCTGAAGGCCTCAACCCAGTCTCCACCCACGACAGGAATCTCCAACAGATGGTTCTCCCGTTTCTACTCAGATACCGCCAGCGACTACGGAGACTCCCCCCCCCGCGCCCCGCCACCACATCACAAGGCATTCCCCCGCATGGCAGGAAGGTTCCTCTGCTTTGAACTGAGGTCTTCTGCGTAACTTCCATTTCTTGAGGGGGTTCCCACTAACTCCAAGGACTCGAGGGAGAAATGACTCAGCAGTAACAGGAGGGAAATCTAAAGGACACCCCCATCCCCACCCTCAGGGAAGCAGCTGCAGCCACAGGCAAAGGTTGTGCTGTCAAGAGACACAGATGTGGAGGTGAGCAGGAGGGCCTTGGGAGCCGAGCCCTCCCCAGGGCTGTGCAGTGGACCCTCTGGCCCAACTCATCCCCGAAGGCAGGTGGTGGTGGTGGGAACAGCTGGATCTGCAGTCACTCCCCAACCCCAAGGCTGACCGGCTCTTTGACCTGGGGCGAGTCATTTCACTCCTCTGAGGTTTCCCCAACGGTCAAACGGGGCTGATGTGAGTGTTAAAGGACAGGGTGTGTCTACAGAGTCTTGGTTATAAGCAAACATCAAACAGAACGTAGGAAGAAACCCGGAGTCCGGGGATTAAGCACGGACTCCACTCAGAGCCGTCCTGATTTTGTTTGTCGTGGCAGTCCGAGCGCGGGTTAGAAAAGAATTTCCAGGCACAGAGCGTTTTAGAAGGGAGTGAGTTTATTAAGAGCAGGGAGCAGAGATAATGAGGGCGTGGTGAGCACAGTGGGTTGACTTCCTGACAGGCCAGTGAGAGCCGACTGAGACGCTGTGAGAACAGCGGGTTGACTCAAGGGAGAGCTGACGCTTTTCATGGGTTAATAGCCAATTTTTATAGCCTCAAGACAAAGAAAGTTCCTGCTGGAAGATTGGCATTGTGAAGTGAAAATTGTTCAGTCATGTCCAACTCTTTGCGACCCCATGGACTGTAGCCCGCCAGGCTCCTCTGTCCACAGGCACTCTCCAGGCAAGAACACCGGAGTGGGTAGCTGTTCCCTTCTCCAGGGGATCTTCCCAACCCAGGGATCAAAGCAGGTCTCCCGTGTTGCAGGCAGATTCTTCACCGTCTGAGGTACCAGGGAAGTTAGGTGACTAGTTAGGGAACTGTAGGGTGAGCACTGAGGTGGGCATTTTTGCCTAGTATGGGGTCAGCTGAAACTCCAATACTTTGACCACCTGATGCAAAGAACTGACTCATTGGAAAAGACCCTGATGCTGGGAAAGATTGAAGGCAGGAAGAGAAGGGGACGACAGAGGATGAGATGGTTGGATGGACATGAATTTGCGAAAGCTCCAGGAGCTGGTGAAGGACAGGGAAGCCTGGCATGCTGCAGTCCATGGGGTCACAAAGAGCCGGACACGACCGAGCAACTGAACTGAACTGGGGTCAGGAAGCCTGCTGGTGATAATCAGGGGGGCTTTTGGCAGCGGTTACGGTGGGGCTCAGTCGGTTCCCAAGATGACCTTGTTTCTAGACTCCGCTTCTGTAGCCTCGGTGTGAGGTCCTGCTCAGTAGCCTTGGGGCAGGACTCCACATTGTTTACTTTTTTTCCTGAAGTATAAACATTTCTGGGTTAGAAGCCAATGTTGACCACTTGTCTGTGTGACCTTGGGCAAGTCATTTAGCCTTTCTGTCTCAATTTCCCCTTCTTTAAAAATGGGAATTAATAGTACTGTCTACTCTGGTAAAGGTAAAACTAAGCACCGCCTCAGAAGCACATGGCAGAGGGCCTGACACATAGGAAACGCTTAACACGTGTTGTTAACGCTACTACCCACTCTCTCCTCCCAGAGGACAGACTCCTCTCTCTGCCTCTCTGTCTGTCTCCAGAGCAGAGATACCAGTCAACTCGTCTGAACATCTTTGTCTCACGAGAAGAAGGAACCCTCTCAAGAGGACTGTCTCTGTCTTTTCCTCTCCTACATCAGAGCCTCTCTCTGAGTTATAACTCATGTGTATGACTCAACCTGAAACTTCTTTTTATAAGTAATTTCCTCTGTTTCTCTTCCCTTCTTCCGCTCCACACCCACTCCTCAGGCTGTGGGCTAAATTGAGAAATCGAGGGGCAGATGACACATGCTTGAGCGGAGCCTGAGGTCTGCACCTGGGCTGGGCCTGGCGTCACTCACCCATTGCAGAATCTTCTTACTAGAGGACTGGGTAAGGACAGTCATTCCTGCTGTTATTACAGAGCGTTCCAGGGCCCAGACCCTTTGTGTGAGCATCAGGGAGCAACTGAAGGGGACTGAATATTCTCACCTGGAGGAGTAAGTAGAGGATTAGAATCAGAAGGCACGAGAGTGAAGTCAGGTCTCAACATCAGCCATGACAGGCTGTGTGATCTCGGGCAGGTCACTTGACCTCTCTGAATTTTGTTTTCTTCATTTGTAAACTATCCTCAGAGGATCATAAGAGTGAAGGTTCTTGCAGAGATTAGGTGCAGGAAAAATGGTAGCTATGCTGCAAGAATGCTTGATAGAACATTCAGAGCTGAAAGAAACCCTCCAGAACCAGGGATCTTAACTTGAGGTCCATGGGCTTCCCAGAAACGAGGAAATGATATGTAAAAGGGTGTATGCTTGTGTAGTTTTCTTGGGGAGAAGGTTCAGGGTTCTCATCAGATTCTCAGAAGGGTTTGTGATCCCCTAAAATGTTGAGAACCATTGTGTCCAGGGGAGAAGATATTAGATTTTTACTTGACAAGCATGCGGAACAGTCTTCTCATCCCAGCACTGAACTGCAAAGACCAATGCTCCTCCCCTGTCTGGAGCACTGGGCTTCAGGGCGGGTAAGTGATTTAGCCAAGGTACAGACAGCTGAGAATGGAAGGAAGCCTACTGCTGGGATTGGAACCCCAAATCTCTGACTGCAAAGCTGGCCACATTTGTATCAGGAGAGGCCCCCCCCCACCCCCCCCACCCCCGCCAGGCCTGTGACTTGCCTAAGTTCCCTCTGGTTAGCCAAGACTAGCAGGATCAGCATTGCATAAGAAAGGCGCTGGGGGGACTTCCCTGGTGGTCTAGTGGTTAAGAATCCACCTTCCAACACAGGAGATGCAGGTTCAATCCCATTCGAGGCCACTAAGGACATATGCCGTGATGCAACAACTAAGCCTGTGGGCCCTAGAGCTCTACAACAAGAAAAGCTGGAGTACCACACGCAGCCAAAAAAATAAATAAATAATAATAATAGTAATAAAAAGTTGGGGATTCTCTGGCAGCCCAGTGGTTAGACGCCTTCACTTCTGGGGCCCAGGTTCCTTTCCTGGTCAGAGAACTAAGATACCACAAGTCACACAGTGCCGCCAAAAAAGAAAAAAAAAAAGGCCTTGGGGTCACAATGAGGGAGCTGAGGTGCAGATACAACTTTTGGAGGGATAGGCAAACTGCCGGCAGGTGGGCTAATCCTTGACTATAACCGGCCCTATTCTACTCTGAGGTGACTCAGGGAGGGGGGTTCCTTTCCTAAACTCCAACACAAGCTGACAGACCAGGAAGCAATTCCACAAGTGTATTTATATCAACTATGTGAGGTTTAATTCACCATCAACAAGATGCATGGGTTATATGTATACGATCAGATGAGTTCTGACAAATGTGTACACCTGTGAAACCCATACCACTCACAAGATACCGAACGCTTTTATTACCCAGAGAATTTCCTCCTGTCCCTTCTCAATCTCCCCCAAGGTCAGAGGCAGCCACCATTCTAATTTTTTGTCTCCATAAATTAGTGTTGCCTGTTCTAGAACATGTATAAATGGAATCATACAGAGTGTGCTCTTTCATGTCTGACTTCCTTTGTTCAACATAATATCTATGAAGATTCGTCTGTGTTATTCTCTGTGTCAGGAATTCATTTCGTTTTGTCCCTGAACTGCTCTCCATGGACTGAATGTGCCACAATTTTTTTAACCCATTCATCTGTTGATGGACACTTTTTCCCATTTTGGTTCATATGAATATTCATGTAGGAGCTTTGTGTGGACATATGTTTTTATTTCTCTTGGGTAAATATATAGAAGTGTCGTTGCTCCATGCTGGGGTAGGTGTATGTTTAACTAAAAAATGACTCAGCTGTTTCCCAAAGGACATTTTACACCCTGACTAGCAATGTATGAAAGTTCCATTTGCTTCATACCCTTGCCAATCTTTGGTATTATTAGTCTTTTTAACTTTAGTCATTCTAGTGGGTGTGAATTGGTTTCCCTTTGTGGTTTTACTTTGCATTTCTCTAATGACTATTGATGCTGAACATCTTTTCATGTATTTACTGGTTATTCCTACATATTCTTTTGTCTGTTCAAAACTTTTGCTTCATTTAAAAAATTGGGGAAACTTCCTGACCCTGGTGGTCCGGTAGCTAAGACTCTGTGCTCCTAATGCAGGGGCCTGGATTGGATCCCTGGATAGGGAACTAGATCACACATGCTAAAACTAAGAGTTCCCAGGCCTGGCACAGCCAAATAAATATTAAAAAAAAAAAAAAAAAAAAAAGGCAAGTATGAGTACAGTATAAGATAGATTTATCTTCTTAATGTTATATGTATAGAAAAAACCAAAATGATAGACAACAAAATGTTAACAATGATTCTTCTTTGTGCTTTTAAAAGACTTGACTAACTTTTTAAAATGAAGCTACAGACTTTAAAAAAAGTCACAAACTCATACACAAAAAATATATGCGTGCCTGTGTGTTTTCAGAACACAATCCAGCCCCAAGCACACGTCCTAAGAACCAAACCGGTGCAGAGATTCAGAATTAGCTACTGTACCGTTGAGCATAGCCCTATAGAGCCATCTTTCTGCCTTCTGGATATCAAGGAGAGTCCTAACTACTGTCCAGGGTCTCAGGGACACCATGGGAAAAAGGAATGATTTACTGATCCCCACCACTGAAACTGAGAAAGCCTAAATAGGGATGGGAAAGTGTTTTGATTGCCTGAAAAGCAACATGTTTAGACAGATGATATTTATTTATTACATGATACATTGCAGTGATGTTGGCATCAGCTCATTTGTCAGTCAACAAACATTTCCTGGGCACCTACCCAAAAAACATCTAATTTTTGAAGGATAAAAATGATGACTTTGGTTTGGTGTTTGTTGAAAGGTAATCACTCTTCTTTCCTCCCATTTACCACATGCTCAGCACTTAACCGGGGCCTTGAAATGCATGTTTTTGTTGTTGCTGTTCAGCGGCTAAGTCGTCTCCGACTCTTTGAGACCCCATGGACTGCAGCACGCCAGGCTTCCCTGTCCTTCACTATCTCCCGTAGTTTGTTCAAACTCATGTCCATTGAATCAGTGATACCATCCAACCATCTCATCCTCTGTTGCCCCCTTCTCCTCCTTCCCTCAATCTTTCCCAGAATCAGGGAGTCTTTTCCAATGAGATGGCTCTTCAAGTCAGGTTAGCTCATTTAATTATCAAAACCACATCAAAGAGATATTATTATTTCACACATGAAAAAATGGAGTGTCAGAGAACTTAAACAACTGAAATATCAAAGAACTTAAATCCTTTAATCAGTAGTTCATGTGTATTGAGTGCTTATTGGTGCTACTCACTGTACTAAGTGCTTTATAAGAATTACTGCCTTTACTTACTTACCTTTTATTATACTCATTTTACTTAAGAGTATGAGGTTAAATTATTTTGATGTTAAATTACCTACCCAAGGTCATCCTGTTAGAGAGTGGTAAAGCTGGTATCAGTACTGGACTTGGCATTGGTAGACTTTGTTCTGATTTTGCTTTTAGCATGTGATTTTAGGCAAGAAACTGAACAATTCAGTTTAGTTTTTTCCTTAAGTTTTTTGGAGTTTTGGGGTTTGTTTTTTTTTTGGAGAGGCATGCAGCATCAGATCGTCCCAAGACAAGGGATCAAACCTGTGCCTCTTCACTGGGGACATGGAGTCTTAACTACTGATCCACCAGGGAAGTCCTTGCTTAGGTTTTTTATGAGGATTGTTTTAAAGTCACAAATGGACTTTGTACACTTTTAAGGCACTTTAAACTTGTATTATTATTTAATCAAAAAACATTATTGGGATTTCCCTGGTGGCCCAGTGGTTAACAGTCTGCTTGCCAATGGAGGAGACACAGGTTCAATCCCTGGTCCAGGAAGATCCCACATGCTGTGGGTCAACTCTATTTACCCAGGAGAAATAAAAACATATGTCCACACAAAGCTCCTACATGAATATTCATAAGAGCCAAAATGGGGGAAAATGTCCATCAACAGATGAATGGGTTAAACGAATTGTGGCACATTCAGTCTGTGGGATGCTGTTCAGGGACAAAACGAAATGAAATTCACATGCTGTGGAGCCTGGGCACCATGATTACTGGGCCCGTGCTCTAGTGTCCAAGAGCTGCAAATGCTGAAGCCCGCATACTTCGGAGCTCATGCTCTGAAGCAAGAGGGGCCCCTGCAACAGGGGCCCACAGCTAGAGAGCAGTCCCACTTGCCACAACTAGAGAAAGCCTGAACACAGCAACAAAGACTCAGTGCAGCCAAGGATTTAAATATGTGTGTGTATATATATATATATATAGAGAGAGAGAGAGAGAAAGAGAGAGACAGAGAGAGAGAGAGACAGAGAAAGAGACCACAGCCTATACTGGGAAGCACTGGGAGGATGCATAAATGAATAATTTGTTTGCTCTCTAGTAGTTTATATAAAGGTGATCAGATAGAAATAAAACTAACGAACACAAGTTCAAGGGATCCCATTCTTACAACTAGACTGGGCTCTAGAATCAGACAGACCCAGGCTTGAAAACTTGGCTCTACGACCCACTATCTGTATGACTTTGGGTAAAATATCCAACCTTTCTGAACCTCAGTGTTTTTCTCTACCATCTTCTGTATAATATACCTACTTTACACAAGTGTTTCAGAGGACTGAGTTAAGTAAAGTGCCCTGCACCATGTTTCGCACTGAAGCAGACATTCAATCAGTGGTAATTATTTTATTTACATGCTGCAGGCAAGGTCCCTTTTGTCTGTATCCCCTCTGACTCTCTGCTTCCTCTTCTTCCTGGGCACACAGCTAGACTACACTTGATGTTAGATGTGCTCATGTGACAGAGCTCTAGCCAATGGGATGCGAGCAGACATTATCTGTTCACAAAATCCTCCCAAGAAGACCTCCCCATCGCTTTCTCCTTTCTGCAGTTTGACAAACATAGTCACTTTGGGCTTTATGTGGTGACATGGCATAGCCATGAGATGGAAAGAGCTTGGGTTAATGAATCAGTTTAGAAGAAGGTCGCATGTCAATCAGGGACACCTGTTCTGGACTTCACATTAGCCAAAAATAAATTGTTCATGGGTTTCTTTCTTACCCCAGCAAGAACTACCCTAAGAGATCAACAAAAGGTCCATTCTCATCATCCACAGCCTCCAAGTCTCCCAGGATCTGTCTCTTTGGACCTGAGAAGCTCACACAGGGTCGTGCCCCTCACTCCACACCTCTTCATACTCTGCACCCCCACTCGGTAGGCACAGCTATGAAATGATGGACGAGCTCATGACTGAATTCTGCATTCAGTGTGTTGGAGAGTTTCTATGACCTAGGACTCCTGGAAACATATGAATATGATCTCAACCTAAACAATTAAGGCTCCAGTGAAAGATAACATTCTGGGGTTGGCAGGTTTCCAGAGGAAAACACTCTGAATAGGATGGCAGGGTACCTTGTAAACATATTCCCATGATATCTATCCACTCCCCTGTAATTAAACTCTCTTGCACACAAATGTCACTATGGCTGTCTTTCCAGATTTCCATCAAGTCCCGCCTCCTCCAGAAAAACATTCTTAATCATTTGAGCCCCATAGCTTGCTCTTGCCTCTTTGTATTTTTGTTGCTTGCAACATTCATTTGACTATTGTTTTTCATCTTTTTTATTACTCTTTCTTTATGCTTTTCTCTTTGAGGCAGAGAAAAATGATAGAATGAAACTGGAGGAAAAGTGTCTCAAAGAGAAATCATAAAAACACTGAAGCCGAGTTATTGTCCCAATCGTGTCATTTACCAGCTGTGTGACCTTGGGTAAGTCACCTCCTTCTCTGGACTTCAGGTTTCTCATCTGTAATATGAGGGACTAAAAGCCAACCAACAGTTCTGTTTGTTTAAAACCACTAAATATCCCTTTGTGTTATTTTTCTTTCAGTAATCCTGTGTCTAAAATCGAACCACACTGGCTGATGGGAACAGTGGCAAGAGACTGAGATTTGAAGTCAGTTAGATCTAGACTGGGCTCTCAACTCCACAATTCATCAGCTATGTGATCTTAGGTAAATGACTTTGGTTTCTGAGCCTGAGTGATGCGTCTCCCTCACCTTCTCTTTCCTTTTCCCCTCCCTCCGCCTACTCCTTTTGTCTCCTAATCTTTTTTATTTTTAAAATCAAAGTGAAAAAGTGAAAGAAATGTCATAATTTTCACTTAATAAAATAGATCCACTTAAAGTATACAGTCGGATGAGTTTTGACAAATATATATACTTATGCAAAAACTCCCCAATCAAGATACAGAACATTTACATTAGCCCCCAAAATTCTATTGCTATTAACCTCTCTACCCCCAGAAAATCACTGACTCTATTTCCAGTTTTTCCTTAAAATTTCATGTAAAGAGGGTAATATATGATGTGCTGATATACTCTTTTTTGTCTATCTTCCTTCATCATCATGATGTTTTCAAGATTCATCCATAATTGCATATTTCAGTAGTTCATTCCTTTTTATTGCCAGGTGGTATTCCATTGTATTATTATACCACAGTTCATTTATTCATTTACCTTTCCAAAGACACTTGGGTTACTAGCAATTTGGGGCTATTATGAATGGAGCTGCTATAAACATTCATATACAAGACTTTTTTAAGGATTAGGTTTTTTAAAGTTTAAAAAAGATTATTTATTTGGCTGCAGCAGGTCTTAGTTGCAGCTGCAGGTTCCTCAGTCTTTATTGAGGCATGCGGGATCTTTTGTTGTTGTTGTTCTGGCATGCAGGCTCCTTAGTTGTGGCATGAGAGATCTCGTTCTCTGACCAAGGATGGAACGTGGGTTCCCTGCATTGGGAGCATGGAGTCTTAGCCACTGGACCATCAGAGAAGTCCCAAGACTTTTTGTAGACATACGTTTTTACTTATCTAGTAGAATTGCTGGGTCATAAGTTAAGCATATGTTCAACTTTTAAGGAACTATCAAACTGTTCTCCAAAATATTTGTATGAACCACTTTACAATCCCATCAGCCAAATATGAGGGTTCTGGTTGCTCAGCAACATCACTGACACTTGGTGTTATGCCTGTTTAAATTACAGCTTTTCTGGTGGAAGCATACAGATATATCTTATTGTGGTTTAATCTGCATTTCCCCTGATGCCTAATGATGCTGAACATCTCCTCATGTGCTTGCTCATTGTTCATATATCTTCCTTGGAAAAGAGTCTGAGCAAATCTTTCGCTTCTTTTTCCTTGAGTTTTCTTATTATTGAATTGATAGGTTTTTTAAGACGTATTGAGAATACGTTTTTTAATGTATTCTGGATAAAGTTTCCTTGTCAGTAATATACATAAAAAATATTTTCCCCTAGTCTGCAACTTGCGTTGTCTTTAGAAGGGCAGAAGACTTTTTTTATCAAGTAGTTTCAATGTAAAGTCTTACTCTGATGGTTAATTTTCTTTTTTAACTCTAAGAAAGCTCTTTCTTTCTTTCTTTCTTAAAGTGACTTTAAAAGTTCTTTTTACTTATTTATGTGGTTGTGCCAGGTCTTAGCTGCAGTACATGGGATCTTTGATCTCCCTTGCAGCATGCAAGGATCTTTAGTTGGGGCATGTGGGATCTAGTTCTCTGACCAATGATAGAACCTAAGTTCCCTGCATTGGGAGCATGGAGTCTTAGTCACTGAACCACCAGAGAAGTTCCTAAGAAAGCTTTTTCTATCCCAAGTTCTCAAAGATTTTCTTCTACTTTCTTGCAAAGTTTTAGCATTTATGATTAGATTTATGATCCACTTCAAATTAATTTTTTTGTATGGTATGAGAGAAGAATTGAAATTTATTTTTTACTTATGGATATCCAAGTTGGTTCTGCACCATTTTTTGAAAGACTGACTATCCTCTTACAGCACTTTTCTTGGTAACCAATTGACCATATACATGTGGCTCTGTCCCTTAACTCTCTATTCTATTGAGGTATATGTCTTAACATAATACCACACTGTTTTATTACTAAAGCTTTATATTATAGTTTATACTATAGTATACTTCATACTATAGCTTTATAATATTTAAAGTAAATACTAATATTGAGGTTAAAAGTATGCCTCTCCTGGGACTTCCTTGGTGGTTCAGTGGTTAAGACTGTGTACTTTCAATGCAGGGGGCTCAGGTTTGATCCCTGATGGGAGAACTAAGGGTCTCACAAGCTGCTCCACAAAGCCAAAAAAGTCCCCCTCTCCTGAATATTTTTGTGTTTTCTTTTCCTTGATTTTGTGCAGTTTCACTATGGTGTGACTCTTCTTTTTTTAATTTTGACTCAAGAACAGAATTACTGGGACATAGGCTAAAGCTAGAATTCACTTGACTGTATACTGGCAAATTGTTCTCCAGAATGGCTATATTGGCTCTTGAATCTCTATATCCCCTCATTCTGGCTAACAGTTAACATTCCCCAGGTTTATAATTTTTACTAGTCTCATGCTACAACCTGACATCTCCATGTTGTTTTTATTTTTAAAATATTTTTCTTGGCTGATTCATATCAATGTATGACAAAACCCACTGAAAAATTAAAAAAAATAAAAATAAATAAAATGTTAAAAAAAATAAAATATTTTTCTTGCTGTTTTTAAAAACAGCTCTATTGAAATAAAACTGACATACGATAGAGTACACAGTGTAAATTGGATGTTTTGACATCTGTATACACCTGTGAATCCATCTTCACAAAGAGGTGATGAATCTTTCACTTCTAACCTTTCTTGTGCCATTTTTGAGTCTGAGCTTTTTTTATCTGCAAAATGCAGCTCCGGAGTGAGAAAATATGATGTGAGCTTCATTTGTGGACTGGCATATATAGGGGGCACTGGGGAAATAGAGCTAGTACTACTGCAACTATACAGCTAGGCAATTAGGTGACGAGATAGGCCCTGAAGCCACACTGCCTGGATTCAAAGCCATTTCTGTTATTTGCTTCCTTGGACAGATTATTCAATGTCTCTATGAATTAACTTCCCCATCTGCAAAATGGGAATAATAGTGTGACACCTATCTCAAAGGATTAAAAGAGTTAATATGTGTGGAAAAAACTTTTTTCTGTGATAAGTAAAAGAACAATTTTAGCTAGACTTTTTGAAATTTTGAATTTTCATTAGACCTTCTCTGACATATGGGGGTCTGGAACTGTAGCTTTGTAACCTCTGAACTAAAGTGGTCTTTCAGTGTCTGACAACTTCCGCAAATGTGATCCTCTATGATTCATCTAAGTGATAATGGTAATTCTAGGAGTCACCAGAAGAGGGACTATGAATTCACTTTTGTGGACTGTGAACAACTCAATAATACTTTTTATCTACTTCGATACTAGGAAAGATTGAGGACAGGAGGAGAAGGGGTCGACGAGGATGAGATGGTTGGATGGCATCACCAACTCAATGGACATGAGTTTGAGCAAATTCCAGGAGATAGTGAAGGACAGGGAAGCCTGGCGTGCTGCAGTCCATGGGGTCGCAAAGAGTCAGACATGACTTAGCAACTAAACAACAATCTACCTACTTGGAAATATTGATAACAATATTGATATCTGAGGAACAGGCTCCTTCTTGGTACACACAGGGCTTCTGTAAGTGACTCATTGCTACTGTTTCGTCCACCCTGAGTCTCTACACTGTAATGTACATGTGACGAAAGGACAAAGACATGCTTAATATTAAGTAGCAGTTTTTATAATAACAACAGTAACCAACACTTACTGAACGCACACTTTGTGTCAGTTCTAAGTGTTTTTCATTAACCTATCAAGTTAAGTGGGTATTCTTATTATCTTATTTCCCCATTTTAAAGATGATAAAATTGAGGCCCAGAGAGTTAGGAAACTGGCAAAAGATCCCAAGTTATTAGAATGATATAGAGTTATTCTAGGAACATCCCGCAGTAGAGAAAAGAGCAAGCCTATTTTGATGAAGCACTTTTTGTCTTTTACCTGCTCTTACTATTTATCTGACATTACTAAAATTTATACAAACTGGCAAATGAATCCAACAGATGTGCAGATAAACGTCCAAAATAAGAGTTCCCGCTAAACTCAGTCAGCCGATGATGCCATCCTCACAAAGAGAAAAACATTGAATTTAGAGTCACAAGAGGCATCAAGACTTAGTGAAAAGGACACATCTTTGGGGTAAAAATAACTAGGTTCAACTTCTGACTCTTCTGATGGCTGTGACCTTGGATAAATTACCCTGGCTCTCTAAGCCTGTTTATTCAGGTGTTAAAAAAAATTTATATACGTCATTCACAGAGAGTTGGTGAGGTATAAATAAACTAGCTTTTGTAAGAGCACTTAACAGGTTCCGACGTAAAGTAGGAACTAAGGAAATGCTTAGGTGGATGCTTTGGAAACCTTAGAAGCAGAGTCTGAGACAACAATCCTAGATAGGCAATTAATTAAGGAAGTCCTCCAAGAAGCCAGAGAGGGCCAAGGGGAAGCAAGGCAAAGAAGAGAAAGAAGCCAAGCAAAACTGAGGTTTCAGGTAGTCCCAGAAAGTGTAGCTTAATCCCTTAGGGAACTCAGGAGTATAAATTCTACTGGAGACAATCAACTGAGTTTGCAAATTCCCACCTCCAGTTAGTCATTTGCTAGAGGCTAGGGAAGAGAGATTGGAGAAGGAAATGGCAATCCAGTCCAGTATTCTTGCCTGGAGAATCCCAGGGACAGGGGAGCCTGGTGGGCTGCCATCTATGGGGTCACACAGAGTCGGCCACGACTGAAGTGACTTAGCAGCAGCAGCAGCAGGGAAGAGAGAGGACTTCCTAGGTGCCGCTAGTGGTAAAGAACCCGCCTGCCAATTCAGGAAACAAGAGACGAGTGTTCCATCCCTGGGTCAGGAAGAGCATCTGAAGTAGGAAATGGCAACACTCTCTAGTATTCTTTCCTAGAGAATCTCATAGACAGAGGAGCCTGGTGGGCTACAGTCAATAGGGTTGCAGAGTCTGACTCAACTGAGGTGACTTAACACCACTGCACGCAAAGGGAAGAGGAAAGAATCAAAGCCATTCTAGTAGCCTGAGGACCGTCCTCCTGGGAAGAGCCGCAGGTACTGGTTATTGGAAACAAAAGCAAACAGCACCTAAAAGAGGTGGGGAGGAACTGGTAAAAGATCTGAGGGGATTTGGGGTGAGCAAAAATAGTATCTGCTACAGGGTTTGAGTTTTTTCCTTCCTTTTAGAAAACCTGGGTTCAAGTCCTTGCTTTGCCACTTATCAGAATCAAATGCCACAATATAATGAAAGCCTTCTGGAAATTAAAATGTTAGATGTGGGAATTCCCTGGTGACTGAGTGGTTAGTATTCCGAGCTTTCACTGCCATGGCACAGGTACAATCCCTGGTTGGGGAACCAAGATGCCGCAAGCCAAGTGGTACGACCAAAATAAATAAACAAAATGTTTTAGATGAATCCCTTATTGAGCAAGCATTTATAGAACTTCTAGTATAAACAAGACACAGTACTAGGTGCTGGGATATACACCTTTAAAATATTTTCATTTTATTTATTTTGGCGGCACTGGGTCTTTGTTGCTGCTTGAGGGCTTTTTCTGATGCAGTGAGAGGGGGCTACTCTAGTTGCAGTGTGTGGGCTTCTCACTGTAGCAGCTTCTCTTGTGGAATACAAGCTCTGGGGCGCAGGCTTCAGTAGTGGTGGCCCACGGCCTTTGTTGCCAAGCAGCATGTAGAATTCTCCCAGACCAGGGATCAAAACTGCATCCTCTGCATTGGCAGGCAGACTCTCAAACATTGGACCACCAGGGAAGTCCGGGATCTACCCCTTGATGCAAGATTCATAAACAAGGAGCTTTACATCCAGGGAAGGAGTCAGATAAGGAAAGAGAAAATTACCTATGTGATAAGTGATGTTATTATAGTATGGTGGGGAGGGGAGCCACTGGTACAAAGGAGGCTGTGGTCAGTTTTGTCGAAGGGCCAGGTGTCAGGAAAGGTGTCAAGAGGAGCTGATGCCTGAACTGAGTCCCAAAAGATGGGGAGGAGCTGTTAGGCAGATAATGAGAAGAGGCATCCCTGGCAGCATGAGCAAAATCACAAAGGGGTGAAATAGCATGGAGTCTGAACTTAATTCCATAAGGCAGTGGGAGCCTTTGAAAGATTCTGAGCTGGGGAATGGCTTCATCAACCTTCCTTTTTTTTTTTTTTTCTTTTCTTTTGACCATGCCATGCAGCATGCGGAATCTTAGTTCCTCAACCGGGGATCAAACCCATGCCCCCTATAATGGAAGCGCAGAGCCTTAACCACTGGATTGCTAGGGAAATCCCAACCTTGCATTTTAGAATGATCACTCTGGCTGGCACCAGGAGGGAAGAGAGACTACACAAGATGGTCAGATGGGAAACAATTAGAGCAGCCAAAGAGCTTAAGGAACATTGCTATTTATTTATCTATTTTTGGCTCCTCTGGGTCTTTGTTGCTGCATCGGGCTTTCTCTAGCTTCAGCGAGCAAGGGCTGCTCTCTGCTTGTGTTGTAGAGCACAAGCTCTGGGCCTTGGGCTTCAGTAATTCCATACCAAGGTCACAGGTGCGAGGCCTTGCACCAAGGCCACGGAAGTGGAGCTCAGAACCAAGGTCACCTCTGGAACTGACTGGGTCCCATTGTAACCGTTGCCAAAAGCCCCTTGATCTTTACCAGCCAGCTTCCTGACCCCACGAATAGTGAAAGTGTTAGTCGTTCAGTCGTGTCAGACTCTTTGCGACCCCACAGACTGCAGCCCACCAGGTTCCTCTGTCCATGGGATTCTCCAGGCAAGAATACTGGGGTGGGTTGCCATGCCCTCCTCCAGGGGACCTTCCCGACCCAGGGATTGAACCCAGGTCTCCTGCATGACTGGCAGATTCTTTACCATCTGAGCCACCAGAGTATTCTGACCCCATATTAGGCAAAAATGCCCACCCTGGGTGTACTCACCCTGTAGTGTCCTAACCAATCACCTAGTGCCACCCTTCCAGCAGGAATTTTCTTTGTCTTGAGGCTATAAAAATTGGCTCCTAGCCCACAAAAGCGTCGGCTCTCCCTTGAGCCCGCCCACTGTTCTAACAGCCTCCCGTGGACTCTCCTGGTCTGTCAGGAGGTCAGCCCGCTGAGCTTGCAGGACTCTCATTGTCTCTGCTCTTTGTTCTTAATAAACTCACTCCTGTCTGAAATACTGTGTCTGGAAATACTTTTCCTAGCTGCCCTTGGACTGCCACAACAGTTGCATTGTCTGGGCTCTAGAACGAGGGTTGTGGTGCAGGGACTTAGCTGCCGCACGGCATGTGGGATCTTCTAGGACCGGGGATCAAACCCGGGTCCCCTGCATGGGCAGGCGTATTCTTAACCGCTAGAACAACAGGGAAGAACAACAGGCTTAATCTGCTCTTTTAATCTGTTTTATTTTTATGTTGCATTTGAAGCACACCATCATGTCAAATTTTTCATGTAAATAATTACAGTAGCTTCAGAATATTCCACCAAGTAGACGATCCTAACCATTTGCTAGTTGGTGGACTTTTGAGTTGCTTCTGTAATTTTTTTCAATATAAAATGATCATTATGATAAACATCTTTGCACACATGGCCTTTTCTGAATTTCAGATTCATCCTTTAGAAGAGGTTTCTAGGAGTGAAATGATTAGGTCAAGGGAAAGAAGGTTCTACAACTAGAAACCATAGTGCCAGCTGTCCTCCCATTTTGGGGATATTCCATCAGTCATTAGCTCTACCTCACAATAGTAATTGAGAGCGATACTCTTAAAAAAAAAAAAAAAAAGGAAGATTTTAAACTGTACTGAATTTCTTTATCAACTGAGGAACGTTTTAGCTCATCCAACCTGTTTCTCTGCTGTTGTTTCTCTTTTGAACAGCAGATGGCAGGATAATCCCACAACAGGTGGTCATGACAATTTAATTGCAAGAAGAAAATTGCTTCTTTTCCCACATGTATTTCTTTCCTGAGATAAACAGCATGTAGGGCATCTGCCTCTTTATTGGAAGTAAGATATGTAAGAAGGTGGGTTTCAGCAAGGAATATAAGGTAGTCAACGTAAATTCTGGGTCTTAGGTTATTACACTCTGTGCAAAAACAAATTTCTCAGAAAGAAGCAAATGGAGGTTGAAAGCCGATTGTTAAAATTCCACATATTCTAGATTTCCCCAGTTAATAATCATAAAAAGTTTATAGCCAGAAAGTCACAGAGGCCCTTCTGTTGTAATTGTTAGAGCTTAGAGTCAGTGGGAACACCCTTCTCACCCAGGGGATTTTAAAAGCCAATCCCACCCCCTCCCTACAACCCTTTCCCCTAGCACTCATTTCCCATCCCTTCACAAAATTGCCAGGGTAATTGACTCTTAGATGAGATGAGTTTGACTTTCTACCCTGATTTTGTAACAGAAGTTCTTTTGGTGAGGTTCTTTGTTTGAAAATGCACAATAAAAATGGCTTTAGAATGACTTCAGAGGACTCTTTCTTTTTCTGGTGCCAACAACAGATTCCAAAGCAGCTATTATTCGAGGTGGGTGATAGGATCCCTTGAGACTGTTTAAGTGTCGGTTTTCAAAGTGCTTAGGAACCTGAAATGTTCTGTATGGTATATTTGCAGGTGCATAATTGGCCAAGTGCTCCAGGGGTTATAAAGACTGCCTTCCTGTAGTTGGAATGGACAGATTTAGCCTCTTACTGAAATTGAAGGCTGCAATGGCGATAACAAATCTGATTCTAACTCTCCCACGTCACTGCTGCCCAAAGGTGCCTTTGTCTTCCAGGAGAAAGAGGTTGGAGGTAAGTGAATGGCCCTTCACCAGAGCCGTGTAGAAAACACTGCGAAGAAAAACTTTTGTCCTGAGAGAGTACGTTTAGGGCTATTGCCTGTGAAGCAAACTTGCTTTGTTCACAGCCAACCTGCCTGAATGCAAATACTGTGAGGTGACTGGAACTGTGGAGAAGCAAGCTGCTCGAAAAGCAGGCTTTCAGTGGGAAACTTCAAGCATACAATGGCTTTTGTTTTTGTTTTAGACATAATTCTCCAACCTGGCTTTTTTATTGCACTAACCGAAATAAATTTGGATAAACTTAAAGAGTTGCCTTGATGTCAGAAGAAAATGGATATTGTCTCTCCTGCACACATTTGAATGGTCATACATAACCCTAGATACATCCAGATAAGAATACACCTCCTCCCATAGAAAGCTTTTCTGGAACAGAATATCACCAAGAATGTTCACTTTGGGGTTTCATGGTTCCAGCCTGTCTTACCAAAACTTTTAAAGAGTTTGCCTGCTCTTTCACTCTTCCACTGCAGTTAATACTTAGGTGTACTTAGTGGTGTTCTGAACTCCTTTTATTCCTCAAGGCTCCTGGCATTTGATGAGACCTGTGCAGCAGGAGCTTTCATCATACCAAATCCAGGGTGGTGTTTAGTGGAGAAGGGGCCAGGAAAGGGGTGGGGGAGAAGCCCGTGCTTTTTACTAAATCAGTGGGAAACTAGTGGGCTCTTTTTAAGATTAAATATCTTTACATATCAGGATCTCCGGTTATGAAGGCATGGGTGAAATTGCTTCTCTCAGACAAACCTGAGGTGGAGGATGTAGGTGTCACATTCAAATCAGAGAGGTGCCTCTCAACAGGAAAGATTTAATCAGCTCTCCTTCCCAGGATCAGCTGCCAGGTTTGAACATTTACTTGTCTGTGTTCCAGGCAGGAGACACTGCTAATTATGGGAGCAATTCCCATGGATACAGAGAAGAATTGTCTGAGCTGAGGAGTCAAAGCTCAGATCAAGATGGGGCTAAGAGGAAAAAATACCCCCAACATTCTCAGGGAAATTCCAGAGTTGTCAAGGGACATGCCTCCTCAGCAGGAATGCCCCTATATCTGGCATTTGATGATTTAGAAACATCCTTTCCCTCACTTTCCTAACTCATGTGTTAAGAATCCCTTTGTTTGAGAAAGGAATTTAAAAACTGGTTTCTTTCATTCAAACATTATGTGATAAAGTTATCTGGGGGGAAAAAAAAACAAACCCTGGGCTCCACCAAGAGTGATTTTCATAAATGACTGTACCTGAAAAGAGGCCGACTTGGCCATCAGGGCAGCCAAAACTGCACAAGCATTTGGAATCTGTTGCCTTATCCTTGGCAAAGACACCACCAGATCCTTTCTGCTGCATGTAAAGTAAGCTGTGGTAAAACTTACCTATCTTGTGGTAGAAACCCTAGACTCACGAGTGAGCTGAATTTATATTCTGCCCCTCTTCTTTCTCCATTATGCAGAGCACCTGCTCCTTGTCCCTCCCCCACTCCTCCAGCTGTCTGTCTGTCTCATTTGTGTCAATTAAGGATTCAATACAGCTTGATTTAATTGAATGACTTTCCCTGTATAGAATCCCAACCACAGACAGGGACCAACTATCATTCCCATTGCCCAGAATAAAAAACTCAAAAAAGCCAAAGGCATGTAAGTGTGTCTTAGAAAAGAGTAACATATGTGTAATATACATGTTAAATAAATATGTCATATAATATTTTAAAAAAAAAAAAAACAAAGAAAAGAGAAAGGTATTCAGTAAGCTTTGCAGTGAACCAGAGAAGGTGATAGGGGCAAGACTGGGCTCCTGGACATACCCAGTTATATGACTGGTAGCCTGCCAACTGGTAGTCAGCACTGCATAAACCAAGATCATTTGATCCACTCAATTTAGTTAAAGCTTTCAGAAGCTGTTGAGTTTATTTTTTTTAAGTTGTGCTGGGTCTTCGTTGCTGCGCTCGAGCTTTCTCTAGTTGAGGTGAGCAGGGGCTCCTCTTCGTTGCAGGGCTAGCTTTCGCACTCCTGTGGCTCCTCTTGTTGCAAAGCCTTGACTCTAGGCTGGCTTGGTAGTTGTGGTGCACGGGCTTAATTGCCTAGAGGAATGTGGAATCTTCCTGGACCAGGGATCGAATCTGTGTCTCCCGCATTGGCAGGTGGATTCTTTACCACAGAGCCACCAGGGGAGTCCAGAAGCTGTTCTTAAGGCTTCGAAACCAAAGAATCAACTGGAAGAAATAAACCTCTGCCATGACTTCCTAGTTTAAAAAGTGCTTTCCCATCCTCAGGAGAACGATTTTGTCTTTCTGTTCATTCAGTCATTGATCAAATAGGCTCTGTTCTTTAGTCACCTGCCTCTATTCATTGAGCCAGGCAGTGTTCTAGGAGCTGAAATCTGTGTTCTAAGAACAGAGCATAAAATCCCTGTCCTCAGGAACTTATATTTTGAAGGGCAGGGGGGGAAGCAAACAAGAAATAAGCAAATCTATGGTCTACCTCATGGTGCTCAGGGTTGTGGAGAATCAGACAGTAGGGTGAAGGAAGATGAGGCTATGGTTTGGGTAAACTTATCCATTTTACAAAGGGTGATCAGAAAGGGCCCCCTGAGCTAAGACATTAAAAAAATGGAGGACACTTTACAAACATTAGAGAGAGGAGAATTCCTGGCAGGAAGAACAGCAAATGTAAAGGTCTTCAGATAAGAGTTTCCTTGTTGAAGGAGACTACTGTAGCTGAATAGAGTGAGCTAGGGAGAGATTTAGGAGCTAGGCCAGGGAAGCAGGAGTGTAGGGGGCAGAATTGTAGGGCCTTGAAAGTCATTAAAGACTTTTATTTGAGTGACATGGGAAGTCACTGGAGGAATGATTTATGTTTTATGATATGACTTATGTTTTAGAAGGTTTATTCTGGCTGCTTTGCAGAAAAAAAAGAAGATAGGATAGCAAGGGCAGAAGCAGGGAGAACAGTTCGGAGGCAATTGCAGGAATCTAGGTAAAAAACAATGTTGTCTCAGATCAGGACAGCAGCAGCAGAGATGCTGACAAGTTGTTAGGTTTTAGAGGTAAACATACCAGGATTTGCAGTCCTGGGTGTTCATTGGAAGGACTGATGTTGAAGCTGAAACTCCAGTACTTTGGCCACCTCATGTGAAGAGTTGACTCATTGGAAAAGACCCTGATGCTGGGAGGGATTGGAGGCAGGAGGAGAAGGGGGTGACAGAGGGTGAGATGGCTGGATGGCATCACCGACTCGATGGGCATGAGTTTGAGTAAACTCTGGGAATCTGTGATGGACAGGGAGGCCTAGCGTGCTGCGATTCATGGGGTTGCAAAGAGTCGGACACGACTGAGTGACTGAATTGAACTGAACTGAACTAATAAGAGGGGAGGGGTATATGAGAAATAGAGAGGAGTCAAAGATACTGTGGATATTTGGCCTGAGTAACTGTTAGATAATCTGGTGGGATGAACAGAGAGACCTTGAATCATAGCTGAGACTAAATTTCAAATCACGGCTTTGGGCTAATATCGATAAAATCTTGGGCAAGTCACTGAATCTCTCTGAGCATCAGTTT
This sequence comes from Muntiacus reevesi, assembly GCF_963930625.1. Taxonomy (NCBI): domain Eukaryota; kingdom Metazoa; phylum Chordata; class Mammalia; order Artiodactyla; family Cervidae; genus Muntiacus; species Muntiacus reevesi. The sequence continues at coordinate 111,262,551 of NC_089251.1, forward strand.
CTTAATGAGTGGGAAAGTGATAATGACATAATACCTCACTCACAGGTCTATTAGGGCTTCCCCAGTGGCTTGGTGGTAAAGAATCCACCTGCAGTGCAGGAGACACAGGAGATACCAGTTCGATCCCTGGGTCAGGAAGATCCCTTGATGAAGAAGGAAATGGCAACACACTCCAGTATTATTGCCTGGAAAATCCCATGGTCAGAGGGGCCTGGCAGGCTACAGCCCAAGGTTCACAAAGAGTTGGATACAACTGAAGCAACTTAGAGCCTGCACGCATGCACACACGCGCACACACACACACACACACACACATGTCTACGGTGAGAACTGAATGGGATGTTAAAATGCTGAGAAGAGTACCTGGTACAGAGATATTCCATAAATGCCATTTGAATGTGGGAGCAAATAATGTCTTTTGAAATATTATCAATCTGGGGCCTTCTCAATTCTCTCTTCATTAACTTATCATCCTCCATGGGCTCCACTATATTTAGAATAAAAAAAAAATCTTTCCAAGACCAGGAAGATCCATCATGATCTGGCTTCAACTACCTGTCCAACCCACTGGCCACATCGGCCTTCTGTTCAGCTGCTAAGAAAACTTGACAATTTTCTAGTTTCAGAATTACCACACTTCTCTCTGCCTGCAATGGCCCTCATCCAAGAGGCTGGTGCCTTCTCATCCTCCAAGAAACTTACCTTCCTCAGAGAGACGTTTCCTGACCATCAACTTCAAAAAAATTTCCCACCATTATTCTTGCTTTCCATGTTTCTTCTGGAAATTCCTTGGTGGTCCAGTGATTAGGACTCAGTACTTTCACTGCTGGGGCCCTGGTTCAATCCCTGGTTGGGAAACTAAGATCCCCATTTGGTGAGGACAACCCCAAAAAGGGGGGTTGTCCTTTACATTCAGAAAAGTTAATCACAATTTATAATTCTTGTCACCTAATTATTGTGTCTCTTATTCTAGACTGTTCCATGAAAGAAGGGAGCACCAAGTATATACACAATTCCTGGCATAATCTTGGCTCATAGTAGGCTCTCAATAAATGTTTGCTGGAAAGCTGAGTGACAGAAGATTCTCACTGGTATTCTGTTGCTGTTCTTTAAAAAATAAAAAAGTCTCATTTTTTCTGCCTTTTGCATAGTTCTCTATTGCATTTCACTGGTGAGTGGGAACACTTTACTTCGTTGAATCAGAAAAGCCCTTGAAAACAAAACAAAGAGAAAAAAGAAAGAAAGCCCTTGACTTTTCTTTTGTGTATACTATGCTGGGCTTAACATTTATGTATAGTACTAACATTGATTTTTTTTTTTTCTGTGCTCACTTCTCAAGGTTATACTTGTCTTTAGAGGCAAGTGACAAAAGAATAGGCCTTAAAAAAAAAAAAGGAAAAAGAAAAAAGAATGGACCTAAGTTTCAGATCATCTAAGAATCCTCACTTCTATCCATCCAAAGTACTTGAATAGGCAAAGAGAGTGGGGAGGGAATTCCAAGGAAGGAATTTCAAGGAAGGGGAACCGTCAGCATGTAGCATGCTGTTTGGAGGAAAATTAGGAAACATGCATAGTTTCTGTCTCTAGATTTTGGTAATTAGGGCAGGAATGTCAAAGATCAGATTGACTATCTAAGGTTGAATGAACTGAAAATATTCCCTCCTTATCTATTTTCTAAAAGAATTTGTGTAAGATTGATCTTACTTCTTCCTTAAATGTTTGATAGAATTTTCCAGTGAAACCATCTGGGTCTAGAGCTTTCTTTAAGAAAGATATTTATTAATAAATTTGATTTCTTTAAGAGATATAGGACAATTCGCATTTTCTACTTCATCTTGTGTCAATTTTAGTAAGTTGTGTTATAAGTAATATCTTGAATGCTAAACTGAATCTTATTTTCTTAATGAACTGTATTTTGGAGTCACTAAAGTTTTTTATGCAAAAGAGTAAAATTTGGGAAGTAAAAGTTTGGGGAAAAGGTCAGGGAAAGGGGAGAAACTGACAGTAGACTTTTACAAAAAGTCTGTACAGACTTACAGAAATAAGTGACAAGAGCCCTGATTGGGTGGTTTTGGAAATAAGGGGGAAGAACCAAATTCCAGTAATATAACCAGTTCTTTATCTACCTCTTTTGCCTGAACTGGGTATTGATAAATTTTCGTACTTAATGAAACATTGTGCTGCTTCTAGCATCCACTCTGCCCTAGGTGGAAAGCATTCCTTGTACCAGAGCCCAGTGTAGAAAGGTATAATGTTTCTGCTGTGATTTAGACTTCCAGCCTCTAAGACTTAGGCCTCAGGAACTGGTGCCAGCTGTCTGTCCTTTGGTTTTAAGTTTAACTTGACAACTGGCTTTTCCAATATACTGTTGTTATTTCTCTTTTTTATATGACAGATGTGGTTTCACAGGGCATCTAGAGGTTGCTCAAATTCTGTAAGTAAGTACTATGCTGTAGCTGTTTTCCTAATTTGGGAACTGAAATGGCAGCTATGATAGAGGGAAGAAACATGGAATTTAGAGTCAAAAGACCTGAGTTTTAACACTGGCTCAACCATTTATTAACTGTGGGACCTATGACAAGGCATCTAATTTCTCTGGACCTTAGCATCCTCATGTGTGTAGAGAACATAATGCCAGTTTTGCACATATCACAATTTGTTCTGAGAACCAAACGAGGAACTATTTTTCATCTTTTAAAAACAAGCAATCCATTTAAATTTCAATGTCTAATTGTTTATATGAATAATGTTTTTTAAAGTAATTAATTAATATAAATGGGATCTCTCAGCTGAAAATTACAAGAAACTTTATTTGTTGGTTTGTTTGGTTTTAGGATGGTATTCTATGCCTTTAAGTGATTATGGTAGTACTGTTAAGCTTTCAGGAAATTATTATTATTTTTTTTGCTTTTCAATAGAAAATCTTCAACTAAGCCTTAGAAGACTTCACAGTTGAGGACTGAATAACTTTCAAGGGGGAAGTTATTGTGCATTTAGCAAAGACACTAATGTTTGATTAGAATTTGCAAGACCTAACTCTTAACCTATAATCTGAGAGGTATTAAACCAGCTATTGGGAATTTTCTTTTTGCAGATATCTACATGGCTTGCTTCCTCACTTCCTTTAGGTCTTTACTCCAGTGATACCCTCTCAGAACTTCCTTGTCCATTCAGTTTAAAATTTAACATTTCCCCCAACACTTCTCATTTCCATTCTCTGCTAATTTTATTCTCCACGGCATTCATCATTTAATGTATAACATGATTATTTATTTAGCTTATATGTTGCCCTTCACAAACGCTGTTCATGAATTTGAGCAAATTCCAGGAGATAGTGGAGGACAAAGGAGCCTGGCATGCTGCAGGCCATGGAGTTACAAAGAGCGAGACACAAATTGGCGATTGAACAACAGCCTCCATGAGTTTCATCTGTTCATTGTTGTATCTCTAGAATATAGGACAGTCCCTGGGACATAATAGGCACCCAATAAATATTTGTTGGATGAATAATAGAAGACTTCAAGGGTTTTCTCTTTTGAATTTAATAGTGTAAGAATGTGAAAAATCCAGAAGATGCTGTTTTGACAAAGCAGTAATGGGACTCTGACTCAGATGCTTCTTCTAACACCATCCACAGCAGACCAACATGTCCACATTTAAACTGTTTTCAGCTCTAGGAACAACAATTGTAAATTTCTATGGTCACTGTTTACTTTATTGAAAATTGTAGCATTCAGGAAGAAGCAAAGGGGTGCCCAGGGGGTCATCTTCTAAGAAAATGCTCACCCAAATCTTGGGCTCTGGCAGTTTGCCTGTCAAGTAAGTTTAGGAATCATTAAGATAATCTCCTCCTCTTACTTCCAGAGGATTCCCTCTGAAATACTAGTACCCCAGGAGGGGATCACAGCTTAATCCTTCATCATTTAACACTTGAGTTGGATTTAGTATATGGGGCGAGGACTGAGGAGGAAGATAACATTTTACCAATTTTGCAGTTATGCCTGGAGTTTTTTTCACATACCAAAGTACCCTTTCCCCTAAATATTACTTCACAGAAAAATACTATAGATTATAACTGATTGAACAGAATAGGAAATGAAGATGGGAATGTTTCTAATCAGCTACAATTCCATCTATTCAATCAGCCCAATCTCTATAATTGTAATTACAAAGAGATCATAAGGTGGAGAGATTTGAATTCCAAACATACCAAACTGAAGCCAGCAAAAGTAAACCAGATTCTCTGCCTCCAAACCTGTGCCCTGAGGTATACATTTGGCAGTGGGAGTGCCCATCAATTAGGTCACCGTGTGATATAAATAACTACATATATTGTAGTTAAAACCCAGATGTTCACAGTCAAGCTGAGTGACTACTGTGTCATGTGCTATGAGCAGTGATCTCTAACTACAGTCAAGGGCTGACTATACCTGAAGAACTTGCAAAACATACAGACTCCCGGGTCTCACTGGAGACCTAACAAAACAGAAACACAGGGAGGGTACAACTTGATAATTTGTGTTTGTAAATAAGCACTGATGATTATCATGGATGGCCATGTTGGGATACCAAGGAAGTATATGATATGGGCCCTGGCTTTTAGAACTTAACAGTTTACTTGGAAAATTAGAACTGAGATAAGAAATAAGTGAATATGGTTTCATCAGAGTGGTCAACATGTGGTACTTTACATAAACATGTGGTACTTTATATAAATATTACCAGTGTGAAGACAGAGGGGAGAAGTTAGTGGTGGGGAAGATTGAATGGAGGAAGTAAAACCTTGGTGGGCCTTGAGGTTTGGATAGGATTCAAATAAAGGGGAGAGGAGCATGTAGGAGAAATATCAGTTGGGAATTGAACAAAGGTTCAAAGGCAGGAACATAGCAGTGTGTCTTCAGAACACTGAGGTTGGCCAAATTAGGAAATGCACTTTGATGAAGAGTTAGAAATAGGGATTGATGGGTAGGTGAGACCAGATTGTAGACGGTCTTGGATGTCAGGCAGAAGAGTTTAACTTCCCTGAGATGGAAAAACTGGTAGTAAAAATTAAAACACCAGCTGAGCAAAATCCACTCTGAATGACAGAAAGGGAATGGGTTCTGGTGGATATTCCCCCTCTGCCTCTTAATTCTAAGATTCTTTCCAGCAACAGCAAGCTTTCAGAGGAATCTGGGAAGAAACTTGTGTCTTTTATCTCACCCAACCCTCTAGTACAAATCTTTTCAATCTCTGATATAAATTTGCCTCTTCCTTTTGAAATCAGCCAGAAAGTTCCCAGGGAGCCTGAAAGCTGTTTCACAATTTAAAGCAATCCTTAATTCTAATGCTAGAAGCCCATCTAGGTCTGTCTGTAACCCTTAATTCTGAACACATATTGGTCTGGAAATTCCCTATAACTCAGGAAGCGTTTTACCAACCTAAATGTTTGCTCCCAATTCTCCTGGTGAAAGGAGGTGTGAACTGTGATCCTATAGAAAGCCACTATGAAGACAGGAGGGCACAGGAGGTATGGTATGTACCTAAGGAGGTAAGCTTTCTTCTCCCTTTGTGTTTCTTTGCTCACTACTGAAAGAGAAGTTTCAGAAGGCAAGACAGAGAGCCAAGCTCCTGGGTGATTGAGGATTTTCTGGTTTCAAATTAAACAGAAAACTAAATTAGCAAATTAATTGTTGGATGTGTTTTCCTGGGCCCTTCATCAGCTGCTGCAGGACCAGTAGCCAATCAAAGACGACTTTTGGCTGCCCTGGAGAGGGGGCAGGGTTCAGAATCAGGTTCTGCTAGCTACCAAGTGTCAGACATGTTAATTTTAAATTACTTTCGTACAGCTTGGTGTCAAAATGATTAAACCATGAAGAGAAAAACAGAACCAAAGGAGAGAGAAGGAAATCATTTACCTTGCTTTTGGAGCAAGGACACTTGCAATTCCATTTCAGCTGACTTTCTCCAATAAGTTATACAAGTTGTAGGTTTTATGCCCTTTAGTGACCACTTAAGATGGGATGGTTATGCAGTGGTCATGGCTCTTCATTCCCTTTGTATAATATCATTATCTCTACATGGCAGAATCTATATCACAGATATTAATATGGTCACACTTTTTTCCCCTGCTTTCTCAATAAAATTTATTCTGTTAATATATTAGGCACTCTGTGTCAGGCATTGTCTTAACTATATTTTATTTTTTTTCTAACTATATTTTAAATGTAATTTATTATATAACCCTCAACAACAATGCCATGAGGTGGATGTTATTATCATTCCCATTCCACAGATAAGAAAACTAAGGCTCAGAAAGGTAAAGTCATTTGCTCTAGTTGCTCATCTAGCAGAGGCAGAGCTGGGTTTCTAGTCCTAATTTTGCCCTATTCCACAGCAGTCTTGTCTCCTTTCCATTTTCCCTTTTTGGTAGGAGGAAAAGGAATCTAAGTAAGTCTGATTGCTAAGACAGCTTCATTGTCCCTTTTAACAGTCATGTATGTTTATTTGTTTGAAGATGTAGCTGGGATCAGCTTTATTCTCCATGAAACAGCCACATCTTTACCGTACTCCTTTCCTGGGGTAAGTGCATAACCGGCTCACTAATGGGCTTGTCTTTGTTTCTATCTCCACCTTTACCAGTCAGTTTCATGGGCCTCACGACACATTCTGCTCAAAATGAGCCGTCTCATCTGACTCTTACATGTGAAATTTAAGGCTGACCTAGCTGCTATTGTTTTTCAATCATCAACACAAAGCTGTACTGCTTGATTTCTATCTGCCAGATTTTATTAATTTTACTTTATCCACCCTTCCTACAGTCACCCCACATTATCTTACTGTGTTGTTTGCCTCTGGAATTGCAGTGTAATGCTACAATTCAATTTTTAAGATCCTGGTGGTGTAGAATTCACCATCCTGCTGGTGTTACTAAATAAGTGTTACTTATTTTTAGTTTTAAGTGTTACTTATTTTAAGTTTTAGTTGCACCAAGATCTCCTAAAGGTGCCAACTGATACCCAAGCCATCATTCAGGATACTATTGATAATGCTAAAGAAGTGATCTATAAACACAAGACTTAAATAGTTACCCACTGATAAATTTAGAAATCCTGACTCTTAGAACTTCAGGGATGTTATTATCAGCTGACTTTTAGTGAGTGCTTTCACATCACTATGTGCTAAGTGTTTTTCAACGAACTACTGAAGTATGTAATATTGTTTTCCCCCTTTTTTACAGTGACCAGGTGAATGGCAGCAAGGATGAAAGGCACCTCAATCTTATATGGTCCAGCCTCCACATATATTTTGAATACTTGTAGTGATGAATGTGGAGCTTGTTACATTCTAAGATGATCTATTTCAAATTTGTGTGACTTCTTCCATATTCTGAGCTACAGTGTGTGTCTCTGAAGCTCCTAATTCATCAGTTTTAGAATCTTAGAACCTCCCAGGACAAGTCTTAATTCTTTTTTTCACACAATAGCTCTTCAGGTATTTCAAGATAGCTCTGCCATCACTTATGAATTCAACGCTTCCTCCTAAGCCTGTATTTCAAGCCTCCTCACCATCTTGGTTGGTTGCTCTCTTTATTACATCCCTTTAAAAGTGAACACGTTACCTAGATGAAGTCTAACATAGAATGAAGTGGAGCTCTTTCTCTCCTCATTCCAGATGCTATATTTCTATTAATCCAGGCCAAAATTGTATTTAATTCATCTGAAGCCCCACATGCTGAAAAAACCCAACCTGACACCCCACCACCCCTCTTTGTTATGTACTTGATTTTCACGTTTATGCTCCTTTTCTAGTTCTCTTGTAACACATGCACAGGATTCAATTCTTTTCTGCATGACCTTGATCCTCATTCTTTGCTCTGTCAGACTATTCTCTCCCTGTGCACATATGTTACATTTATTTTCTCTCAGCTTCCATCACCTTATCTCTTCCCACTTCATCTCCTGGTTTCTACCTATTTCAACATCAGAGAATCCAAATCACTTTTAACCATCTTGCTTCTTTCTGACTCTGGTGAGGTTAGATGTGTCTGTCCTGGTTAACATTTACAATGCATATGCTGACAGTTTCAGGCTAGCTTCCAAGAGAGTAATCTGATTTGGGAATGCTTTTCCTAAGCAGATCTCAACAGATTTCACTTTACTGGAGTTCCAGAGGAAAAAGCATAGCCCTAGACTTGGTCATATAGGGGACATCCTGAAAACAAAAGATGGTGAATTAATGAATGATGACTCTTCATTTTAAGAACAGTTAAACTGACAAACAGCTTGGATGATAAGAAGCACAATGGAAACAGTCTGGGTTTAAAACTTAGTTCTGTAGGTTCCAGCCTGGGTTGTGCTAATTATTTCTTTGTCTCAATTTCATCATCTGTAAAATAGTAGCAACAATTGTACCCACTTCACATATGCCGGCAGTGAGGAGTTAATTCATATGAAGAGTTTAGAACAGTGTCTATCTCACACACAGTAAAGGACAAATATTATTACTGGAAAATAATTTAAAGGTAGAAGAGATTATTTCTCCTAGGTACTTAGGTTTTTCTGCCTGCATCTTTACAAACCTTAATTCACGGAACCTTATTATTGAGGTTTTGGCTTTATAAGGAAGCAGACACTCAGAAAGAAGCTCAAGAGTCATTTGTGAATGAATGCCCTTCAATCTGGGGCTGGGGAGAAGCAGGGTAGAATTGTTATTTGAGAGAGAGTAAAGGCTAGAATAATTATAATCTATCAGGCAAGAGATCTGGCTTGCTCTCTTCCTTTTTTCTCCATTGAAACCAACCAACCAACCCACTTTCAAAAATGAGTTAAGTGTAGTTCCCAGTAAGGGCTGTGGAGCTACAGATCTTACCAAAGAATTAAATGGTCTACAATGGTCAACATTTTGTGTTTTTAAAATCTCTGGATTAGAAAAAAAATGAAAACACGACTTCCTGACCACCCCTCCCCCCCCAACCCCCTTTCAGTCTTGGTCATATAGCAGTTTAGCACAGAATTCTACAAAAAGTCAAAGGTTCCACAGAAAGTTTCATTTGGTCATGTTGTATGGTCTACAGTGTAGACTACACTAACAGAAGAAATTAGTTTAGGTTGTGTCAAATCATGTTAAAATACAACATTAAATAAATGCAAAGAGCCCAGAACAAAGAAAGTGATTAAGCTGGTTTAACTGCATTCAACCCACTATGCTAAATCCCCGTAGGGGGCTCTAGTTAAACAACAAATTTAGTTTCTTGGCCTAAATCCTTTTCTTCAAAGAAGAAATTTTTCTTGTGAGTAACTCTGATAAATTTGTTTTCATCTTCTTCATTTCTTAGTCTCTAGAGAAGCTAGGGTGAAAAGAATCTATCTGATTGGGTTGCATTTTTGGAAAAGATGTACTGTGAAGAATGGAATAGAAGGCGATGGGTTACACAGTTAAAGAGGCGTTGGAGGAACTGAGGCATGGGTGAAGTGTGATTGTTCAGCCCCAGAAAAAGGCCAGCTAGTGACACCCGGGATAGGATTTTATCAGGCAGTGAATCAAATAAGGCTGCGAGGGAGATAATAAGGTGTAATTATAGCAGTGCTGTTAGTGCCTGTTCATGGGGTCTGGCAGCAATTTGGTTGAACACCCCTCATTTTGAGAAATTTGTAATTTGGCAGTAAGAATTCTTGCCTTAAAATTTGGCACAAACCTTCACAGTTTAATATTGCAAAATCTGGGAAATGTTGAAATGTGGCTGCTATTCTAATTGAACTTTTTCAGGCTTTTTCGAATTGGTTTTTTTCCTGTTGGATTCAGAAACAAACGCCTCTCTTTTAAAAAGTTCACTAAGGTTTTTTTAAACCACAAACTCATGTACGCTTACAAGCAGATGTACTGCTGTAATAAATTCTCATGACTTAAATCTTTGTGTACATACAGAGGGGGGAAAAGCTTTCATTTGAAAAACCCGAGTTCCTTGTTGGTAGCCCTTTAAAAATTCCCCACAATCAGTATTTTGTTTAATTTCCTTTGAGTCAGAGCGGTGCAACGTGGTGTTGCTCTTGGTTTTATGAACCGACTGCTTCCCCGAAGCTTATTCCCCGTTGTTTTAAAGTAGAAGGGAGGTCACCGGGCTGTAGTGAAATGTGGCCAACTCCGCCTGGGACCAAGCTGGCCCAAAGGGCTTCTCCAAAGTAACTGGAAGTTTTCTGACAGGAAACCGGTCAGTTCTTATAAGCGTCTGCTCGCGTTCCCACGGCCCCGGCAGCTGCGGCTCCCCCGACGCCCCTCTCGGGGCCGGGCAGGAGCGCGGGGTGCGGGGCGCTGTGGGCGGCAGGGGGCAGCAGCGGGAACCCGTTGTTCTCCAGGCAGGGGGTGGGGCGGGAAGCCGCCCCCCCCACCCCGTTTCCGTGCCCCGCGCTCTCCCCTCCCCCTCTCGCGCCTTGCCGCGCCTTGCCTAGCCTTGCCTTGCCTTGCCTTGCCTTCCCTCCCCTCCCCGCGGGGAGGAGGGCGGGGGTGCGGAGCCCTCCCCCGGGACAGGGGGCGTGTGCGTCCCCTCCGCTCCCCTCCCCCCGGCCGGGCTCTCCTGGCTCCCCGAGGCGGGAGTTTCCAGGAAGAGCTCAGAGCGCGGTCGCACCACCGAGCGCACGGAGACGTCAAGTAGTCCCTGAGAGCGACCTGATTCAGAGAATTCTAGCTGCCAGAGGCTGCCGGGAGTTGGAACTCCGAAAAGACTGGGAACAGCTCTCTGGCCTGGGGAGCTCTGGCAAAGAGGTCCGAGGTCCCACTTTCCATTCCTGGAGAAATATGTGTAGTGGAGGCGGAACGAGTTCCGGCGGAGGGCTCGGACGCGCCGGGTGGAGTGAAGCGCAGCGCGGTCGAAGCGCTCACAGAGTTAAAGTGGGCGGGAAAACCCGGAGCGGACTCTCCCTGACACGCCTAGGACCTCCCTCCCCACACTTCGTGGGGGAGGGGAACGAAAAAAGAAGGGACAGAAACGTGTTCCCTTTCTCTGCTTCCTAAATACCTAGTGAAGAAACAAGTGGCGACTTGCCACTTCATGAAATGCGCGGCAGGACCTTCAGGTCCCGGCGGGGAGGGATCGTGTTGCTCCTCCTCCAGTAACGTCCGCACCGTCGGCGCTGGGCGCGCGGTCAGAAACCCAGGCCTGCGACCTGGAGGAGCTAGGCGCGCGCATGCGTGCGGTGGGCGCGCGCTTCCCGCCCCTTTCCTGAGCGCGTTCGCTTCCCCCCCGCCTCCCCCCACGTTCCTCAGCCGCCACCTCAGAGCTTCCCCCGCACACAGCCCTTTCCTTTCGGGGGAGGTGGCCCTTCTTGCCCATCGACTGACTAACCCCTTCACCCCAGCTTCGCCCCGCCTCCCTGAGCCTCGGTACGAACTCCGCAGCTCGGGCTCAGCTTTCACATTCCCGCCTCCGCCTTCTATCTCCCCTCCCAACCCTTAAAGCACTTCCTGCAAACTACCCTGTTCTCTCTCCTTTCGGCGCCGCCTCCTCCTAGCCCTAACTGGATGGCTGCGTTCACGCTGGTGGGGCTCTGGGTAGTACCTTGTATTCCTCCTGCAGGCGATGGCTGCTCCATTTTACAGATGAGGAAGTTAAAGTCCAGAGCGCCGACGAGCTGGACTCTAAAGGCTTCTTGTTCAATCGCTAAGTCGTGTACGACTTTGCGACCCGGTGGCCCGTAGCACGTCAGGCTGCCAAGTCGTTTAACTCTCTCCGGAGTTTTCTCAAACTCCTGTCCATTGAGTGTCTGATGCGCTCTAACTACCTGACAAAACGTGGTCCTGTGGAGGAGGGAATGGCAAACCACGCCAGTACTCTTGCCAGGAGACGCCCATGCACAGTATGAAAAGGCTGCTTTTGACTTGTCCCCAAAAGCAGACACTGTTACTGGCTTTGGAAAGAGTAATCCTTGACTTGCTACAATTTAAGCAACCATGGAAAGCCAGTCCCAGTCTTTTGGCAGCCTCAATCCAGGCCAAACCACCGAGCCCAGTTGGCAAACACCATAGAAACAATTTATCCCAAATCAACTATGTAGCGATCACTAAATTAGAAAAAGAGCAAATTGGCGATTTTAGAGGTTATGTATAGGCTATTTATTCAATGTGAAGTCATTTTTAAACGCACTGTGTAATATTTTCTCTTAGATTTTGTAATTCTCTTACTCCTTCCCCAATTTGAGATCATGTTTTTGGTTTTGAACATTTTGACATAATTTGTCTCCCAGTAACAGCAACAACAACAACAAACTTTTCCTTTTTATTAGTATCAGTGTTGATCGGACAGTACTGTCCGACTGTTTGCAACCCCGTGGACTGTAGCCCACCAGGCTCCTCTAGTTCATGGGATTATCCAGGCAAGAATACTGGAGAGCGTTCCCATTTCCTCCGCCAGGGGATCTTCCACACCCAGGGACTGAACCTAGGTCTTCTGTATTGCAGGCAGAGTGTTTACCTTCTTAGACACCACAGAAGCTCTTTGTTAGTATGGTTGATTGTTATTCCTAAATTCCACCCCTGAGTCCCTAAAGTCCATTCTTCCCTGGGCTTCAGCTCCAGTTAAAAGTTATCTCCAATCAGTGAGAGGTTTGCGAGAGATGTCACAGAGAATCTCGAGGCACTGCATCTCTAAGCTTTTTGTGTATCACAAACTTTAAAGCTGCAAGTAGGAATTAAAAGAAAAGATTTGTATAATTTTATGTATATCAAGAGATTCATTATTTCAGATTCAAATGTTTTGAGATCCTCATTCCAAGCATGGTAAATATGGGTCTGTTTTGTTAATTTATTTTATTTATTGGCTATGCTGGGTCTTCCTTGCTGGGGGCTTTCTCTAGTTGCTGTGTGCAGGAGAGCTACTGTTTGTTGAGGTCTGCAGGCTTCTTGTGGTGGTGGCTTCTCTTGTTTCAGAGCACAGACTTTAGGCGCTTGGGCTTCAGTAGTTGCAGCACACGGGCTCACTAGTTGTCGTGCGTGAGCTAAGTTGCTCTGTGGTGTGTGGGATCTTCTTGGACTAGGGATGGAATACGTGTCCCCTACATTGGCCCCCTGCTTTGGCAGGCAGATTCTTATCCACTGCGCCACTGGGAAAGTCACTGGTGGGACTTTCTTTTAGATGACTGTTTTATCACTATTTCCTTCTATTGCAAGTATTTCTAAATTATTTATTGGACTGATGTCTTCTAAGCATAATTATGGTCTGAAGAACCAGTCCAGATTGTTTCAAGCCAGTTTCTTAAGTTGACTGAATATTGCTTGATAAACTTTCTGAACATTTGTTCAGTAAATAAATGTTTTCTATGTGCAAAGCACTTTATTAGGTCTTTTGTGAGACATAAAGTTGGACAAGCTAGGGAGGGCTATTCTTAAGAAGCAATCTAAGTGGAGATAAAATTCTCTACCACAGGCTCAAATCAGTAAAAATTTGTTATTTCTAGATTGATTTTTTTTAAATCACTTAAGTTATATTGATTTGAGTTTTCCAGAAATTTCCCCCAATGTTTATGTGCAGTTATCAGGTTCTGGAGAGCCAAGAAGCATCTAAATAGAAAAGATCATGAGTGGGCAGTGACTTAATGGGAATATGAATAAGGATAGTTCAGTATTGAAAAATGAGATTATAGGAATGGCAGGAAAGAAAAATGTAAGTGTAAGAATATCCAGGTCTTCAGATTTTAAATTGTGAAGAAAGATAGGAAGGCCTTAGGAATTATATGCTGTTTAACTTTGCATGAGTGTTCATAAATGTAGCTTTTATTTCAGGAAAGATGAAACAGTTTTGAATTTAAGCACATGACTACTGACACAGATTTGGTAAAGTTTTGTTGTTGTTGTTGCCTCACTATGCAGCATGTTGGAGAAGGCAATGGCAAACCACTCCAGTACTCTTGCCTGGAAACTCCCATGGATGGAGGGGCCTGGTAGGCTGCAGTCCATGGGGTCGCTAAGTGTTGGACACAACTGAGTGACTTCACTTACACTTTTCACTTTCATGCATTGGAGAAGGAAATGGCAACCCACTCCAGTGTTCTTGCCTGGAGAATCCCAGGGACGGGGGAGCCTGGTGGGCTGCCGTCTATGGGGTCGCACAGAGTCGGACACGACTGAAGCGACATAGCAGCAGCAGCAGCATGCAGCGTGTAGGATCTTAGTTCCCCAACCAAAGATCGAACCATGCTCCCACAGTGGAAGCACAGAGTCCTAACCACTGAACCAGGGAATTCTCTGATGGGGAGTTTCAAGGAATACCAGTGGTAGAGAAGAAAAATCTAGTTTGCAGTGGAATTCAAACTTTGGAAATCAAATCCTTTGATTTAGGTTAGACAGAGTCAAAACTCTTACCTACCCCACTGCCAAAGAAAATCAGTTATAGTTGGGATTAAACATATAACTTAAATCTAAATACTTTTAGATCAATTAAGGATGCATTGCCTTTGAACTTTGTTATTCAAATTTACATTTCTACAGTGATTTTATAAGCTTTAGCTTCATTCTGCTACTCTGAATATTTCTGCTAGGCTCCTACTTCCAGTTACTGCAACTTTGCTGTTACATCCTGGTTTGCAGACTGATGCCTCTCATGGGGGTGGTGCTGTATTATAGCGTAACTAGGTTTTCAGCTCGATTCTGTTCTACTTCTAACAGATTCAGAAGTTAAATTGTAAGAACCCCAAGAACATAGTCTTTCTTGAGTAAAATGAAGAAATTACATGGGAAAATGTGTTCAGTTCAGTCGCTCAGTCATGTCTGACTCTTTGTGACCTCGTGAACCTCAGCACGCCAGGCCTCCTTGTCCATCACCAACTCCCGGAGTCCACCCAAATCCATGTCCATTGAGTCGGTGATGCCATCCAACCATCTCATCCTCTGTCGTCCCCTTCTCCTCCTGCCCTCAGTCTTTCCCAGCATCAAGGTCTTTTCCAATGAATCAACTCTTCTAATCAAGTGGCCAAAGTATTGGACTTTCAGCTTCAGCATCAGTCCTTCCAAAGAACACCCAGGACTGCTTTCCTTTAGGATGGACTGGTTGGATCTCCTTGCAGTCCAAGGGACTCTCAAGAGTCTTCTCCAACACCACAGTTCAAAAGCATCAATTCTTCTGTGGTCAACTTTCTTTATAGTGCAACTCTCACATCCATACATGACCACTGGAAAAACCACAGCTTTGACTAGACGGACCTTTGTTGACAAAGTAATGTCTCTGCTTTTTAATATGCTGTCTAGGTTGGTCATAACTTTCCTTCCAAGGAATAAGCGTCTTTTAATTTCATGGCTGCAATCACCATCTGCAGTGATTTTGGAGCCCAGAAAAATAGTCAGCCACTGTTTCCACTATTTCCCCATCTGTTTGCCGTGAAGTGATGGGACTGGATGCCATGATCTTAGTTTTCTGAATGTTGAGCTTTAGGCCAACTTTTTCACTCTCCTTTTTCACTTTTATCAAGAGGCTCTCTCTTTTTTTTTTAAGAGGCTCTTTAGTTCTTTACTTTTCATTAAATCTGGGGATAATTTTCTGAACTCTCGTATGTACTGGAGGAGGGCATGGCAACCCACTCCAGCATTCTTGCCTGGAGAATCCCATGGACAGAGGAGCCTGGTGGGCTACAATCCATACAGTTGCAAAAAGTCGGACACGACTGAAGCAACTTAGTGTGTGCGGGCACACGCGCACACACACACACATACAACACACATACACGCAACTATGCCCCATAGACATTAGAGTCAGACTGCTGTGGTTTATTCTCACTGAACTGGGAGATCAGTGGCACCATCTGATTTCCTAAGGGAAAATCACGTTGTAGACTAAAACCTATAGAAAAATTGACACAGTCATCAGCATTATCATAATGGAATTCAGGTTTTGCTTTTCCCTTTATTGTCAACCTCTGGGTCATATAGCATAAATAGATCCTTACTTGCATCCAAGTTGGAAGTCATAAAGCTTCCATTTCTTTGGTCATTTTATGAGCCATAGTTTGAATAGATGCCTATTAAATCTTTTTATCATCAAGTTTTCTAAAGATGATGGTTCTGGTCACTGCCTCTAACTCTGTTCTTTTTGGGATCCTGGGTAACTCATTCCTCTTAATTTGGGCTTCAGTTTCTCTATCTAGAATCTTGCTGAACCTATGACCAGCCCCAGGTCATTCTACAGTGGGTCATTTCTTTGCCTCAGTGCTGCAGAGCTCTGGACTTTTAAAGTAATTTCTTCTTTTACTTCAAATCTGAGTCATTTAGCTTTTATACATTGATAAGAGAACTTTTACATTGAGGGATTGAAATTTTGGGGTTCAAAAATGATGTTATGTTAAGGCAAGGCCTTAGAGAGGTTAAAGGAACAAAGAGACTATTTCAAGAATTCTTAACCTGGCATCCAGAATAGAATGCATTGGGTCCTGAATGTGGATAGGGGAAAATCACATCTTTATTTTCACTAATTCGTAATTGAAATTTAACATTTCTTTTTAGTCTGAATGAAACAAAACCACAGCAGTATTAGCAGTACTGTACTTGAGACAGTCACTGATAGAAATCACAGGTAATTTCATAACAACACTGCAATTGTTGCAGACATGCTGATACAGTTTTTATTCATTACTAGGAGATCTTGTTATTTAATGTGTTAATAAAGAAATACATTCATTACTGTATCATACATTTTTAAAATTTGGGTGAATTCTCTTGCAGTCTAATGGATAAGACCAGACTCCCAATGGAGGGGACATGGGTTTGATCCCTGGTTGGGGAATTAAGATCCCACAAGCTACCAAAAAAGTTTTGATAATTATTTCAGTATAATAGGTTTCCTCTGTAAACCAATGTAATATCCTCTATAGTTATTTTATGGATTTAAAAACATAATTCTGAGAAAGGATCTATAGGTTTTTCCACATTGCTAAAGGAATCCTTGGTACAATGAAAGATTAAGAACTCCTGCTTTAATCAAAAATAAATACTGTTTGTTCTTTTTAACTTATTTATTTTTTAACTGGATGATAATTGCTTACAGAATTTTGTTGGTTTCTGCCAAACATTCAATAGTGGGTTTTAAATCATTGAATAAAATAAGAATCCATGAGTCCACACTGATATAAATAAGTAAATGAATCATTACATAAATGTAGAAAAACTGAAAGTTTTTCTTTCAGTAGTTTGAAAACAAATAAATATGAATGCTAAAACCAGTGACTGAAAGTTTGTTGAGTAGCAGGATATTTACAAGGCAAAGCATCTTTCCATAAATTATTTAATAGTTACAAAGAAACCAGAGGAACCTCATTAACACCACGTTAACCAAGTCATCAAACCTACATCACTAATATTGGAACAAATTGACTGCATGTACCTCTTAATAAGAAGCACCGAGGACACAATATCACTTCAGTGGTAACCCTGCCAAAATGCACAAACTGAATCTAATCATGAGGAAATGTCAGACAAACCCAAATTGAGGGCCATTTTACAAAATAACTGGCCTGTACTCTTCAAAAATGTCAAGGTCAGGAAACAAAAAGAAAGGCTGAGGAACTGATCCAGATTAAAAGAGACAAAAGAGACATGACAACTAAATGCAGTGTATGACCCTTAGATTTAATCCCAAACCCAGAAAAAAATATAGCTCTACATAATGTTTTTAGGACAATTGACAAAATTGTCCATGGACTATAAATTAGATAATAAATAATTGTATCAGCGTTAAATGTTCTCATTTTTATATCTACACACTGGTTACATAAGAGAATGACTTTGTTCCTAATAAATAACACACTGATGTATTTAGGGGTAAAAGTGTATATTTCTAAGTCTCAAATGGTTTAGGAAAAAATACATGTATCCATAAGTCTATATGTAAACAGAGAATAATACAGTAAGTGGGAAAAATAGAAATAATTTAAAAATTTGGATGAAGGACTTAAGGGAGTTCCTTCTACTATACTTGAAATTTTTCTGCAAGTTTGAAATTACATTGCTTTATAACAATTGTCCCACCCTCACTTTGAAGAGGTGAACATTGAGATTTTGTAAGGAGAAGACTGCTTAAGGTCACACAATAAGTTAGTGATAGAGTTAGTGTCAAAACTCAGATATCCAGATGTCAGTCCTCTTTTTACACCAACTGAATTGTTTGGTATTTGTGTTGGATGACAAAGGTTGAACCACCCCTTTTTTACTTCTCTTTTTAGTTTCTTGGTTCCTTAGAGCTAGTTCCTTCTACTAGAGAACCAAAGTAACATAACTAAATGCTTCTTTCAGTTCCTTCATGATTAGGCAAGGATCAATCTGAAGTTTTTGAGCTGGGATATCGCTCCTCTTGTAGGTTTAGTATCTTTCTTATTGCCAACCATTTTCTGTACATGGTAGGCTTATTTTATGTGATATTATTTGAATGCCCCTCCTCCATAGAGTGATGATGTTTTATTGTTTAAACTTCTTTCCATAGGCCAGTCCATTTCAAGGTCTCTTTACTATTGATGGTGGTGGTTTAGTTGCTAAGCTGTGTCTGATTCTTGCAACCCTGTAGACTGTAGTCTACCAGGCTTCTCTGTCCTTGGGCTTTTCCAGGCAAGAATACTGAAGTGGGTTGCCATTTCCTTCTCCAAGGGATCTTACTGACTCAACGAACCCAAGTCTGCATTGCAGGTAGAGTCTTTACCAACTGAGCCACCAGGGAAGCCGTCTTTAAATCATGCATTTTCATTTCTGTTGTTCTAAAACTCAGTTTCCTTAATTGGTGGAGAATTAAGACATAATATGCTGAAAAAAGGGGAATATAGCATTCAGAATTATAAAATACAGAGATTAATCTAACCACAATTATAGATGGTGGGGGCCATTTACTAGTCTTACCAGTTATTGAGTAAATTCAGCTTTATCAAAAAATTAAGAAATCAGATCTATCATTTTCCATGTGAATCATTGTAAATCAGCTATTTGTCATCAGTGTGGGAATGCTGTGTCTCCAAGTGAGATAATGGAAAGTATTAATTAACAATTAATTGTCAACAATTTCATATGGCTCAACCTGATGGCAAGTGTATTATTAAGGGAGTGATGTGTTTTCCCTTCTCTTAGGGAACTGGTAGAAAAATAGAGATAGTTCATGTGGTATCTGCTCTTGAATCTTTAACTTCTCACTTTTCCTACCCTGGCTGTCCCTCTGTCCTGTCACTCTCTGTGAGATTCCTGCTAGTCTTCAACTTCCTCCAGATTTCCATCTTGGCTTATATTAGTTTCTGCCACCTGGGATCCATCCAATAGTTCATAGAGTTGAAATATCAGAGGCAGTTTGTTCAGTCTCCTTATACTTGAGATGAGGAAATTAATATCGTAAAGCTGATAGCTAATATCGTAAAGCTGATATCTCAGAAGTATGGCATGAATGCAATATCCTGACTCCCAAGACAGTGGTCTTTCTATCTCAGTATCCATGTTCTACCATGCTCTACCTTATATTTTCTACAGCCCAATTTTTGGACGTGGGCCTATCTGTCAATCTCTCCCTCAGTTTCTCCTCTCCTTGTCTTTTTCTTAGCTCTCAATTCTTGTCAGTCACCTGGATCTTCTTTATTTCCTTGTTTTTGTCTTTTTATCATTCAAGAGAAACTTTAGCTTGTGCATTCTATCTTTCTCTTTCCATTTTTGCCATTGATGAATGGTGAAAAAATAATTGTATTTTCTTGATTTTTACTTCCTGGAGTGATACATAGCTGGGGCAGTTTTAAGATAATGAAAGATATCCTTGTGTATTTGTATGTCTAATGTGTATTATTTTATACTTATGAAATATTTTAAAAGTAATTTAAGAAAAACTGTGGTTGATAATACCTGTCTTTACAATAAAAATTACCATAGCCCAATGAAACAATCAAAAGGACTTAGAATATTATTTTTTTTAAATGAATGCGTGACGTTTTGTTAAGCTTCACAGAGTAGAGTTTGAATTGCCTTTTGACTCTGCTGAAAATATACCCTATCTTTATTCCTAAAATATTGAATTCTTTATTTGAAAAGACCTTTGGGAATCATGTTCAAGGGAACAGAGTAAAATATCAAGAAAAAAATTATTTAGCATGAGGGAAGTAGAAGACTTTAGGGTAAGAATAAGACTTTGGGTCCTAAGAATACTGTAGCAATTTTTAAAGAGCAGAGCAGACTCAATTGCTTTCTTATAATTCATGTATTTTTAAGACAATTCAGCTAGAGACTCAGCCAATATGTAGAAAAACTTGGGAGTGAATGTTTGGTATGTGAATCTGGTACCTTAAGGTTTATCTCAGATTTTCTCTACCTTTGAAGACTTAGTTGTGGATAAGAAGTATGCTGTGAACACCTTATTTAGCCAGCATCTGCATCTTACAGCCTAGAAATTTGATTTTGTGTGCTTTACCTACTCTGGGACAAATTGGCCTTCTATTGGTAGGTACTGGCTTCCCTTGTGGCCCATCTGGTAAAGGCTTTGCCTGCAATGCGGGAGACCTGGGTTCAATCACTGGATTGGGAAGATTCCCTGGAGAAGGGAATGGCTACCCACTTCAGTATTCTGGCCTGGAGAATTCCACAGACTATCCATGGGGTCACAAAGAGTCAGACACCACTGCCTGACTTTCACTTGTCATTGATAGGTATGCCTCATGTGAGATACTGTTTCATCCTGGAGACTGGATAAGCACTGACTGATAGATGTAAGACCTCAATGGAAGCTTTACTCTCTTTTTTAAAAAACACTTTTATTTATTTATTAGTTTTTGGCTGTGCTGAGTCTTTGTTGCTGTGAGGGTTTCTCGTTGCAGTGGCTTCTCTTGCTGTGGAGCATGGGCTCTAGGACACATGGGCTTCAGTCGTTGCAGCACGGGGTTCAGTAGTGGTGGTTCCTGGGCTCTAGAGAGTATAAGGTCAGTAGCTGTGGTGCATGAGCTTAGTTGCTTCACAACATATGGGATCTTCCTAGACCAGGGATTGAACCAGAGTCTCCTGCATTGGCAGGCAGATTCTTTATCACTGAGCCACCAGGGAAGCCCTGGAAGCTTTACTCTTAAAGAGAGAGATTGGGTGTTTATATTTTCTTCCTTCTGCCTTGTAGCTTTTCTAGAAATGATCTTTGGGTTTCTTTTATTAGTTAATCTCCTACTCCCACCCCCAACCCATCTTTTTATGTGTAAACTAAGTCTTTGCTGAAAGCAATTTATGTCAAAGTTGTACAGTTTTCTTTGGAAAATAAAGATGGTTGGGTATCAGTGGTCTCTTTTCCTTTCATTGGCCTGTTATTTATAAATTTGGAAAAACATAGAAGAGAAAGATCTCTTAATCTGGAGCTAAAGGAGTTACCATTGATGATTGTGAGTGAGTTTTAGAGACTTAATGATTCTGTCTTAATAAAGTAACAACTCTAATTCTCTTATTTTATCCCTACGAACTTGCAGAGTTTTCTCCAACTATCAATTGTTCATATTGGATAGCCAGAACTGAGAAAATGTAGATTGATTTCAGGGTGTATTCACAATTATATAGCTGGATGTGACACACACATTACCAAGTTTCTTATCAAATATAAAAGAATTACTTTATCAAATATAAATCACTTTGTCAAATATATTTTCAAATATAAAAGAATCATGCTTATTACTCATGCCTCTGTTCTGCAAGTATTTCCTATAAATACAGTGGCCAATAGATTAAAAAGATTTCTCACTTTGGCCTTTTTTAATTAATAATTTTTTTTTTTTAGAAAGGCTAAAGTGAGAAATTTTTTTCTTTTATTTGTTGAATTTGCTCCAGGACTCCAGAAAAAAGAGTGTTACTGATAAACTTTAAAGTGACTCACCACTGACTACCCTTTCAGATTTCTACTTGACTGAAGAACTTAGTTGATGAGCTTGACTTAATACCTACATTCATTCTACTTGGTCAGTACTTATCAGTCTCTTAAAATGTGTTTCAAATGCTCTTCCCTTCATAAAAATGTCCTAATAAGATGGCCAAGATGCTCTTGTTCTTCTCTTCTAGTCATCCGTTAACACACAAAACATATCAGTGTTTCCCAAGCCAGCTGATTGCTTGAGATATTAGTCTGTGTTCTGGGTGAAATGCATTTAATAAACACCGTATATTATATCCCTTTCTTGGAGATGATTCATGTTATGAATAATTATGAATGAATATTAAAGTCTCTGAGAACATCTTCAGTAAAAGAAATCTACTTAATTTTGTTTAGCCCATTGTACTCAGTAAATACTTTATGACTTGCAAGTTGTAATTCAAATGTTACGTTTCACATGAAGGCTTTTGTGACTCCCACAGGCAGCAGCCAGTGTATCTACCACTGAATTCACATAGCTTGAAGTTATACTATAAAAGTGCTGTAAAATTTTAGTTTCTGTTAATACTATGATGTAATCTTTGGATTGTTAACTTAAAGCTCATTCAAACTTAATTAGGGGAATTTACTAGTTATCAACTAATAAATCAAAGTTTGGTCCTCAGTGTTGAGGCGCAGTGATGTTCCTAAAGACTGAGTTCCTTTCCATTTCTTCTAAAATATTTGATTTTCTAAAGTTTCCTCTTTCATAATCTCAGTATGGATGCAGCAGTTTCTAAGAGGGCTGCATGTGCTTCTTTCATCTCTAGTGGGAAGAGGACATCTCTTAAGGAAGCTCCTTCAGAATAACAAGGAAGTGTCTTTCCCAGAAGCCCCAGCAAAGCTTTTTCATATCTCATTGACCTGAATCAAGATCACTTGCCCATCACTGAACTGATCAATGTCCATGGAGATAGCATGTGCTATGCTTAAGCCAAATAGGGTCTATCCTGAAGCTTCCTTTAGTGATTATACATAAGAGAATATGGGCACTCTTTCTAAGGGGAAGGAGGAGTAAGTGCTGGGGAGTCAAAGCCAGTAAAAATCCATTACATGATGCTTAACACATTCCATTACTTCTCTATTAAGTTATACCTAATTAGTACATTAATCATTCTGTATTAACTTTGTTCGCACAAAAGCTTGTACAGAAATGTTCATAGTATCAATATTCATAATGGCCAAAATTTAGAAAAAAACCCAAGTGTCTGTTAGCTAATGAATAGATCAACAAATGTGTTTCCATACAGTGGAATGATATTCAGAAATAAAAAAGAATGAAGTACCAGTACTTGCTACAACATAGATAAAACTTGAAAACATTATGCTAAGTTTAAGAAGCCAATCACAAAAGGCAACATAGTATATGATTCCCTTTATATGAAACGTCTAGAGTAAGCAAAACCATAGGGACAGAAAGTAGATTAATGGTCACCAGAGACTAGAGGAAGAGGGAAAAGGGAAATGGTTGCTAATAGATACAAGATTTCCTTTGGGGATGATGACAATGTTCTGGAATTAAATAGTGGTAATGCTTGCACAACTTTGTGAATATATTCAAAAGCACCAAATTATACAGTTTACATTTAAACTGTCAATTAAACATTTAACTGTCGATTAAAAATATGTTTTCATATATACCTTGAAGTTAGGAGCTCATTTTCCTATTTGTATTTTCAATGACCACCCACTACCAACCCCAGTGTCTTACACATAGCAGGTACTCAAAAAATATTTGAATCACCATTCAGTCGCTTAGTTGCATCTGACTCCTTGTGACTCCATAGACTGCAGCACACCAGACTTCCCTGTCCTTCACCATCTCCCGGAGTTTGTTCAAACTCATGT
Organism: Muntiacus reevesi; assembly: GCF_963930625.1. Taxonomy (NCBI): domain Eukaryota; kingdom Metazoa; phylum Chordata; class Mammalia; order Artiodactyla; family Cervidae; genus Muntiacus; species Muntiacus reevesi. The sequence continues at coordinate 111,286,246 of NC_089251.1, forward strand.
CCATTGAATTGGTGATGCCATCCAACCATCTCATCCTCTTTCATCCCCTTCTCCTACCTTCAATCTTTCCCGGCATCAGAGTCTTTTGCAATGAGTTGGCTCTTCGCATCAGGTGGCCACAGTATTGGAGTTTCAGCTTTAGCATCAGTCTTCCAATGAATATTCAAGTTTTATTTCCTTTAGGGAATGACTGGTTTGGTCTCTTTGGGGCCCAAGGGACCCTCAAGAGTCTTCTCTGACACCACAGTTTGAAAGCATCAATTCTTCAGTGCTCAGCCTTTTTTATGGTCCAACTCTCACATCTATACATACATAACTACTAGAAAAATCATAGCTTTGAATATACAGACCTTCGTCAGCAAAGTGATGTCTCTGCTTTTTAATATGCTATCTAGGTTTGTCATAGTTTTTCTTCCAAGGAGCAAGTGTCTTTTAAGCAACATCCACAGTGATTTTGGAGCCTAAGAAAATAAAGTCTGTCACTGTTTCCGTTGTTTCCCCATCTATATGCCATGAAGTGATGGGACTGGATGCCATGATCCTAGTTTTTAGAATGTTGGGTTTTAAGCCAGCTTTTTCACTCTCCTCTTTCACCTTCATCAAGATGCTCTTTAGCTCCTCTTCGATTTCTGCCATAAGGGTGGTGTTATTTGCATATCTGAGATTATTGCTATTTCTCATGGCAATCTAGATTCTGGCTTGTGATTCATCCAGCGTGGCATTTCATATGATGTACTCTGCATATAAGTTAGATAAGCAGGGTGACAATATACATCCTTGATGTTCTCCTTTCCCAATTTGGAACCAGTCGGTTGTTCCATGTCCGGTTCTAACTGTTGCTTTTGACCTGCATACAGGTTTCTCAGGAGGCAGGTAAGATGGTCTGGTATTCCCATCTCTTGAAGAATTTTCCAGTTTGTTGTGATCCACAGAGTAAAAAGCTTTAGGGTAGTCAATGAGGCAGAAGTAATGTTTTTCTGGAATTCTCTTGGTTTTCTATGATCCAATGGATGTTGGCAGTTTGATCTCTGGTTCCTCTTCCTTTCCTAAATTCAGCTTGTACATCTGGAAGTTCTCAGTTCATGTACTGTTGAAGCCTAGCTTGGAGGATTTTGAGCATTACCTAGCTAGCATGTGAAATGAGTGCAATTGTGCAGTAGTTTGAACACTCTTTAGCATTTCCGTTCTTTGGGATTGGAATGAAAACTGACCCTGAATGAGTGGAAAACTAAATTGAAATAACTGCTTATATTTTTATCTTTAGGCTCCAAAAAGTTGCTTAGTTCTCTCCTTAAATTAGCAATGCAGGTAGCATGAGTGCAGATCAACATCCTCACAATGTATTCAAAGATTATTCTTCACTTTTGTTGATTTACTTTGTGACTTGTCACCTTTAACAGATACTTTTCAGTTAAATACCATTACAGAATTGAGCTGGTTAGTCCATGTTCTCTTCACTTCCACAGTATTTATTTTACTGATTTACTTGTAAAAATTGCTTTAATTAACTTTCAGGTTTGAGAGCAAAGAGTTTAACTGGGTCACTGAATTTGTTTTGTCTGAATACTGCTTAAAATATTATTTTAAAAAACTGTTACCTTGAGTTTGTTCCCTCCTCACAGGGCTTTAATCATATTAGCACCATTCAAGTTCAGTTCAGTTCAGTCGTTCAGTTGTGTCCGACTCTTTGTGACCCCAAGAATCGCAGCACGCCAGGCCTCCCTGTCCATCACAAATTCCCAGAGTTTACTCAAACTCATGCCCATCGAGTTGGTGATGCCATCCAGCCATCTCATCCTCTGTCGTCCCCTTCTCCTCCTGCCCCCAATCCCTCCCAGCATCACAGTCTTTTCCTATGAGTCAACTCTTCTCATGAGGTGGCCAAAGTATTGGAGTTTCACCTTCAGCATCAGTCCTTCCTATGAACACCCAGGGCTGATCTCCTTTAGGATGGACTGGTTGGATCTCCTTGCAGTCCAAGGGACTCTCAAGAGTCTTCTCCAACACCACAGTTCAAAAGCATCAATTTTTCACGCTCAGCTTTCTTCCCAACTCTCACATCCATACATGACCACGGGAAAAACAATAGCCTTGACCAGACGGACCTTTGTTAGCAAAGTAATGCCTCTGCTTTTTAATATGCTGTCTAGGTTGGTCATAACTTTCCTTCCAAGGAGTAAGTGGCTTTTAATTTCATGGTTGCAGTCACCATCTGCAGTGATTTTGGAGCCCCAAAAAATAAAGTCTGACACTGTTTACACTGTCTCCCCATCTATTTCCCATAAGGTGATGGGACCAGATGCCATGATCTCAGTTTTCTGAATGTTAAGCTTTAAGCCAACTTTTTCACTCTCCTCTTTCACTTTCATCAAGAGGCTTTTTAGTTCCTCTTCACTTTCTGCCATAAGGGTGGTGTCATCTGCACATCTGAGGTTATTGATATTTCTCCCAGCAATCTTGATTCCAGCTTGTCCTTCTTCCAGCCCAGTGTTTCTCATGATGTACTCTGCATATAAGTTAAATAAGCGGGGTGACAATATACAGCCTTGACATACCCCTTTTCCTATTTGAAACCAGTCTGTTGGTCCATGTCCAGTTCTAACTGTTGCTTCCTGACCTGCATACAGGTTTCTCAAGAGGCAGGTCAGGTGGTCTGGTATTCCCATCTCTTTCAGAATTTTCCACAGTTTATTGTGATCCACATAGTCGAAGGCTTTGGCATAGTCAATAAAGCAGAAATAGATGTTTTTCTGGAACTCTCTTGCTTTTTCGATGATCCAGCGGATATTGACCATTTGATCTCTGGTTCCTCTGCCTTTTCTAAAACCAGCTTGAACAGTTGGAAGTTCTCAGTTCATGTATTGCCAAAGCCTGGCTTGGAGAATTTTGAGCATTACCTTACTAGCGTGTGAGATGAGTGCAATTGTGCGGTAGTTTGAGCATTCTTTGGGATTGCCTTTCTTTGGGATTGGAATGAAAACTGACCTTTTCCAGTCCTGTGGCCACTGCTGAGTTTTCCAAATTTGTTGGCATACTGAGTGAAGACTTAAACCATTCAAGTTAATCGTCTTTGTACTTGACTCTATAAAGGTGGAATGTGGAGGAACGCGTATGTACAAGTGGAATTATTTCTTCAGATCATGAATCTGAAGACAGGGAATATCATAAACAAATTTATTTCCAAGGTTCTTTCTGGTTTTACTTAACCTGGGTGCTCTACCTTTTCTGTCTCATCCCAGTTTATGTTATATATGGAGCCTGTTTATCTCTGCCATTTAGAAGCATTAGTTTTCATAGCCCTTCCGTCTTGAGGGTTGGGTGGGGGATATCATCCAGCAGATTTTGCTGGTTTTGAAGTAAGATTTCCAAGAAGTGTTCTGAAATAACTGTCCTTCTACCCGTGAATACTGTTTTTAAAAACTGACAGCCCCATGGCCAGTAAATGTCTCTTTGTTTTTTCTTATTTAGCTAGAGAAGTACACTTTTATCATTTTCTCCAAATTTCTTTTTTTTTTCACAAATTTCAATTCTATATAAAAATGAATAGTACAACATCCATGCCTTCATTTAAATTTATGAATTGATAGCATTAATATTTTGTCTTATTTGCTAAGTTGTGTATATATGCATATATCTTAAAAATATATACATCCATACTTTTAAAAATATTATTTTATGATCCTTTCAGAAGTAAGTTGCACATTGTAGACATCAGGGCATTTTCTTAATTTTATTTTATTTCTTGAAAAGTGAAAGTGAAGTAGCTCAGTCGTGTCTAACTCTTTGCGACCCTGTGGGCTGTAGCCTACCAGGCTCGTACCTCCATGGGATTCTCCAGGCAAGAATACTTAAGTTTATTTACTTGGCTGTGTCACATCCTAGCTGTGGCTCATAGCTCGCAGGCTCAGGAGCTGTGGTGCACAGGTTTAGTTGCCCCACAACATCTGGGATCTTAGTTTCTAGACTAAGGCACACACCTACAATCCCCTGCATTAGAAGCCAGATTTTTAACCACTGAACCACCAGAAGACTCCAGAATTTTTCATTTCTTTAATTTCCGTTATTCTAGAACAATTCCCCACCTTTTTTTTTTTTTTTTTTCCTTTATGACATTGCCATTTTTGGAGAGGTAAGGTCTCAATTTGGATTAATCAGATTATTTCTTTATGATTAAAGTTAAACATTTTCGGCAAAAGTATTACATAAGTAGCCAGTGTTCTTTAAGAATCAGTGTGCTCAAGACGTAATCAGCACTTGCTCGATCCCTGTTTTCCTTCCTAACTCTTCTTCCGTAGCCATTTGTTCATTCACAAACGTTTACTGAAACAGCCTGGTCTTTAGTCTTTTTTTTAGTCCTTTCCCAACTTAATTTTTTTCCCTCCTGTATACAGAAATAAAATTTTTGGATTGGAAAAGGCTAGATTCTTGAACATAATAGACTGAAAATTCCCATGCAGACCTTAGAAAATTATATTAAAGCCATCATTTCACTAATGATTCTGAGGCCTGGAAGCCACAACTATTGAAATGAAGACTTTCAAAAGATCAAAGAAGTGGATCAAGTTATCAGTAGCTATGGAATACCAGAAGTTTCACACTGTTATTAAATAAGCATATTTTATGGGGAAAAAAAATCTAGTTAATCTACTTGGTGATTCATTTTTTGGGCAAAATTTTATTATTTTTATTTTGTTTCCTCTTTGGTTTTGGGCTACAGATGCTTTCCTAAACACAGTAGATGTCGTCTCACTAGAGTTGAAGCAACTTTTAATGATATTTTTTTTCTTGCATCCTTCCTGCTTTGTATAATTGGTCATACTTCAACCTCTCTTTTTATTCTTCCTCAAAGAGCTACTATTAGTGTTCTGTCTGTTTTCTTCCTACTCTCTTCTTTTAGGGGAACATGGTTGAACAATGCTTTCTGTTTTCTTGATGAAGGTGAAGGTGACTGGTGCTTGATAGCCTGTTTGGCCTCCCTGTCCTCCTTATCTTTCTCAAAAATATCTTCAAAAGATGGATCCTTAGTTCTCAAAACTTTTTGCCATTTATCCCTTGGAGTGAAATTGGTTGCATTGGTTGATACGGGAATCCCTGAGGAATGCTCTGAATTTGTTAGTAATTGCTTGGATTCCTCATTCTTTGTTTTTCATAGAAGACATAGAATCCAAAGACACATAAGTGGAAAAATAATTCCTATCTTGAAGGATAGAATAATTGCTCTGAAAAGGTTTTGCACCTTACAAAAAGACAGACGAAGGAATGTCTGTCTTTGCATTTTTGTTTGTTTGCTTGTTTTTGAAATGAGGCAACAATTTGTTGTTCAGTCACTAAGACTCTGTGATCCCATGAATTATAGCACACCAGGCTTTCTTGTCCTTCGTTATCTCCCTCAGTTTTCTCAAACTCATGTCCTTTGAGTCTGTGATGCCATCCAACCATCTCATCCTCTGTTGCCCCCTTCTCCTTCTGCCCTCAATCTTTCCCAGCATCAGGTCTTTTCCAATGAGACAGTTCTTCGGATCAGGTGGCCAAAGTATTGAGCTTTAGTTTCAGCATGTTCCAATGAATATTCAGGGTTGATTTCCTTTAGGATTGACTGGTTTGATCTCCTTGCTGTCCAAGGGACTGTCAAGATACTTGAAAAGAAATGGTAGTTTTTTCACTAGAATAGGAGGAGGGGATGAAATCCTGACTAAGGGATAGCATATGAAAAAGCACAGGAATATAACATAAGAGCGTATATTTAGAGAACAGTAAGTAATCCTCTTTGGAGGAAAATATCATCCTCATTGGCCTCAAGCTATTTACATGCAATTTTTTTTTTTTTTTGGCTGCGTATCATGTGGAGTCTTAATTCCCCTGTGCTGTGCTTAGGTGCTCAGTCATGTCCGACTCTTTGTGATTCCCATAGACTGTACCCCACCAGGCTCTTTTGTTCATGGGGATTCTCCAGGCAAGAGTACTGGAATGGGTTGCCAAGCCCTCCTCCAGGGGATCTTCTCAAGCCCGGGATTAAACTCAGGTGTCCTGAATTGCAGGTGGATTCTCTACCATCTGAGCCGCCAGGGAAGCCCCTTAATTCCCCTGAAGTGAAGTGAAAGTCACTTAGTCATGTCCGACTCTTTGTGACCCTGTGGACTATACAGTCCACGGAATTCTCTAGGCTAGAATACTGAAGTGGGTTGCCATTTCCTTCTCCAGGGGAGCTTCCCAACCGAGGGATCGAACCCAGGTCTCTCACATTGCAGGCAGATTTTTTTTTTTTTTTTTTTTGGCAGATTCTTTACCAACTGAGCCACAAGGGAAGCCCCTTAATTCCCCTACCAGGGATTAAATCCGTGCCCTGGCTCTTGTCCCCTACAGTAGAAGCATGGCATAGAGTCCTAACCACTGAATCACCAGGGAATCCCCAATTTTTTTTTTTTTCCAAATACAGTGGCCAGCACAAAGATAACCAGGCACATGAGGAGAAAAGATACTATGAGGAAGGAGAGAAATAATAGATAATAGAAACAGACCCAAGGGAACTCTGATGAGTAGACAGAGACTATCAAACAACTCTGTTTACTATGTTCGAGGAGATAAAAGTTACACTTGAGCAATTTGGCAGAGAACTAGAAACTATAAAAAGTGAATTAGCAGATTTGTCAATGAACAAAGTAGAAACTCTAGACTGAGACATGGTGAGCACTGAAATTTGTAGGATCAGAGAGATTCAAGTCTGGTGATCTTGTTGGTCCTGTAAGTCCAAGGGGACATACAGAGAGAAAGAGAGAAGAGAAAACATGTGACCCCGGGAAAACAAAGATGCGTGGAGAGAAAGCTACCTGACTATTTTCCAATCTGACCTCTTCCCACTACAACTGATGCCACAATAAGTATCCTTGTACACATACGTGCTGGCATTTTTATGTACTGGCATTTTTATTTCTATAAAAAAGATCCCGTATACTGTGTTAAAAGGATATATTACATTTTAAAAGATACTGCCACATTACTTTCCCAAATAGTCATAGTACTTGTTATTTCCCCCTGCAATGTATGAGAGTCCTCATCTCCCCATATTCTTTCTAGTACTGAATGTTATCAATGTTTTGATATATTACCAATCTGAGGAGTTAAAAATAGTATATTAAAAGTCTATTTTTTTTTGTTTTTATAGTTTTTTTTTTTTTTTTGCTTCGTCATGCAGCATGTGAGATCTTAGTTTTATGGACTTCCAGGGAAGTCCATAAAAGTCTATTTTTCACAAAGAAAAAGATGACCAATGGAATAGAATAGAGTCCAGAAATAAATCTTTGCATAGATATTCAAAAAGTTTCCAATAATGATGTCAAGACCTTTCAATGGAGAAAGTAGTCTTTTCAACAGTTTTGAGATACCCTCGTGCAACAGACTCTTACCTAATAACATATACAAATATTAACTCAAAATGGATCAAAGACCTAAATGAAAGAATTAAAACTATAAAACTCTAAGGAGAAAAAAGCAAAGGAAAAATTTCATGTCACTGGATTTGGCAACAATATCTTGGATACGACGAGAAAAGGGAGAAAAGGGAACTCTCTTACGCTGTTAATGGGAATGTAAATTTATACAGCCACTATGGAGAATGGCATGGAGATTTCTTTAAAAACTAAGAATAAAGCTACTACTATATGACCCAGCAATCCCACTACTGGGCATATACCCTGAGAAAACCACAATTCTAAAAGACATATGTACCCCATTGTTCATTGTAGCACTATTTACAAGAGGCAGGACATGGAAGCAACCTAGATGTCCATAGACAGATGAATGGATAAAGAAATTGTGGTACATATATACAATGGAATATTACTCAGTCATTAAAAAAGGAATGAATTTGAGTCAGTTCTAGTGAGGTGGATGAACATAGAGCCTGTTATACAGAGTGAACTAAATCAGAAAGAGAGAAACAAAGATTGTATATTAACACACATATATATGAACTCTAGAAAAATGGTACTGATGAACCTACTTGTAGGGCAGACAGATAGAACAGACTGTGGACACAGCAGGGGAAGGAAAGGACGGGACACACTGAGAAAGCGCATAACCAAATAGAAAATAGATGGCCAGTGGGAATCTGCTGAATGACACAGGGAGCTGCTCAGTGTGGTCAAAATAATAATCATCATAATGATAATTTTTAAAAAATAAAAAAATCTATTTTGTTTTTCTCTGACTACAAGTTGACTATCTTCTGCTTTTGTTGTTTGGTTTTTTTAACATTTGCATTTCATCTTTAATAAACTGCCTGTTCTTATTCTTTGCCCATTTTTTTCCTGTTTATCATTTTGTTATTAATTCATAGAAGTTATTTTTGCGTTAATAATATTAACCTTCTGTCTAGGGGGATTTTCCTTCCATTTTAGTTAATTTGTAGTGTCTTTTGGTATTCTAAAATCTCAAAAAATGGTACCATGACCCCACTACCATTATAAGGTGAATTAATATGATGGGACTTCCCTCATAGCTCAGTGCGTAAAGAATCTGCCTGCAATGCAAGAGACCCGGTTCTGATTGCTGGGTCAGGAAGATCCCCTGGAGAAGGAAATGGCAACCTACTCCAGTATTCTTGCCTAGAGAATCTCCATGGACAGAGGAGCCTGGCAGGCTACAGTCCATGGGATTGCAAGAGTCAGACACGACTTAGCAACTAACCCACCACCACCACAGTGTGGTGGGAGGTGGGGAAAGCAGTTCACAGAAAATGTGATGCTGGTCGGAAAACTTAATGGGTGTCTACTGTATGAAATGTTATAAAGATATGGCCTTTCTAGCAAACAACTGCAAGGAAATGACAGGAGGCACTGGATGTGGGTGCTGTTATTTACCTGAGTCATCGTTTACATGTCACCATCCACCATAATTTCTCTAATCATTTATTTACTCAACAAACATTTATTAAGCAGCTATAATGTACCAAGCTCTGTATTATAGCAGAATACAAAAATAACTAAGATGTGGGTCCTACTTTTGAGAGGCTCATGCTGTATTTGGGGAGGTAGGAATGTTAAATTACCAGTAGTTGCAAAAGAATGTTGAATTACCATGACCATCACACTAGGAAGATGATGATGCCTCAGGCTAAGAAGCTGTAGACGTAAGAAGTGAATGGGAGACTTCCCTGGTGGTCCAGTGGTTAAGAATCTGCCTTGCAATGCAGGTGCCATGGGTTCAGTCCCTGGTCTGGGAACATCCCACATGCTGTGGGGCAAAGCCTGGGCACCACAGCTGGACAGTCCATGTGGCCAACAAAAGATCCCACATGACTCAAAGGAGATCTCTTGTGCCAAAAAAAAAAAAAAAAAAAAAAAAAAAAGTGAGTGGATCTGTGTTACATTTTAAAGGTAAAACTGAAAGAACTTATTGATCATTGGATATAGGTATCAGGAAAAGAGGGATCAGAGATGATCCTAGGTTTGGGGCCTGAATAATTGTGAATAATATCCAGAAGAGTCTTCATTTTGCGACCCCATGGACTGTAGCCTACCAGGCTCCTCCATCCATGGGATTTTCCAGGCAGTAGTACTGGAGTGGGTTGACATTTCCTTCTCCAGGGGATCTTCCTGACCCAGGGATCGAACCCGGGTCTCCCACATTGTAGACAGACGCTTTACTGTCTGAGCCACCAAGGAAATCCTTCATGTGTATATATATATATATGTATATATATATATATATATACATATATATATACATGTATGTATGTATATAATGTTTGGCTGCGTGGGGTCTTTGTTGCTGTGTGCAGGCTTTCTCCAGTTGTCAAGAGTGAGGACCACTCTCTAGTTGGGGTGCTTGGACTTCTGTTGCAGTGGCTTCTTTCATTGTGGAGCACAGGCTATATGGCACATGGGCTTAGTTGCCCCTTGGCATGTGGAAGCATCCCAGACCAGGGATCAAACCAGTGTCCCCTGCATTGCAAGGCAGATTCTTAACCACTGGACTGCCAGGGAAGCCCCCAGAAGAGTCTTTTACTGAGTTGGAGGAGACTGAAGTAGATAGAGGTTTTAGGGAGAAGTCAAGAGTTCTTTTTTTTGGCCACGCCAGGAACTTGAAGATGGAACCTGGCCCAGCAGTGAAAGCACCAACTCCTAACCACTGGACCAGCAGGGAAGTCCCAAGAGTTCTATTTTAGATATGTTAAAGCTGAGATGTTTGCTAGACAGCCAGTGAATTTTCAAGTGTATATTTAATATATGAGTCTGGAAGGTCGGGGAGACAGGCAAGACTGGATTATAAGTCAAGTGGTCAATGGCAGTATTTAAAGCTATCCGACTGATAGGGCAGAGGGTGGGTAGAGTAGAAAAGAGCCAAAGAGAGAACCAGTCTTTAGAAATTACATAGAGGAAGAGGAGGATCCAACCAAGATGACTGAGGAGTGGCCATGGAGGCAAGAAGCAAACTAGAGAATGAAGTGTCCTAGAAGTCAAGAAAAGAAATTCCTTCAAGCAGGGAGTAATCAATAGTGTTGAACAGTGTTGAGAGGCTAAGACGAAGGTAGAGATGGAGGTTATAATGACCTGAACAAGGCAGCTTTGTAGAATGGTGGGAATAAAACCTAGGTTTGAATGGATTGGAGAGAGAATAAAGATGAGAAAATAAAGATAGCAAATAGAGACAAACCCTTTAAGTGGTTCTGTAAAGAATTAGGATGATAGCTGGGAGGGAACTAGGTCAGAGAAAACTTTGAAAAAAAAAACTTTTTTAAAAAATAGAAACAACTTTTGAATAGGTTGAATTAGGTACAAAATTATAAAGATACAAAAGGGTAAACAATAAAAAGTCTCACTCCCACACCTTTCCCCCAGTCACAGTGTTTCCTTTCCTCATTCCAATGTTTCCATTCTATTTTGAATCCTTCTGGAGATATTCTGTGTTTGTACAAGCAAATATACATGTATTCTTCTACTTGCCCTCCTTTTAAACAAATTCACACATGATAGCTCATTCTACACACTGTTTCTGTCTCTTGCTTTTCTGTTTCTCAACATATCTTGGAGATTGTTCCATTTAGGTATACAAAAAGGTCTTCCACTTACTTTGCTTGTGGTTACATTGTGTTGTTATACTATAATTTATTTATTCAACCCCCTAGTGATTCCTCTTGATGAATATTTAGATTGTTTTCAATCTTTTGCTATTACAAAATTGCAATGAATAATTTTATATATAAGTCTCTTCACATGTGTGGCAATATATCTATAGGGTAAATTTATTTAGAAGAATTGTTGAGTCAAAGGATAAGTACATTTGTGAGTTTGATAGATATGGTTCCAAAATATTTCAATATAATTTGTACCAATATCTCTACCACCAGCAATGATATGAGTATGTTTCCCTATATCATGTTACTAATTGTTTTTATGTTTGCCAATCTAGTTAATGAAACATGGTTTCTTAGTGTATTTTAAATTTTCATTTATTTCTTTTAAGTGAGGTTGAATATATTCTCAAAAGTTAAAAGTTATTTGTGTTTCTTTTTCCTTGAATTGTTTCTTCTTATCTTTTTTTATCTTTCTTTCATCTTTCTAAAGTATTATTGGTCTTATTAATTTGTTGGACCTCTTAATATATTAGGCACATTAGCCTTCTCTTTGTGATATGAATTGTAAATATGTCTTTTCAATTTGTTTATGTTGATTTTTCTCTGAAGAAAATTTTTTTTACACAGTTGAATTTTTCTGAGTTTTGTGTCATACTTTGAAAACCATCCCCACCCCCAAAGTTTTCATTTGTTTTAATCTTCCAGGAGAGTTTTTTAAGTATGGGGAAGGAGATAACTAGAGTATGATCACACGATTTCAATAGAAAGGTAGAAATTGATAATGCAGGAAAGATTAAGGAAAATTTCAAGAACAAAGTCTATAACTAGGCTAGAGGAAATGTAAAACAAAGCCTAAATGGGACAATTGGTCTTTAATAAGAACAGGACACTCCTGAGAATATGGGTGTTCATGCAGATATAGGTTGGTGGGTTTGGTGGTGAGAGGATGAGAAAGTTCTTATCTGGTTGCCATGTTTTCCCAGTGGCATAAAGGCAAATTTATTAGCTAGGTGCAGAGCAGAAAAGGATGTTAGGGCTTGAGGGCAGTTGAATATTTAGAAGGTTCAGAGGCCTTACTGGATTAGATGTTCTAGTTCATATTCATTTTCCCCACCTTGGAACAAAAGATAATTTATTTAAAATTTTTGTTGGTATAATGATTCAGTCTGATGGAATGACTTTGTTTCCCTTTGAAACCTTTATATTTGGAGAATGCTTCATATAATTACATTAGTATAATTAACTTGGCACCAATGTGTTATGCATGGGTTCCTAGCAGTGTGGGCTTGTCTTCAAGAGGTATTTGGGCTCACTCTTTGGACAACAACTGAAAACTCTTCACAAATAATTCATTTTCTATACTTACCACACAGCTGGTAAAAGCTTAACAACTTGGACTTGAGTTATTTGCCTTGTTTTGTTCACTTGGCATATGTCCCTAAAGAGATAATTTGATTAGGTTGATTTGCCATTACTCAGTACTGAGTTCTGCATTTGTGTTTTTTGTTTTTAGTTCTACCTCTGTTTATTGGAGAAGGAAATGGCAACACACTCCAGTATTCTTGCCTGGAGAATCCCAGGGATGGAGGATCCTGGTAGGCTGCCATCTATGGGGTCGCACAGAGTTGGACACGACTGAAGTGACTTAGCAGCAGCACCTCTGTTTATTGCTATCAACCCATCTGCCTCCACCCAGCTCATGATTGCATGCTCAGTCATGTGACCCCATAGACTGCAACCCACTAGGCTCTTCTGTCCATGGGATTTCCCAAGTAAGAATACTGGAGTGGGTTGCCATTCCCTTCTCTAGTGAATTCTGCTTTTGCACGCTAAGCTACTGCTACTGCCTCAATGGCAGTTGTCTAGCCTGCATATAGCTGCCTTCGAATTTTGTCTTGGCCTCTGGTTAATCAGTTGTGATAGCAGAGTATATTTCATTCAAAACAGATTGTATGAGTCATATCACTTGAGCAGGAAAGAACAGTTTGGATCATTTTGCCTAGAAAGGGTCCAAGTACCTGGCAAGCCCAAATGGCTGCGTGAACTCCTTCAGTCCTCCCAATGAATTGTTCAGATCCTTTGTTTCAGTAATTAATTCTACAAGGAATCTAACTTAAGAAAATAATCCTTACCAGGCAGTATAGCAAAGTGGTTAAGAGTCAGATAAACTTAGAGTTGGATCCCAAACAGTGATGAGTAAGTATCTCCTAGAGTTTTATTTCTGTGGCTCTCGTCATCACTATGCAATTAAAAAATGAAAGAGCCTGGGACCTCCCTGGTAGCCCAGTTAGTAAGAGTCCACCCCAATACAGGGGACATGGGTTCGGTCCCTGGTCTGGGAAGATTCCACATCTCGTGGAATGACTGAGCCTATGTGCTACAACTTTTTTTTTTTTTTTTTTTTTTTACAGTCCAGGTCTTTATTTTTACACGCTTCAGGCCATGAATTCATAGGGAATGGGTTCTAACAGTTCGGGTTCCTTTCCATTGGTCCTCACAAAATTTTGCTGCTCTGGGTGGAGCAGGCTGGCGCTTCAGCTGAACCCAAGTCCCTTTCTCTTTGGCTTCCTTCTTTTTCTGATCATTTTCCTTCACACATTGTAGGAAGCTGTCTCAGCTCTTAGAGTGCTTAATATGCTCGATACGCACATTAATTCTCTTGGCAAGAATCTTGCCCTTAACTTGTTTGTTTACAATGATGCCAACAGCATGCTGGGTAACACTGTAGCCTCTCCCAGTTTTGGCATGATAACATTTGTGGGGCATTCCTTTTTGAACAGTACCCACTCCCTTGATATCTACAATATCACCCTTCTTGTAGATTGGCATGTATGTGGCCAAAGGAACAACTCCATGTTTTCTAAAAGGCCTAGAGAACATGTAGCGGGTGCCCCCTACTCTTTCCCTTTGTGTTGGTCATTTTGGCGAATTACTGGAAGATGGTGGTTCCGGCCAAAAAGTGTGCTACAACTATTGAACCTGAGCTCTAGAGTCAGCAAATCACAACTATTGAACCTGTGCTCCACAACTACTGAAGCCTACCTACTCTAGGGCCCGTGCTCCATGCTGAGAGAAGTCACCACAATGAGAAGCCCGAGCACTGCAACTAGAGAGGAGCCCCTGCCCTCTGCAACTCGAGGAAAGTCTGTGTGCAGCAACAAAGACCTAGCACAGTCAGAAATAAATAAATAAGCAATTTAAAAAACAAACAGAAACCCAAAAAACTCTACCACATCTCCATGGGGAGGTAATTCACATACCATAAAATTCACTCATTTTAAAGTGTAAAATTTAACGATTTTAACATATTCACAGACTTGTGCAACAGGAATCACTTTTGAAATATTTTCATCTTCCATAAAAGAACCCCCAGTCCATTAATCACTCCCATTCAATAAAACCCTACACAATCACTAATCTTTTTGTCTTTATGGGCTTGTCTATTCTGGACTTTTCATATAGAGGAATTATGCTACGTGATCTTTTTTGACTGGATTCTCTCATTTAACACAATGTTTTGAAGTTCATCCAAGTTGTAGCATACACCAGTACTTGAGTCCTTTGAATTGCTCAATTATAATTCCATTGCTCGAATATACCACTTTCATTGATCCACTTATCAGTTGATGAACATTTGAATTGTTTCCACTTTTTGGCTATTATGAATAATCCTGCTGTGAACATCCATGTACATCTCTTTTCATATAAGTATTTGTGAGGATATATATTTTTATTTCTCTTGGATATATCTTTGGAAGTGAAATTGCTAAGCTGTAGGGTAATCCTATGTTTGGCTTTTTGAAGAATTGCCACTGTTTTCCAAAATTCTGAGCCATTTTGTATTCCTGCCTGCAATATATGAGGATTCCAATTTCTTCAACCCTCACCAACACTTGTAAATATTTGTCTTTTGTATTATAGGCATGTTAGTGGGTGTAAAGTGGTATCTCATTGTGATTTTGATTTGCATTTCTCTAATGGCTAATATGCCAGCAAATTTGGAAAACTCAGCAGTGGCCACAGGACTGGAAAAGGTCAGTTTTCATTCCAATCCCAAAGAAAGGCAATCCCAAAGAATACTCAAACTACTGCACAATTGCACTCATCTCACACGATAGTAAGGTAATGCTCAAAATTCTCCAAGCCAGGCTTTGGCAATATGTGAACCGAGAGCTTCCAGATGTTCAGGCTGGTTTTAGAAAAGGCAGAGGAACCAGAGATCAAATGGTCATCGAAAAAGCAAGAGAGTTCCAGAAAAACATCTATTTCTGCTTTATTGACTATGCCAAAGCCTTCGACTGTGTGGTTCACAATAAACTGTGGAAAATTCTGAAAGAGATGGGAATACCAGACCACCTGACCTGCCTCTTGAGAAACCTGTATGCAGGTCAGGAAGCAACAGTTAGAACTGGACATGGACCAACAGACTGGTTTCAAATAGGAAAAGGGGTATGTCAAGGCTGTATATTGTCACCCTGCTTATTTAACTTCTATGCAGAGTACATCATGAGAAACACTGGGCTGGAAAAAGCACAAGCTGGAATCAAGATTGTCGGGAGAAATACCAATAAACTCAGATATGCAGATGACACCACCCTTATGGCAGAGAGTGAAGAAGAACTAAAAAGCCTCTTGATGAAAGTGAAAGAGGAGAGTGAAAAAGTTGGCTTAAAGCTCAACATTCAGAAAACTGAGATCATGGCATCTGGTCCCATCACTTCATGGGAAATAGGTGGGGAGACAGTGGAAATAGTGTCAGACTTTATTTTTTTGGGCTCCAAAATCACTGCAGATGGTGACTGCAACCATGAAATTAAAAGACGCTTACTCCTTGGAAGGAAAGTTATGACCAACAGCATATTAAAAAGCAGAGACGTTACTTTGCCAACAAAAGTCCGTCTAGTTAAGGCTATGGTTTTTCCCGTGGTCATGTATGGATGTGATAGTTGGACTATGAAGAAAGCTGAATGCCGAAAAATTGATGCTTTTGAACTGTGGTGTTGGAAAAGACTCTTGAGATTCCCTTGGACTGCAAGGAGATCCAACCACTCCATCCTAAAGGAAATCAGTCCTGGGTGTTCTTTGGAAAGACTGATGCTGAAGCTGAAACTCCAATACTTGCTTCCTCATGCGAAGAGTTGATTCATTGGAAAAGACCCTGGTGCTGGGAGGGATTGAGAGCAGGAGGAGAAGGGGACGACAGAGGATGAGATGGCTGGATGGCATCACTGACTCAATGGACATGAGTTTGAGCAAGCTCTGGAAGTTGGTGATGGACAGGGAGGCCTGGCGTGCTGTGATTCATGGGGTCGCAAAGAGTTGGACATGACTGAGTGACTGAACTGAACTGAACTGAATGGCTAATGATTCTTGAGTACTTTTTATGTTTTTTAAAGAAATTTTA
The DNA here is from genome assembly GCF_963930625.1 of Muntiacus reevesi. Lineage (NCBI taxonomy): Eukaryota > Metazoa > Chordata > Mammalia > Artiodactyla > Cervidae > Muntiacus > Muntiacus reevesi. Next base: position 111,302,724 of record NC_089251.1, read on the forward strand.
TTTTTAAAAATTTATTTAATTGAAGGATAATTGCTTTACAAAATTTTTCTATTTTCCATCAAACCTCAACATAAATCAGCCATAGGTAATTTTATTTTATAAATTTATTTATTTACTGGCTGCATGGCACAGCATGTGGGATCCCCAACCAGGGATCAAACCAACGTCCCCTACATTGAAAGTGCAGAGCTTTAACCACTGAGCCATCAGGGAAGTCCCACCTTTTTACGTTTTTACTGACCATTTACATATCTTCCTGAGAGAAAGTCTATTCAAGTCCTTTGTCCATTTGGAAAAAAAATGGACTTTTTCTTTTTTTTACTGTTGAGTTATAAAACCTTAAAAAATATATATTCTGGATGCAAGTCTCTTATCAGATTTGTAAAAATTTTTCTCCCATATGGTAGGTTGTTTTTTGTTTTCTTGATGGTATCATTTGCAGCTAAAGTTTTTTAATTGTGATACAGTCCAATTTATCTTTTTTTTTTCTTTTTCTGTTTGTCTCATCAATATTTTGAAGCTTCTCTCGTCTCTCTTGAACCTACTCCAAAACCAGGCTTTTGCCCTTACCACTCCTCCAAAATTGCTCTTGGTCAGGTCACCTGTTAGCTCTCTGTTGTTAATCCAACAGCCAACATTCAGCCTTCATTCTTTATGACAAAGCTCTTACCTCCTCCTTCTTGAAATATCTACATTTTATCCACTAGATTTCCAGGTCACTACACTCTCTTGGTTTTCTCCTACCGCACTCACTGACTGCTCCTGTCTAGGATTCAGACCTTGGCTTCTCTATTTTTTCTCTATTGGTGATTTCATCCAGCCCGATGGCTTCAAATATTATCTATATGCTGACAACTCCTTGACTGGTCAGAGTTCGTCTGTCCCAAACTCTGCCCAAAACATTCTTCCCCCAGGGAGCTCAGTTCGGTGCTCTATAATGACCTAGAGGAGTCATCTGATGGGGGAGAAGGTAGAAGGGAGGCTCAAGAGGGAAGGGATATCTGTACACACACAGATGATTCCCTTTGGTATACAGCTCCACATAACAACCTTGTGGAGCAATTATGTGCTGTGCTGCGCTTGGTCGCTTCAGTCTGGCTCTTTTCAATCCTCTGGACTATAGCCCACCAGGCTATCTGTCCCATCTGTCCATGGATTTCTCCAGGCAAGAATGTTGGAGTGGGGTGCCATGCCCTCCTCCAGGAGATCTCCCAACCCAGGGATCAAACCGAAGTCTCCCCCATGGCAGGCAGATTCTTTACTGTCTGAGCCACCAGAGAGGTCCAAGAATACTTGAGTGGGTAGCGATCCCTTCTCCAGGGGATCTTCCTGATCCAGGAATTGAACCTGCATTGCAGGCGGATTCTTCACCAGCTGAGCCACCAGGGAATTCCGAAGCAATTATACTCCAGTTTAAAAACAAAACATTCTTCCCCCAGATATACACATTACTGATAACCTGCTATGGACTGAATTGTGTTGACCCCCCGACCCATATTTATACATTGAAGCCCCAACCCCTAGTATACTATTTGGAGATAGGGCTTTAGTGAAGGTAATTAAGGTTGAACGAGGTCATAAAGGTGGACCCTGCTATAACAAAGTTAATGTCCACGTGAGAAGAGATACCTGAGAGCCACCTCCCTCTCTGTCCCCTCCCCTCTATGTCTCCTTGTGCGCACAGAACAAGAAGGCTACCTTCCATAGGCCAGGAAGAGCTCTCCTCAGAACTGGACCATGCTAACTCCCTGATCTCTGATTTCCAGCCTCCAGAACTTGAAAAAAATGAATGCCTATTGTTTAAGCCACCCAACCTATGGTGTTTTGTTATGGCAGCCTGAATTGATTAACACACACCACTTTCTCCAAGTTTTTGCTCAGCTGTTGCTTTCTCACTGAGGTATTTCCTCACCATCCTGTTTAAAGTTGCAATCCCACCTAACCCTGGCATTATCTTTCCCTCTTTCCTGCTTTATTTTTCTCCAATGAATCATTTGGCATATTATACCTATACTTTAATTATTTTTTATTGTTTAGCTCCCATCACTAAAATGTCAGTTTTTAACAGTAGAGACTTTTGCCCATCTTGTTCACCCCGTTTCCTTAATACCAAAACTAGGGCCAGGCAAATCATAGGCTTTTTTTTTTTTTTTTTTTTTTTTTTTTAAATCATAGGCTTTTAAAAAAATAAATGGATATTAAAAAAAGATACACGTCAAGACACTTAAAAAAATGAAATAAAATCTTTTCTATCACCAAAATTAATGTATAGCAAAATAAATACCTGATGAATGACCAAGGGGGGGGGAATATGAATGAATGATTGCCATCGTAGTTTGAGAATATATAATAAAATTCAGTATATTAAATAGGGATAACATCAAATTGGTTACTTCTGTGAAAATTAGCATTCAGGCCTTCATGGTTATGTCTTCGGAACCGTTAATTAACGGTTTCATCTGTTAACAAAATTCCTTCCCTCATGACTATTGCAAGCCACAGTTGGAGCTGAGATGGTCTTTACACCAACACCGTACAAACATAGCCCTGTCCTAGAGCATTGCACTTTTATGTTTCATTAAATACCAAGTGTACATTGGTGGCTCTGACTTCATTGGGAGATCCTCTTCAAAGCTGTGTGATCCATTGTTGGCCTTACTGTGCCCTCCTGTTTTTTACTAAATATCCAAATGAAAATGTTTGAATATGGGAGTACCAGCTTAAATATTATCTTTGCTTTTTTTTTCCTTTTAATCAAGATATCTGTGTTTTATGTTGGTCATTATACTTTGACAATATAAGATAGATTTGTTCTTGCTATTGCGTTATGGCAATTCTTTGTATATGGGATGAGAAGGTCATCAACAGAAAGACCACCAGTGAAAGACATGACCTCATTATTTTGATGATGGAACTCTTTGATGATGGATTATTTTGATGAATAAGTTATACTAGTAGTCATTGCAATAGGGACTGTAAGTAACAGAAGAAAAGTAACTGATTCAACTCTCAGCCATTCCTAAATCAACAGATACTCTGGCTAACTTTCATTAGAGTGTATACTTATTACATAATTTGTATAAGCAGCTTTGGTTACAGTCAGATATATCATGTTTGATACCTTCTAGTATAACATGGTACTTTATATTTTTAAGTTAATTTTTATTAGAGCATAGTTGTTTTACAATGTTGCATTAGTTTCTGTTGTACAGCAAAGTGAATCAGCAATAGGTAACTCCTTTTGGATTATATAACATATATCTCCTCTCTTTTGGATTTCCTTCCCATTTAGGTCATTACAGAGCATCAATTAGAGTTCCTTGTGCTATACAGTAAGTTCTCATTAATCATCTATTTTATACATAATAGTGTACATATGTCAACCCTATTCTCCCAAATCATGCTAGCCCCTCCCCCGCTCTATATCTTTACCTTCATTCTCTACATCGGTGTCTCTACTGTGTTCTCCATCTGCCAAATTGAAGCAGCATTTGGACCAGAAGATGCTACTATCCTTCCTCTTGTTTATTGTCATTCTGAGTAGAATCTCTTGTTTAAATTTGGTTTGGTCAATGGGCATTATTAGAAGGGTTTTTTAGAAGGTTTTTTTTTTTTTTTTAATTCAGTATAAATTCTACAACAAAGAAAAGAATCCTCCAAACTGCAGAGAATGAGATGGCATACCCTCAAGTCTTGAATGGTGAGTATCATGAGAAGTCCATCCTTAGTCATTCTGCAGATTGATCACTTCTCTTACTTTGTCACTCACTAGCATTTATTGAACACTTTTGTGGTGGCTACTTGCAAATGCTGGAAAGCTGAGTCAATAAGCTAAGATCCCTGCCTCATGGAGCACACAGAATGCCAACTATTACTATGTGTGATAATGCTATTATAGAGGCACATATATGTTTTAAAATTATGTGAAAAATGATTTAGGGAATGACATCACTATAATATTTTTAGAGATATAAAATGTTGGGAACAAATCATTCTTGAGTTTAGGATTCTTCATTTTGTCTGTTATTAGATATTTACTAAAACATATTTTAATGCTTCTTGAATGCTAGGAGTTGTCCTTGAAGAAAAATTAGATGTGGTCTCTGCCTTCATTGAAGGAGATAGACAGACATTAAACAAATAGAGAATTAGTTATTTTCAAAACTAAGAAGAGAAGTTCAAGGTGTCTTGCAAAACTATAGGGAATTTATGATAGAAGGAAAGCCACAAAGTCTATTATATGCTGTCTATTGCTATATAACAAATAATTTCCAAAATTAGAAACTTCAGACAAAAATTAACATTTATTATTCCACAGAATTTATATGGGTGAGGAGTTCAGGAGTGTCTGAGTAGTGTGGGCTCTGAGACCGTCATGAGTTTATAGTCAACGTGTCAGTCACAACTGTGGTCATCTGAGACTTAACTGAGGCAAAAAGAGCCAGTTCCAAGATGGCTCGTTCAGCTGGTTGTTGGCAGGAGGCCTCAGTTCTTTGCCTCATGGATGACTTTATAGAGCTGCTTGTCTCCAAGACATAGCCATTAGTTTTTTTCTGGGAAGAGTGATCCAAGAGAGAGTAACGCAGAAGCCACAAGTCTCTTATGACTTGCCTCAGAAATCCTGTACCTTTATTTCCACACTATCGTACTGGTTCCAGAGGTCATCCTTGTCAGCATGGGAGGGGGCATGACTACCAGGAGGTAAGACTATTAAAGACCATCTTGGAGGCTGACTCACTATGAATCTCCAAATGCAAGCTGGCTGAAGTCAGACTTTCAGAAGAACCCAATGTAACCATTTTATAAACAGCCTCTGTTCATTTTACTCAAGTCAGGTCATATTCAACTGCATATCAGTAGAGGCTTAGCATGATCCTGCTCCCTACCTTCCCCGGTGCTTCACACAGGAAAGATTCTGCCTGCAGTGCAGGAGACCTGGGTTTGATCCTTGGGTGGGGAAGATCCCCTGCAGAAGGAAATGGCAATCCACTCCAGTAATCTTGCCTAGGAAACCCCATGGACGGAGGACCCTGGTGGGCTACAGTCCATGGATTCACAAACAGTTCACACGACTAAGCAACTAACACACCTCTTCCTACCGTTCTGCCCCACTATCTTCCAGAAATGTTCATAGAGTACCTACAATCACTAGAAGCTCAGTTTTGCGCAGTGCAGAAAGATGTAAAGACAGAAAATTTATTCTCAAGGTACTCATGTTCTAGTTGAGGTAAACTCACAGTACAAGTGAGATAATGGAAGCATGAACAATTAGGTTGAAAAATAAATATCTGAGTCAGAACTTCCCTGGTGCTCCAGTAGTTAGGACACCATGCTCCCAGTGCAGGGGACCCGGGTTCAATCCCTGGTCAAGAAACTATATCCATCATGCCACAACTAAGACCTGATCCAGTCAAATAAATAAATAAATGTTAAAAGAATATATATCTGAGTAGAATAGGGGTCAACACACTATGGGCTTAATTTAGTCTATTACCTATTTTTATAAATAAAATTTTGTTGCAATACAACCCTTCCCATTTGTCTATTGTTTATGGTTGCATTTGCACTGCAGTAGGAGAGTTGTCTCATTGGGACAGAGACCTTATATAGCACCCTCTTTGCCCTTGACCTGTAAAACCTAAAATATTTACTATGTGATCCCTTATAGAAAATATTTGCCAACCCTAGTTAGAGAAATTAGAGGCTGCTTCCTAAGGAGGTGATATTTGAGATGAGACTTGGGGGAGCCACAGGAGTCCTTCTGCTGAAGGGAGCAGCATGAAATAAGTTATGAAGGGATATTTCCTAATACATTGGAGCGGAGTCTTTATTAGAGCAAGACCACACTATGTTAACCCCCGTCTCAATCACTGCGGCTTATGACTATAGGAATGGAAGGAACAAGACGCTGACAGGAAAACACAAGGCCCAACACTAAGGTGGCACCATAGCTCACAGTCTCACATACTTCTTCCTCCTCCTCGTATAAAGACATGAAGCAAAGCTTTTTTTTTTTAATAAATTTTTTTTTTAGTTCTACCACTCTATTGCTACCAACCCATTTCCCTCCACCCTCGTGCACACATGCTCAGTCATGTAATCCCATGGACTTCAGCCCGCCAGACTCCTCTGTCCATGGACTTTTCCAGGCAAGAATACTGGAGTGGGTTGCCATTTCCTTCTCCATGAAGCAAAGCTTTTAACGGTGAATTGTAGGCCTCTGTTAACTTTCAGTTAAACTGAGTTTTGATCACACTGAGTTTTGACCCCAACTTAGATGGAATAGAGGGGTCTGAAGAAAGGAGAACCCCTAGAATCCCAATCCAGTTGACCACAATGAAGATGAGATGTTTCACATCTCCTAGGTAGGAAGACAGTAGGTATGTAGAAGGCAAAGAAATGAAGTGAAGTCGCTCAGTCATGTCCAACTCTTTGCAACCCCATGGACTGTAGCCTACCAGGCTCCTCCATCCATGGGATTTTCCAGGCAAGAGTGGGTTGCCATTTCCTTCTCCAGAGAATCTTCCTGACCCAGGGATCAGACCCAGGTCTCCCACATTGTAGTCAGATGCTTTACCGTCTGAGCAACAAGGGAAGCCCCTGTAGAAGGCAAAGTAACACACAAAACTATACATCTGAAAATCTGCAGGCCAAAAAAAAAAAGTTATAGGACTTCCCTGGTGGTCCAATAGTTAAGAATCCTCCTGCCAATGAGGAAACATGAGTTTGATCCCTGGTCAATTTGATCCCTAAGATCCCACATGCCGCAGGGCAACTAAGCCCGTGAGCCACAACTTGGCCTGCATGCTCTAGAGTCTGTGCTCTGCAAAACAGAGTCACCACCTGAGAAGCCCTCACCCCACAACTAGAGAGTAGCCCCGATTGCCACAACTAGAGAGAACGTGACATAGATATAAATATATCTATATATAAATATATAGACAACTAATTAAAGCAGAAACAGAAAGTGGAAGAAAGACCAAGAATTAATTGAAACACACTAGAATTGGTGTTTATCCCAATTAGAGGGAAAAAAAGGAAGAAAAGATAAAGAATTAAACACTTTAAAAGTTGCTGTAAACATTAAATAAGAACTCAGAAAATCACAGTTCTAACTGTCATTCATTCATTAGGGGGCTATGCCACTGCCTGACAAAGCTTGTAAGTGGCTCCTATGATTCCAGTCATCCCAGGTCATCACAGAAACCCTTGTTCCTTTTAAGCAAGGTTGACCCCTCTGTATTCTTTCAATAACAGCTGTTGTAGAAAATTGCCTAAGATTTCCTTTTATTGAACTATGCCTGTGCTCGTTCTCACCAAAGTATCAATGCTATACTATTTTAACTCAACATTTGCCTTCGTACTCTGGATGGGGTGTTCATACCCCTTATTATCGTTGTTCAGTTGCTCAGTCGTGTCCGACTCCTTGAGACCCTATGGACTGCAGCACGCCAGGCTTCCCTGTCCTTCTCCATCTCCCAGAGTTTGCTCAAATTCATGTCCACTGAGTCAGGATGCTCATATCCCTGATTGCCTAGTATTTGGCCATTTGGCTTTCATCAAATGTCTTTAGAGCTCCTCTTATGGAACCCAATGCTAGCCTTTAAGCCAGTTGGCCTTTGGCCCTAGCTAGGCTAGTCCAGGGCACTTCTGACCCCTCCCTCAGAGGGAGATTCTAGCAACTGGGAAGAACCACTTCCACTTTATCTTCTAATGATAACTGCCAATTACAAACACAGCTGGTTTGTTACTTGTATTACCAGTAGGTCCATGGGCAAGTTGGTCTCAATTACGCTGCTGAAAACATGCTGAACATTCTTTTATTACCTCTCAGGAATAGTAGAAGGAAAACAACTTGACTTAATAGAAAGCATGCAGACTTTTGAGAGTAGCTTTCTAGGTCTGGGTACCAGAGAAAGGAAGATGGGTGGAGGTAGGGAGATGGGCAACCCCAGTCTTTAATAAGACTCCTCATTTATCCAGGGGCACCCAGACTCCCTCACTCTCTTCTCCCTCAACATACAGGACTTGAAGGGTCCCTTACCCACTCCAGTCTGACCTCCACCATTCCAGAGCAAGCTGGACCAGATGTGCCTGTGAGTGAGTTCTGACCATGCAACTGAGGTGATATCCTTAAGAGCGGGCAAACCAAAAATAGGAAAGGAACCCATCTCTGACTGACCAGGGACAGCAAAGCTGCCTGATGTTCAGCATCTTCCAGATTGCTATTTGAGGAATAAACTTCTGTTTTCTGTTTTTTAAAAAGAAAGAAGAATGTAGACTCTTGATTTAGGGTGGTATTTGAATATTAGCTCTTACATTTAATACTCCTGTGAACTGATTAAATCCCTTTAATGTCTATTAGCTTCATAAGTATAAAGTAAGATTGTTATATACTTCACAGTACTGTTCTAAGTAAAGAAACTAGGTATACCTGGAATATAGTGGGCAATCAATTTTAAATAATAGCCGTTACATTTCTAAAATTGAATACATTGGTTTTAAGTTAAAATTACAACTTGGGCCTTTTTCCTATCTCTCTCTCTCTCTCTCACACACACACACACACAAATCCAAAACCAAAATTGTGTTTAGAGCATTCCCTGTGATCTATAAGAAGATCAGGTTTCTAAGTTACTGAGGTTTTCTTTATGCCCATATTGGAAGGACTAACAGTTTGAAATCAGGAGGAACTGAAAAGAAAAGAAATAAAGGAGAACTTTTGATGGGAAAAAGCATATCTGGCTAAACTGTGTTAACAGAAAAGTACTAAGGTAATTCAATTTTCAGCAAGGTAATTTATCCAACAATTTAGGGCATCTGTAGGGAAACTGAGGATACTGGAGCTAGTGAAAAGGAACATTGAACTGTCTTTAAAAAGCCAATGCAACTCACTTCCAGGAAAAACTCTCAGATTAACCTATTTGCTCCTACTTTACACACAGCGCTAATAAACATAGTTATCTGGTTCCTAGGACACAGATTAGGAAGAGGACTGCCAAAGCCAGGTGCCTAGGAAGTAGCAAGAGGTACTATCTAACAGTTTAACAAAGGAAGGGGGAGAAGCCAGAAAGAAAATTATTAGAAGTACTTAAAAAAAAAAAAAACCCAAAAGAAGTACATCAAAGAACACAAAGACACACCAGCTTTGGGTCACTTCGGTTAGAGCAAAGAATTTGGTGTTTTTTAATATTTCCCAAGACGGCTCAGTGGTAAAGAAACTACCTGCCAATACAGAAGAAGCAGGAGATGCGGGTTTGACCAGTGGGAGAGGAGGAAATGGCAACCCACTCCAGTATTCTTGCCTGGAGAATTCCACCCAGAGGAGCCAGGTGGGCTGCTGTCCATGGGGCTGCAAAGAGTCAGACACGACTGAGCACAGTAGCACAACATGCATTACTTCGAACTCTACTTCTTAATGCTAATGCTGACCATGAGAAGAGCTTGGAGTGTATTTGCTGTGTGTTTCAAGAAGGCAAGCATCTATTTTATTTAAAATAATATTTTATTAAAGGCAGATTTTTAAACATCTTGTACTTAAAATGATTCATTTAGTTAATTAATTTAAGTTATTTAGAAAACTAATTCAGAATTTTCACATTCTCCAAAGGTGTTAGATAAATGAAGCTTTTCTAAATTGTAACAGCAGGGCTTCCCTATTGGCTCAGTGGTAAAGAATCTGCCTGCCAATGTAGGAGACACAGGATTGATTCCTCATCTGGGAAGATTCCACATGCCTTGGAGCAACTAAGTCCATACACCACAACTACTGAACCTGTTCTCTATGGAGCCCGAGAGCCACAACTGCGGAGCCCACGAGCCACAACTACTGAAGCCCATGTGCCCTAGAGCCCATGCTCTGCAACAAGAGAAGCCACCGCAATGAAAAGCTCACTCATCACACCAGACAACAGTGCCCACCACAGCTAGAGAAAAGCCTGCAGAGCAATGAAGACCCAGCACAGCCAAATATAAATAAAGTAAAAAAAATTTTTTAACTGTTAAAAAAATACATTATAATAGCAAAGTCAGAGTAAATACACATCTGTTTACATTGACAGGTCTTCTAAATGTGTCTTTAGATCTGGTTGGTTGCTTTGACCCTCCCCCGCCCCCCAAGCAAGAAAGACTAAATCATGCATTCCTCTACAAACTGACTAACAGTAAAAGTGTAACAAGTTCCCATTGGTATGCCCAGCCATGTAGAAGAGAAAAAGAGTAGAAAATAGGAAAGTTATGAGACACCAAGTTCTGAGTTCCCAAGGATTAAAGGATGATCGTACAAACAAACTCACAATGTAAATTATTTGTACTGCTAAATAACATGAATCTATACAAATTAGCAAAGATTATATACAAGAACAATTTCTAAGCCTAATGTGGTTTAGTCGCTAAGTTGTATCTGACTCTTGCGACCCCATGGACTGTAGCCCACCAAACTCCTTTGTTCATGGGATTTTCCAGACAAAAACACTGGAGTGGAATACTGGAGTGGTTGCCATGTCCTTCTCCAGAGGATCTTCCCAATCCAGGGGTCAAACCTGAGTCTCCTGAATTGCAGGCGATTTCTTTACCGACTGAGCCATCAGGGAGCCCTCTAAACCTAATACATACAAGCTATTGCTTAAGAACGCAATAATATGAAGTCCATTCATGCTCTTGTTCTCACCCTCTAAGATACCTCTGTGGCTCTTAGGGTTATTTGGTATTCAAGGGTCAAAGTATGTTGAAAGCAGAAGGTTCTGCAAGGCTACCAGCCAGGAACTCATGAGTATATCTGCTTTTCTTCCTTGCCGTCCAAGACCTCAGGGTCTTTCTTTCCTGCTTCACTCAGGAAGAGCAGGACTGTTCAAGACACAGTGAGGGAATCACCCAAGCACATGGCAGGTCGGTCAGGGCTGCCGTCTGTCACATATCCTCCCTCACACCCACTCCAGGGCAAAACCCCGTGAGAGCTGGTACCCTGTGTGCCTGGCATACAGCACAGGGCTGGCATGTGGCAATATCCAAGCATTTCTTGAATGAACATGATAGAGCGGTAAAGAAAGCTTGAGGTACCTGAAGCCTTCTTTTGGAAAGCTTTTCCCAGGAATAAGGGCATGACCTGGGGACATATAGGCTATTCAGGGAGTACTAAGCAGTGTACAACAATCTGTAACGGAACTATATGCCCCCAAATGAACTCAGACAAGTTTCCAAATCTAGGAAAAGGCATCTAGGGAAAATGCTTTTGTTATCACGCTAGTTTTTCTTTGGGACTGATCATTTACGTTTCATAACAAAAATTTGGCTTTGGGCAGCTTCATTCATTAAAGAAGAACATCTTGATTTTGGAGAACAGAAAACCGTTTCCTTGTTTTGCTGTTCAGTAGGGCAGAATGTTTAGACTGGCTGTCTTTTTTATAGAAGTAACTTAGCATACCCAAATGTCTATGTACACAACTGTTATGTTGCTGGAAGTGACAAGAGAAAACAATCCAGGTAGAAATGAACAGGAAAAGATGTTTAGGTTCCCTATTCTGTGAAGAGTAACGTAGGGAAATGAAAGCGAACTAAGGAGAGGAAGAGAAATGGGAGCTGAAGAAACAGCCAAGAATCAGGAAGAGAGATTGCAAAACATGCCCCCCTTAGCCCAAAGTGTATCTGCGTTTGCTTCTTTCTCTGGCTTTTTGGCTGTTTGGAGGTGCCAGGCATGCATGGCCACACAGCACACCCTCGACCTCTCCTGGTCACACTCTGTCATGAGTCACACACTTGAGTGCTGAGCAAAGAGCAAAGAGCTGGGCTCTCGGGGAGGAAGACGGTGCCTGACCCTGTGTCCACTGCTTCAAGGAATGGGCGTAAGGTGGCAGCACTGGTAGTGCCTGCAGGGGCTGCGGGGAGAAACTTGGCCTAGGGCCAGCTGTCCTTGAGCTGCTAAGTCCCAGGGAAAAGATGGAAAAGGGGAACTCTGCAAAAGGCCTCCTCAGTAGGGTAGTTAGTGATGGAAGGAAAAAGCCTTCTTCTGGGGGAGCGGTGGCACCCAGGAGCTCCCCTGAAAGGAATGCGGGAGGAGGTCACCTTGCTTGACACCTGCACACCTGTTAAAAGAACAACTACCACTTAAGAGGAAGGAGCAAGACGGACTGATGAACAACATGGATGGACCTTGCCAATTTCACCCGTGTGAAATGTCCCACACAGACAAACCTATAGAGACAGAAGGCAGGTTAGTGGTTGCCGAGGACCTGAGGCTGGGGGCAGAGAGAACGGTGCCGGTGGTCAGTCACTCAGTCGTGTCTGACTCTCGGCACCCCGTGGACTGTAGCCCGCCAGGCTCCTCTGTCCGAGGGATTTCCCAGGCAAGAATACTGGAGTAGGTTGCCATTTCCTTCTCCAGGGGTCCATCCTGGGTCTCCTGCATTGCAGGTGGTCTCTGGTATTGCAGGCAGACAAAGAGGGGGTGACCGCCTAAAGGGTATGGGATTTCTTCTTGGGGTGATGAAATGTTCTAAAATTGATTGTGGTGATGGTTGTGCAACCTTGAATAAGCTAAAAACCATTGAATCGTGCACTTCAATGGATGAACTGTAATGAAACCTCAATAATGCTGTTACTAAAAAAAAAAAAAAAGAATATTTAGTTATAAACCAGAGAGGAAATCTGAGTGCATTCTTAACCATTCTCTCCCCCCTTGGTCTTTGAATATGGAAGACTTCAGTAGGGATGAGAGAAATTCCTTTACCTGGAATCCTGTATCTCTAAGTCAGTGCCTCTTAAATTTTAATTTGCATACAAATCACGTGGGGATCTTGTCAAAATGCAGATTCTGTTTCCGAAGGTCTGAAGTGGAGCCCAAGACTGTGTATTTCTAAGAAGTTCCTTGGTATCCAAAAGCTGTTGGCTTGGAATTACACTTTAAATCGTTGTTGTTGTTTAGTCACTAAGTCCTTCTTAAAGACTCAGTCCTCCTTAAGTCACCATTTCCTTCTCCAGGGGATCTTCCCAACCCAGGGATCAACCCCCATCTCCTGCTGGCAGGTGGATTCTTTACCACTGAGCCACCAGGGAAGCCCCACACTTTGAATAGAGAGACTCTAAGAGACTTGGTGAAATTATATTTACTCTTTGATTGGAATCAGTATTATGTCTGCTCTGTATGAAGTTAAAATGCCAAGTAAATTTTTTATTTTGACCTTATCTTTACTTGTTAGAGGCAGAATATATATATGATGCTTCTAACAACAGTTAATACAGGTATGTTGAATAAATGTACATTACTAACATTATGGGGTCTATTAGCTTTTTCTTTATGGGCTTCCCTGGTGGCTCAGTGGTAAAGAACCTCTTGCCAATGGAGGAGACACAGGGGTGACATGGATTTGATCCCTGGGTCAGGAAGATACCCTGGAGAAGGAAATTGCAACTCACTCCAATATTCTTGCCTGGGAAATCCCATGGACAGAGGAGCCTGGCAGGTTACTGTCCATGGAGTTGCAAAGAGTTGGATACAACTTAGCCTGTGAGCACAAGCATGATCCGTTTTTCATTGATAAGTTCAGGATTTGGAATTTGTAAGAGAGCTGGGTTTGAATCCTGGCTCTATCATTTACCAATGTCATGGCCTTGGACTATCTGTGTTTCAGTTTCTTTGTTTATAGAATGGAAATACTAATACCTATCTCAGCAGATTTTTGTGAGTCACTCTTAAGATAACCTCTATTACTGTCATCAAATCTGTGTGAGGCGAGAGAGTTACCCCACTTTCCTTTTCACATCTGCACACTCTGTATTTTCTTTTGAATCTCCTAAATCTTGAAATTTTAGCTGTGTGGGAGATGCTTTTCTAAGATTATTTTTCTTTATCTGCTTGAAGAAGGTGTTGTTTAGAACTCTAGTAAAATCCATATGGAAAATAATTTTTAATACATAGATGTGTGTTTTCTTTTTTGTATGGGGAGATTATTGGTTCTGATATTAAGAGATTCAAAGTAAAAGTTCAGGATATTTAATTTAATAAGGAATTTTGGTCTCCCCAGTTCTCAAGTGCAAAGCTGAAATAATTCCACCACGATGGCTTTTGTTTTTGCTGAAAGGAATTTTCAAGCTGTTACTCAATTTCACTTCAGGGCTTCTGTTGTTTTCCTTTTCCTGTTACAGGTACAGCCGCAAGTTCTTCTAATGCCTGGTCCTCAGGGAAGCCTACGGAGAGAGGCAATTCGGGGAACCCTGTTTTAGAGCAGAGCTGCTCCTTAGTAGCTCCCCATGGAAGAGGGAGTCCTGCTGCAAATGACATGACATCACAGGCACACAACGTGGGCTAGAGTGAGGACTGCTGCTTCTCCCTCTTGTAGAACTCTAATCTGGGAGGTCCATGGACCACAGTGTTAGGTGAGCGCCCAGGTGCCTTGTTCTCCCATGTTATACTTGGGCTACTATCTGAATGTTAGTAGTAGGAGACTGCCCAGTGTATTTGCTTCCTTTTGTTTTTATATTCTTTTGACTTTTAAGCTGACTTTATCTCCTTGATTTTCCTGGTTTTTGGAAGAATATGTAGCAGATACCAATTGTCACTGGGGAGTTCCTGGTATGCAGCATTAGTGAAATTCATTTCTTAGTGATAAATCATTCTTGTTTTTATTTTTGTAAATTTAGTCTCTTGCCAACACCTTCTATCACTGTGTACTCAGCATTACCTATATGAAGACCTAAGCAATATGGAGACTTAAAAATACATTTCCTTCTCTGTTTTTTCAATTATAGAAGACTCTAATGGTGTCAGCTGGTAAATGTTTAGAGTTTAAGGTAAACAGCACTCTAACTTTTGTAAATACTGTAGTAGAAAACTGGTTTTGGAGATGTCAAAAACAAATTAAAATTTTTGTTTTATGGAGAATTATGTTGAAGACATAGTTTCAAATTTGAAGAAGGAAACAAGGGGTTCTGCCTCTTCAGTGCAGCTTTGAATATTTAGAATTTCTTCTGTTAACTGTTCTGCTTTATGTCACTGTTGCATGAGGGGCTCAGAAAGGCTGAACTAGAAACACCAGCCCCCTGGAAGGGACAGTCACGTGTTCATGGAGTGAGGAAGTGCTAGCTGCTGGCTGGGGATTTCCCAGGTCACTAATTTTGAAAAACCCCCTAAACATTGATCTTAATGACCAAATTCTTCTCTTCAATAGCAAGGATCAAAAGGTTGGAAGTCTGCATCCTGTTTCCTCATCTAGTACCAGGGTTCTGGTGAAGAGTTACCCTGGGGTGGACTCTAAGTAGACTTGTTCTTTCCTTTCTCATCTGGCCAATTAAGGACATTATTTGGTTTGGTGCATCTTAACCATTCATTTTGGTGGACAGTTGTTTCTCTTGTTAAAGGCCAAAGACCATTCTAAACCCAGAGTCAGCCAAATAGGTAAAACAAATATCTCTTAATTCCACATACCTGGCTTAGGAGGACTGGACTCCAATCTATCCAGGAATCACAGGCATAAGCACTGTGCCATACAGAAGCCTGAGCTCTGAGTGTAGCCAGTGTGGCATAGATTGCGCCTTGTGGACATTTTTGTGCCATTTAGTTCAAGTACAATTACCCATTGTGAGAGCCTATGTGACACTGAAACAAAAAGACAGAAGAAGAGGAGGAGCAGGAGGAGAGAAATTATCTCAATTCTCTTCTCCTCTGGGGGAAAAATGACTAAAATATAACCTGAGTGTAAGAGCATTAGTAATATGAATATCTTTGATAATTAGGCCAGTGATCTCAAAGTACTTTTAAAATCCACTATTTTCTTTGTACTCACCAAAGTCTCTTTAAGTTCCCATAGAA
Organism: Muntiacus reevesi; assembly: GCF_963930625.1. Lineage (NCBI taxonomy): Eukaryota > Metazoa > Chordata > Mammalia > Artiodactyla > Cervidae > Muntiacus > Muntiacus reevesi. Next base: position 111,318,526 of record NC_089251.1, read on the forward strand.
TGGGAATTGCCATGTCTTAAGTTTTTCCCTGTTTCTCTTTATTCATCAACATTCTTGCAAAATGAGGGATTTTGCTCTGAGTGTTAGAAACTCATAAATTTTGAAGGAAAAAGGTATATACTGTTTTGGAGTTATATAATATCTTTCCTGTTAGAGATCATCCTACACTGTATTTAGGGGATGTACAAAAGTAGTGTATATTACAGTGTTGTACATCACAGCAGGGTAACTGTCAGAGAACCTTCCACTTACTGTAAACTGAATGAGAGGACTGGCATCCAAAATCAAAAAGTGGAAACTTCTAGACTGGTTTCAAAGCATCACAGTGAAAAGACAGTCATTTGACTCACAGAAAACCTGTGCTCTGATGCTTCAGAGCATACATAGTCCACATGATTAGATTTTTTGAGTCTGAAATCTTGATCATTACCCTCTATAAATGGATACAGCCTTTTGGAAATCTGACTTAGAATGAAAGTCTGGATCTTTATCCCCAATGATGAGATATTTTCAAACTCTTGGCTCTTTGCCTTGAATATTAGGTAGTTTGTTCTCCTTTAACTTTTTGTCTTCCCTTTCCACCCACCCCCAATCACTCCTAAGAATTACACTTCTAAGAGAGTTTTTGTTGTCTTTCTAGTACCTCATTCCTGTAAATTCCTTCTTATCCATGTTTTTGTTCTGTTTCAAGTAGTTTGGAAAATGGCAGTGTAGAATGTGTTTGATATAACCCTAGTCCTGATCAGGATTTGTGTGTATATATGTTTATACAGAGAAAGACTAGGTTAGATAGTACAGTGTATTCAATGGTGAAGCATTTACTAAATTAATTAATATCCAATTAGCAGATCACTCACAGGCAGTTAAAAAGTGATGTCAATGAACAGTTATGGGTCAACATGATTGCTTCTGTTTGCTGTTGCATTTAGTCCTAGCACCACTGCTACGGCAGGGTTCTCCTCTGAATTTTATTGTGGGACTTTAGAAATGTCTACTGCCAATAGTAGCATAAATAAGTATCCTAGGAGATAGTTAAAACAAGGAACAGGTTACTTAGTGTGGTTTATAAATATGGTTTTATACTGATACTATTGGAAATAGTCATAACATTAATTTCTAGTTGAAAAAATAAAATGCTTACAGGAATTTGGAGCCTAAATAGAAGACCCATTTGGGTGGAAATTGGGTCAGAACAGCACACGCAACTCAAGGATTGCTGAAGAAGGGCAAGCGCATAGAGTGAAGTTGCTTCATCATGAAAGGTGAATATTCAATGTATAGACTGTGTGCCCTTGGTGAAATTTATAAAATGGTTTCTACCTAAACTTTCTGTAATAGTTACCACTTGTGCTCATAATAGATTATTAAAAATTTCAGTAGCCGATCAGGTTGTGACCTCCTCAGCTCTAAGCTTCTTCCTAGAAAATATCTTTTTGTAAAAAATAATTTTATTTGTTTACTTATTTATTTTTGGTTGTGCTGGGTCTTCACTGCTGCACATGGGCTTTCTCTAGTTGTGGCCAGCAGGGGCTACTCTTTGTTGCAGCGCACGGGCTTCTCATCTCGGTGTCTTATCTTGTGGCCGAGCACAGGCTCCAGGCCCAGGGGCTTCAGTAGTTGCAGGTCATGGGCTCAGTAATTGTGGTCCATGGGCTTAGTTGCTCTGCGGCCTGTGGAATATTCACAGACCTGCATTGGCAGGTGGATTCTTATCCACTGTACCACTAGGGAAGTCGTAGAGAATATCTTAGGAAGGTTATGTAGTATCTCAGTTCTCCTATGTTTTCATCTTGAAAACACTGGCTGCTAGTCATAAAAAACCAGAGTATGTGCGAGTCGACTAGAATTCTTCTTTTCTAGTTACTTTGGACTTCCAGCTTTAGCTGGGCTAAAGCAGAACAACATCAGTCATGAACTCCGAGTTTTGTAGGACAGACTGCCATATTTTTAGGTGACTGTGATTGCCTGGGGGAAAAAATTACTTAAATGAGCTCTTGGACTTTGTTCTGAGGTCAAAAGTAACCTCACATTAAAAAATGGGTATTTTATATCATGATCTTGGTGTTTGGGGCAAAAATCGTACCTAATGTTGTGTGATATAATGTATTCTTTTGCTTGGACATAGTTTGTTGATGGACTCTATTAGACAAAATACATTGTGGTGGAGAGGAACGTGCATGAGTGTATGTGTCTGTGTGTGTGTGTTTAAGTTTTAAACGGTCTTTTGGGTAGGCTTGATGCAGTGTGTTAGGTTGTTTTAGCTTTGTCTTCTGTTCTCTCTATAGCAAGACTGGAAGAACAGCAACACACTTATACCCAGGCCTCCAGGATTCTCTTCGAAGGGTAAGCCAATTGGAACCAACCTACTGGTCTCCACCCCCAGCCCCTCTGTAGCTTCATTTCAATGTTGTTAAATCTCAGGGCAGAAAGTGATAATTTGGAAAAGTGCCAAAACCGACTGCAATTTTTCCTGGCAGCTTTCCCTTGGTGTCACTGTTAAGTTCTGCATTTCACTGGAGTACCACACCACTACTACTACAATGCCCCACAGCAGACTTTCTCAACTGGTCCACTTTCATCTTCGGAAGAAGCCATTTTTCAGTAGGGATAGATGGATTTACACTCTCTTAAAGCTAGTCTGAATGCTTTCCCTTAAGGGCCATTCACTTCCTGCCTTATGCCTTGTAAGTTCCTTTGGCTTTTCCTTGATGCTTACATAAAAAGCCTGGGATGATCATGCTGGAGTGTTCTCTTGAGGTGGCTGTGTTGCACACTTGCTGCTTTAGCCTCCTTTCGTGTTTCACAGGACTGTACGCCCTGCCTCCTTCCATTTTGTCAGTGCTCACTGGGTTTTTCTTTACTTTCCACCTCTCTTCTACAGATTTGTGTTGGAGCAAAAGACTCCATTCCAGATCCATTCCAGAGTTGCTATGAGAAACTTCCCCATTCTCTTTTTTTTTTCTCCTATCTCAGTAAAATGGCAGTGTAAGAAAGCTCCGTGCAATCAGGGTTGAAATAAATACCCACCTAGAATTTTTGATTTTCTTTCTGATATTCTTCTCCACTCTCAACTTTCAAAAATTTCCCTCACAATCACTTTACATGTGTGAAATGTTCTAGACTGGCTTTTAAAGAATAAAGCAGAACAAAAGCAGCCTGTATTGGTTTAATATGGGAAGTCAAAGAAAACAGACTTTTCCTGTTCCTGAGCAATACCTTCTGTATTAAAACTGGTGACCTTATCTTTCTTTGGTAGTGTTGTGAGTGTGTTGTTTGTGTTTAGTTCTCCAAATCTAAAAACAGCTTTGAGTATTAAGTGCTAAATACAAAATTGTCCTGTGTCTTCTGATGGACTATAAAGTGGCTTTCAAACTTCTTCGTAAGTAGGTTTTTCAAATATGCTCTGTCTCTGTGTCAGTTGGTGAATACAAACCTTCAAGGAGGCTTAGCAGAAATGCCCAAATTCCTGATATTTTCAGTGGTTTTATAAAACTCCTGTCTGCAATGGTTTGTCTTAAAATATTATTAATACTTTTACACTATCTTCTGCAAAAGAATCATCAGCAAGCTCACCAATGAGACAGGTGGATAAGGAGAATGTATATATTACAGTGTGAGAGAATTGGTGCCTTTCTCCTTCTGTTAGATTGACTGAGTCCTTGCTTTGTTTGAAATCTACCACAATCCAGATCAGCCTGGACCTTTATCTTATTTTACATTTCAGTTTTGAGGTAATTGATGGTGAGGCTAATTCTTTTTATAGTGGTACAGAGAAAGCAAGTTGACTTATACCTAAGGTTTTTCTTTTTTTTGCAGGGCTCCTCTTCTGGTGGAAAAAAAAAAAAGACTCATTGAGAAATTAACATTTCTCCAAATGTGTTCTTTCTTATTCTGAAAGATAAATTACTTCAAGTTGTTTATTTTAAAACTTTAAAATGAATGGCAAAAGGATCGAGACAAGCAGTTGTTGAGCCACCACCATGCTTGCTACCTCTGGACTTGCTTCTTTGGAATTCTAGGTGCTGGGCAAGTGCAATTTTACCAGGGTCTGTTGAGAGCGCCACTCGGACTCCGTTCCATTTTTCTCCGTGGCGATCCAGTTCGTATCTTACAGCTCCCGCCTGGAAGCCGGCAATGTAATGAATTGCCTTGACTCTTGCTTCAATCCACTTTCCTCGCTTAATATGCAGCCCAAAGTTTTGCAGCTCGCTGTCAGATGGTAGTGCTAGACTTTCACACTGCTCCCAAAGCCTCCGCTGGGGCTGTTTCAGAACACGGAGTTACAAACTTTAAGAAACAGACAGCTCCAGACGGAAATCCACGCCAGGCTTTGAGCTCTGCTTCTGGCTTCCGTCAACTGACATAGTTGCCCTTTTGCTCAAACTCGCAGCTCCAGTTCTCACTCGGGAGAGCTCTGCTGGGTGTCTGCTTGCTTCGCCGCGGCTGAGACGCGTGCAGGGCCACCACCCGGCGCTCCACCCGATTTCCCCGCCAGAACCTAGGCAAACCCTCACTTGGGTCCCTGAACTTAAACGTTTTCCTTCAAAAAAAAAAAAAAAAAAAAAAAAAAGTGGAGAAAAGAGGGAGCCGGGCCCTATCTTTTGTTTATGGAATTTTGTATTTCAGACACTTAGGGGAAGCAAATAGCCAGAAAGGAAAGACTGTCCACCTTGCAAACGTTTCCATCTCTCAGCAAACCCTCCAGGCCTGGGTTCCACATTTTGCAGTTGACTGCGTGGATTTTAATAGGTTGCTCCCTTACTCTCAGGCCCAATCCATGCGCACCATGCAGCCAGATTAAATGAGAGCACATCCTCTGCCATTTTCAGTCGGTTTGTCCTGGCAGCCCTGCCCCCCTTCCTTGGCTGCGGCAGCCGCGAGAGTTAAGGCTGAGCGCAGAAAACTCCGCCTGATCCTCCGGACCGGAGATCCAGTCCACGTTTGCCAAGTGCCGTGTGGTCGGGGACGGCGATAAGAACTCTCTCGTGAGGGAGCGAGCGAGACTTTAGTCCGGTTTCCATGTCAACGATTCAGTCCATATTTGCCATCAGGCTGTTGGTGGCACTGGAGCTTTCGTGCGGGTAGCGCTGTCCTAGTCCTAGTTCTCCAATCTGCGCCGGGATTCCTGAGCTGCCAGGGTGTGGGGTTAAAAGGCAGGGGCCGTGGGGGAGAAAACTCCACCAACGGGAGGACCCCCTGTCCCAAACCCGGGTCTCGGAGCTCGGGCCAGCCACGTGCCCAGCTCCTCCCCTCCCCCTCTTTCCCGCTGCCATCGCCCCTAGGGAAAGCTGATGGGCCAGTTTCTAAGAAAGTTCCCGTCCACTCGGCTGTCCCTGGGACAGTGATGTGGGCTCTAGATGTAGCCGTGGAAGAGGATCTTAAAGGATTTGAAATTAAAAAAAAAAAAAAGAAAGAAAAGGTGGGAAAGGAGAAATCCTACATTACCTCCTCCAACCCAAGTGGATAGACTTTTTTGCACTTTATTGCTAGATAAAGATGGTGGCTATTTTCAAAACAGCGTGCCCACGTGTCAGAAAGGGATTTTGTCACTGTCCAAATTTCACAGCCATTGAAGAAGGGGGATCAGGGCTTCCTCTGGGGACAAATTCATTCTGGCTTCCAAATTTTCACTGGGCTCCAGGTTTCTCATTACACTCCAGCTCTGAGGGAAATGGCAGGGTAATTGCATGTAAAAAATTATTCATTTGTGTGCAGGACTCAGAACTGTTTGCCAGCTCAGAGGCAGTTGATTAAATAGCCAAGCTCCATTTCTGAGGCAGCCTATAATTTGGTTTCTAGGACCTGATGCACCAGGAGAGTTGTTGCCCCTGAGGACTGTGAATGAAAGGAGGGCACTGGTCCATTCCAGTCAGTTAGATCCTGGTAGGCTGGTTTGGTTCTTGGCTTGAGGGGAAGAAAACACCACTCTTAGAGTCATAAGTTTGTGCCTTTTCAGTGTAAGATGATCTTAGGTTTTCTGGGGGTTAAGAATGAGCTCAGGTTTGGGGAATTATTCAGTGATCAGTGAGTGGCACAGCCAAAAAACTCCAGGGGCCGGCAGAATCTGGAAATTCTAAGGTAATGGTTCTGTGGTCATGAAGTTATTTACAACATTTAAGTGGGGATGAAGCCCTGGTGTCTAATGACTAGCTGACCTATCATCTCTCAAGGCAGCCTTGGGCTTGGTGAGGAGCTGGTATCCCCTCTGGCCTGTGTAGCCTGTCATGTCAGAGTATTCTAAGTCAGTCAGAGGAGGACAAGGCTGCTGCTGAGATGTGGTGGAGCCTGTGAATCTAGAATTTTCTGTGTATACCTCCACTTCACTCAGCATCTCTTAGAAAGTAATAGTAAAATTTAATGATGCCTTACAATGAAGGATAGAAAAACAAATTTAGGTTGCATCTATTTTCTGAGTGAGGTGTTAGACTGCACCTTTTCTCTTTTTAAGGAGAAAATGGTTCCCTCTATTTGGTCATCCCTGTTCGGCAGTGGTTCCTTTGAACACTCAGGTTCCACCAGTCCCTGGAGTCTCTTCTGTGTTCTGTTACAGTCTTACAGGTACTGTTTTTGGAGACTGGGGCCCTTGGTCATTGTGGGCAAAAGTGGGGCTTGTGTCTTCCTGCAAGAAAGCTGTCATATGTCCCCAAAATATCTTCAGGGGTGACAATATCAGTTGAGATGACCAGTTTTGATCTCAGACCCATTCTGATGTTCTGATCCCACTGTTGTATATGTTGACATTACCATTATTTCTAATGTTAAGTAGACAGCGGCAGCATTGGGTACGCTACTACTTTTTAAAGTCACCCTCCACTGCCCTCGTCTTTGTAAGTGATAGGCTAAGTGATAGGCCCGTCCCCTACGCTGTCTTATGACTCTGTAAAATGGGGATCAGGGACTTCATGCCCCTAGGGCCTGTGAGGACCGGCTAATGAGGGCAGAGAGAGTGGGAAAACGGACAGTCTGAAACAATGATCTGTCATTCCATGCAGCTTGCAAAGAGAATACAACGTAAAGTTCAGCTGGGTCTTTGGAGCAGGTCTGCAAAACGCTTTGAAGAAGGAAAAGTGCCGCGGAGATGCTAAGCAGCGGCCAAGAGACCAAGCCCGCTGCCGGGGGGGGGGGGGGGGGGGGTCAGGCCTGGGCCGAGGCGGCCGCGGTCTCGGGCTCAGGCCAAATTTGCGGCCGCGAGTAAAGTTCACGCTGCCCGCGGCGCGGAGGGGACCGACCTGGATAGGGAGGCCAGGAGGGAGGCGGCACGCAGGCTCCGGAGAGGCGCGAGCTCCGGGCCGGGTTTTCCCCGAAGCCTTCGGCGGCGGCGCTGCCGAGCGAGAGCGGCAGAGCGCCTGCCGCCGCCGCCGCCGCCGCCGCCGCCGCGGCTGGTTCTCTCCCCTCCTCCTTTGTGAGGGGAAGGGAGCGAGTCCGTTCCACGGCCTGCGCCCCGCTCCGCGCTCCGTTCCGGGTTTGCCAGGCGGCCGCGACGGCGCTGGGTAAAATGGCAGTGCTGAGCCTCGTGTCGGAGTGAGGGGGACTCGGAGGAGAGTGGGGCGCTCTAGCCGCTCAGTCCGGCCGCCCGCCCGCTCGCCCGCCCGCCGCCGCGCAGCAGCCTCGGCCCGGCGCCGCGGCCGGGGAGGGGAGGCAGGGCGCCCGGCCCGGCCCACGCTCCGACTCTGCCTGCCGGCGCCCGGGCTGCTGCCGCGCGCCCTCCAGCCCGCCCGTCCCGGGTCCCCCTCCCCCCGCTCCCTCCCTCCCTCCCCGCCCCCTCCCCCTCGCCTCCCTCCCTCCCCTCCCTCCCTCCCTCCTTTCTCCGGCAGCAGAAAGCGGAGAGTCACAGCGGGGCCAGGCCCTGGGGAGCGGAGCCTCCACCGCCCCCCTCATTCCCAGGCAAGGGCTTGGGGGGGAATGAGCCGGGAGAGCCGAGTCCCGAGCTTACAGAGCCGGGAGCAGCTGAGCCGCCGGCGCCTCGGCCGCCGCCGCCTCCTCCTCCTCCGCCGCCGCCGCCAGCCCGGAGCCTGAGCCGGCGGGGCGGGGGGGAGAGGAGCGAGCGAGCGAGCGAGCGCAGCGCAAAAGCCGCGGAGCCCCGCGAGGCCCGCCCGGGCGGGTGGGGAGGGAAGCCCGGGGGGACTCGGCCCCGGGGCGGGGTGGGGTGGGAGGGGGGTGAGAGAAGACGAGGACAGGGCCGGGTCTCTCCGCGGACGAGACAGCGGGGATCATGGCCGCGCAGGTCGCCCCCGCCGCCGCCAGCAGCCTGGGCAACCCGCCGCCGCCGCCCTCGGAGCTGAAGAAAGCGGAGCAGCAGCAGCAGCGGGAGGAGGCGGGGGGCGAGGCGGCGGCGGCGGTCGCGGCGGAGCGCGGGGAAATGAAGGCAGCCGCCGGGCAGGAAAGCGAGGGCCCCGCCGTGGGGCCGCCGCAGCCACTGGGAAAGGAGCTGCAGGACGGGGCCGAGAGCAATGGGGGTGGCGGCGGCGGCGGAGCCGGCGGGCCCGGCGCGGAGCCGGACCTGAAGAACTCGAACGGGAACGCGGGCCCTAGGCCCGCCCTGAACAATAACCTCACGGAGCCGCCCGGCGGCGGTGGCGGCGGCAGCAGCAGCGACGGGGTGGGGGCGCCTCCTCACTCAGCCGCGGCCGCCTTGCCGCCCCCAGCCTACGGCTTCGGGCAACCCTACGGCCGGAGCCCGTCTGCCGTCGCCGCCGCCGCGGCCGCCGTCTTCCACCAACAACATGGCGGACAACAAAGCCCTGGCCTGGCAGCGCTGCAGAGCGGCGGCGGCGGCGGGGGCCTGGAGCCCTACGCGGGGCCCCAGCAGAACTCGCACGACCACGGCTTCCCCAACCACCAGTACAACTCCTACTACCCCAACCGCAGCGCCTACCCCCCGCCCCCCCAGGCCTACGCGCTGAGCTCCCCGAGAGGTGGCACTCCGGGCTCCGGCGCGGCGGCGGCGGCGGCGGCCGCCGGCTCCAAGCCGCCTCCCTCCTCCAGCGCCTCCGCCTCCTCGTCGTCTTCGTCCTTCGCTCAGCAGCGCTTCGGGGCCATGGGGGGAGGCGGCCCCTCAGCGGCCGCAGGGGGAACCCCCCAGCCCACCGCCACCCCCACCCTCAACCAACTGCTCACGTCGCCCAGCTCGGCCCGGGGCTACCAGGGCTACCCCGGGGGCGACTACGGCGGCGGGCCCCAGGACGGGGGCGCCGGCAAGGGCCCGGCGGACATGGCCTCGCAGTGCTGGGGGGCTGCTGCTGCTGCGGCGGCGGCGGCCGCGGCCGCCTCGGGAGGGGCCCAACAAAGGAGCCACCACGCGCCCATGAGCCCTGGGAGCAGCGGCGGCGGGGGGCAGCCGCTCGCCCGGACCCCGCAGGTAACACGGCTGAGTGGGGTGGGGTGGGGGCTGTGGCGAGTGGGGTGGGGGGGTCCTGGGAGTGGGTGGCGGCGGCGGGGAGCGGGCCACGGCCGTGGGCTACCCCCAGTCTGGGGCCCCCACTGCTGGGGAGCTGCCATTGTCTCGCTCTTTCTCTCTTAAAATGGCTGCCCGTCTGCCTTCCTCTCTTTCCCTCCTTCAGCCTTTGTGTGGGGCTTTCCCTGAGGTGTCTGCTCCCCTCCTCCTCCTCCCCCGGTCCCTTCCAGCTCCGGGGGGTCTTCAGAGGGGTGCGGAGCCGGGTGTGCGGGAAAAGGGCCTGGCCCGGGGTGAGGGGGTGTTGGGGGCTCAGGTTAGGGGTGTAGGCAGCGCTCGGAGGTCGGGAGTTGAGTGAACAGTTCTCTGCTCACCTGCCGCTCCTCTCTGCCCTCCCTACCTTCCTCTAGGCCGGTCCCCATCTGTGCTTTCAAGGAGGGGGCCCCTCGGGCTCGGGGGGACCTCGAGGGAGGGCAGGGGCCTGCTTGGGAGCAGCTAGAGGCCGGCTTCGGTTCACCCTGGGCAGCCCGGGTCGTCCCCTGCCTTAGTCTCCGTCGGCCCAGTGGCCTGGGCTTCTCCCTGGAAGTGCTGGTAAACAGCTGAGTGATTGGAGTAGTAAGTGCAGATTGCTTTGGTTTGGGATTTGAATTATGGAGGTAAAATCCTTCTGTCAAAGCCAGGAGACAGTTGGTCTTAGGTTGACATCCTATCTGTGATCTGATTGGCTCCCCATCTCCTGCTCTTGGCCATTTATAATTGCCTCTGATGTAATGGTACAACAATCCTGATGAGCTCATAAACTTTTACACTCTGCTTTTCTGCCAGTGATAACCCAAACCATCGCTGCCACTATCTGCCTTTTATTCCAGAGCTGAAATTGGCTGTGACCTTGAGGAGGGAGGTTTAAGCAGCAATACTGTATCAGCAGGCGTGAGCCCCAGACAGGCTGCCCTTGTCACATTGTGCCTGGAACAAAAGAGGAGGCAGTAGCATTTTGCTTGTACCTCGGATTTATTTTGCTTGTTATGTTTTATGCAGCCTGAAATAGGTTCTGTGTTATCCGAACAGTAGCTGAGTTTTTCTCTACAATGGGTTTGCTGTTTGTTTTGGTTTTGTGATTTTCCTGATGGTATAAATGACTTCTTTGATGGCTCTGAAGATGCGTTTGTCTTGAGTAATTTTGACCCTGTTCGCTTTGCAGAATTGAAATTATTTTACTGAGCTTGTTATTGAGTGGCAAATGTGGGATCTTTATCAGAGGGGGTAAGAGAAAACTTTGAGAACTGGAGGCTTGCTGAGAATTTCACATTTAAGTGTTCTAAGGAAGGCGGGCGACATTCTTTGTTTACATGTTGAATCTTGTTAACACTTTCTTTTGTTAATTAAACTTTGGGAGAGCAGCTCAATTTAAAGGGAAGGACACCTTTCATGATCCTGAGAGGGACTGTTTCTTAAAGGCTTGGTTTGGTGAAATTTATCATTTATTCCTGGAATTAAAAAAAAAAAAAAACAGTTTTCTCTTTTGTCATCATTTTACAGCTTTGAAATACAGGTCAGTTTTTTTTTTCTCTGCATTTTAAGTTCCATTTATTTCTGTCTTCCAAGATAATAAAAATATGACCTGCAATGATACTTAAGATTTGCTTAGAAATTACAACTTTTAGGTATGTTTCTGTGCATTCTGCTTTATTTTGCTCTTCTTCTTTCATCGTGTTCTGTCTTTAATGCTTTGGTCAGGAATATTGGGTATTCTATGGGGTCATCTTATCTTTTCAAAGCAAGGGAAAAAGGCTTGATCCTTTTTCATGTCTGCCCCTCTCTCAGCAGTACCCAGTTATACCTTTGTCCTGTGAGATCTTGTTCACATTTTGTTCACTTAGGCGGCATAATTATATATATATATTCCCTCCCATCCTAGAACTGCTTTTCCACTGTTACTTGGAGCTGGGATTTTTTAAAGTAGTTGTATCAGATAGCAGGTTTAGAGGTCTGTGCCTTGACTCCATGTCTTCCATGATGTCCCATATCTGGGCAAGAAATAGGGGAATTTTAAATTGGATTCCTAGTGTTTGGAGGATAAATTTTGTTTTAGAACATCCTCTTGTCTCTGGGTCATTCTATAGTTTATATCTCTTTCCCCTCATTCTCTGTTTATTTGTGGAGGAGGGGGAAAGAGGGCTGAGAAATTTGCCTTTCTTAAACCATTGGAGGAAGAATTTGGGGTAAGTCAAGGCTCATTTAAAAACAAGTTAATTTGAATTCTTTTAAGTTTGGGGATATTCAGGCAAATTTTTTTTTTTTAATTAATATTTACTGTATAGCATTTTCTGCTTTTCAGTCATGAAAACAAATATTTGAGCATTTTCTATGTGCTTGATACTATGTTCTTTGCTGGGTAAAAGGTGGGAAAGTAGATACAGTCCTTGTTTAGAAGCTTGTCTATGCTGCCTTTGGGCAAATTTTCTGACTCCCTTTTAACATTACCAGGCTTAGCACTTCACACAACATAGATTCCTGTTGGATTTCAGTTCATTTGCCTATTCCCCTGAGACCCACGGCCATGGGCTAGAGAGCATTCACTCTTAGGAGAGACAGTGCAACTTCCAGTTTTGTAGGTTGCTTCAGATATGTCATCTAGGTGAAGGTTGTAGGTGGATAGATTTCGTACTGAATTCCTTTTTGCTACTTATGGATAAATTTGTCAGACCATGATGGCCTATTCTTAACATTCTTAATTAATAAGATATTGCTCTGTTCTTTTCTTTCCCTCAGTCTTGAATTAACAGTGTTTTGTAGATACTTGATTAACACATCTAAGATAGTAATGCTCTCCTTTGACTCTGCCTTTATGAAAGAAAGATTAGATAAATATGTATATTGTGGCTATGTCTTTTTTACAGGAGCTGGAAAGATCCCAGCAAACCAACTTTTCCTTTATGCCCTTTCATAAGTAAAATTGTATCTCAAAGAGTTGTATCCTGCTAGTAATGAAATACTTTTCAGTCACCTATGTGACTGAACATCACTTAAAGCTTTTTACTTGGGATGCTTTTAGCTATAGTACCTTGAGAGTAGTACCAGCTCATCAAAGTAAAAAAAATCCAATAGAATATGTAGTCCAGGATCAAAGTGAATTTGATTGTGGAAGCTTGGCTGTTAGTTCCTGCTATGGAAATATCAAATGATACTTCCGACTCCTGGGAAACAAACACAGGAATCCTAGGCTTATTATGGGAATGCCTACTGGCAGAAATTCTGGGCTGGCTGAAACACAGGACTCTTGGAGCTCTCTCAAGTAGGAGGGATCAGGGTAACCACATTGAGACAGCACTTAGTTGTAGGGGCTTCATGTGTCTCTCCTCTCCACAAGAGAACTGGGGGTGATGAAGTGGGGTTGATGGTGAGAGAAGAGAGAAAGCTGTCAGGACCAAGGCTGGCTTCTTTGTATTGGGCACTGTGGGGACTTTTTAAGGTTCCTTCCTTTGTGTGTGACACAGAGTTACCATGACAAGTGGCACCTGCTGTAACAAAATGTCCTGGATTGCATTAAACATTCATATGTTAGATTAACTCCTGTAGGGTGTGATGTCTCTAGCAGGCCTTTTACAAAGTTAGTGAACCTTTTTTGAAATGTGGGAATCCGCTAACAAAGTAATGGTCAGGGGCTTTTCCCATCCCCGTCCCTCAAAAAGTTGTATTGATTGGCTACAAATCCCAAAATTCTAGAAGGATCTGAAGCATGCAAATACGGTATTCAGAATAAATTGGCACTGAACAGTTCTGTTCTGCCAGTTAGCTGGAGTGGTACCTCGATTTCTGATATGGAGTCCTAAATTCCCTTTGCTTTTTATCTCTTGAGTTTTTCCCTGGTTAGATTGGACATTATCATTACTGTTGCACATCGAATTGTGTGTGGCGCAGTAGTGAGCAGAGGACTCGGGAAGAGGACCTTTGGCTCCATATGCAGCTCTGGATTAAGCTGTGTGACTTTGGGCAGGGCACTTGCCTTCTCTGTTTCATTTTCTCTCCCTCGGACTGCATGACCTTCCTCTCTGATGCTACGGATCTGTCTGTGCTTCCATACCTGGCTTGTTAGGAGGGCAGCCTCTTCCTGTACCTTTTTTGATAGGGATCTGGAGACCATCTTTCTTCCCCTGGGCTCATGGAACTCGAGGCTATTTTCTCTTGAGGATTTACAGAATCAAGCTCTAAATAGTTGGGTACCACTGTATCTGTGGCCCTTTGCAGAAAAGGCCCTGTCAGACTCCTTTGCTTTGAGACTGTTAATCTGTTTGTTATTAGTCATTCTACCTGGCTTGTGGTATTAAAACACTAAGTAGTAATTGAAAAAATTAGGCAGACTTCATTAAAGCAAGACTTGAAAAATAGTTCTTTCAGAATCTCCACGAGAGGATTTTAGTGGTAGATTAGGGAAGGGGTGAGGAGTGGATGTTCATAAATTGAATGTTAACACCGTTTCTTTTCCGGGGCAGGGTAGGAAGGTGGGGAGAGGTAGCATTAAGCTCTCCAGCTTCTTCGGGTGTTTGGGCAGGTCTAGGTCTGGTTTGGGCAGTTGGTTGTAATCTGAGTGCCTGAACTTGCCCTGTAAGTTTTGCTGAGAGAGGAGTAAAAGTTCCTGAGACAGGAACAGGAAAAGCTTAAGTGTTTCAGGGTCAACTTCGTAGGTGTATTGCTTTTTCTCATACTCCTGGGTTTTGTTGTTGTTGTTGTTGTTAAACTATGTGGTATGGTTTGCAATTGGTCCTGCATATGCTGTTCTTTCAGGTATTCTCCAGTGCCCCTGAATTTCCAGTCTTTCTCTTCTTGGTTTAGTGGTTAAAAAGTGTAATTTAGGCATCTTAGAGGGGTGCTAGAAGGAAGTTTCCCTTTATGAATGAGGGAAGGTGTTTGAGAATTCTAGCAGCTTCTTCTCTCTGAAGGAACCAAATGTTTCAGAGCTTTGTGTAAATACTTGCTGAGCTGTCAATATGTACCCAGGAGGTTTCTGTAGTAAGATGTAAACGGCTCTATAGAATGTTTGACAGGCAAATTAATAAACAGTTTTCAAGCAAAGATAATGCTAGTTTCTTTTCACGTGGTGGAATAAAATAACATTGAAGAAAAAGACCTGGGGATAGGGAAGAGAGAGTGCTGTGGGGGGGTGGGGGTGGAGGTGAGGGCAGGGAGCGTGGAGATAAGAGATGATTTAGAAGAATTTGAAGTGAAAAGATGATGCCATGGAAGAGAAACCTCCCTTGTCCTGGCTCCGTGCTAAGTTCAGGACACGTGGAACCCTGTTTAAAATCGATTGCAGTTTCAGAGTGAAAATAAACAGAAGTTTGGAAAGAAGGACCTAAGTTTCAGTCAGTGAATTAAGTGTGCTTCTAACGCTTTGTTTATGAGACTGTGAGTTGTAAATTTAAAGCCTTATTCTTTCAGAAAGGTTTTGTAGTTTGGTGAGATGTTTTTAGGGTCGGGGTTTGCGTTTTTAGAATACTATAAAAGAGAAAAAAAGATACTACAACTTCAGTGTTGTCTGTCCCAAGCCTCTGTTGTGCTTTGGCTCTCAGGATTATAAGCCCACTCCAAGGGCTGGTTTTATTTATGTAGTTTTTACTGGACTCCTGTGCATTGCTTGTTTATATATGAAAACTAATACCCAAGGTTTCAGTATAGTGTTTGGGGACTCACCAAAGCCTGCCTGAAGGGTTATGTGGGTAGATTCAGTTTTTGTTTTTAAAATTGCCGTTTTAGGATTAAACACGTTTCTGGGTTCTTTTGGTGAAACATCCTTTTTATGGAGGAGGAAGTATCTTAGAATTGTTTGAACTGTCTTCTGATCGTACTCTCCCTTGGTGGTCTTGTGAGATGACTGGATTTACTTTCTCAAAGTCTCTTTTTAAACATAATCCACTAAGTCTTGACACCAGTTTTCTTCGCAAGAAGTGTTTTTTAGACCAGATTCCTGGAAGTGCCTTTTTGACTCAGCGTAGTATTGATAGTGGGGAGTATGAATGTAATTATGGCTCTGACCATAATTTTTAGTTAGGTTCAGCTCACTTACCAAAGACTATCAGCTTGTTTTAAAACAAGATACAAAAACTTGGGTTGACACTGACATTGGTTATCCAGGCCTTTCCCAGTATGGTGGTAGGGAGGGTATTAGAACTTCAGGTTTGTTTCTGAGAGCCGGATTTCTAGCTCAGGGAGGTCTGGAGTTTCAGATGGGAGTGGGAAGTAGCTCTGTGTGAACATACCTACTAGATACTAGGGAGGGACTTGAGAGAGAGAGGTGATACCTGCTCCAGAGGAATCTCGTTTTCTTGGGAAGCCTGCTTATGCGCACACATTTGGAAACCTGCAGAGCAAGGTTTTATAAATGGATGTGGACCAAACTCAGGGTACGTGTGGCCTGAAGGAGTCTGGGGAGAAGGGGCAGTCAGATGTGGGCAGGGTAAACCTGGGACAACTTTTCAGAGGCAGTGATTTGTGAAGTTAAATGTCCGAAAAGGGGAAAGTTACTAATTTGCTTTTTCATAGTGCTACTCTGAGTTTCACGGGCTTTGCAGAATCCAAATTACACATCCATCCCCAGACCTGTAGTTGTCTCATTCTGGTGACTTTGGGAATTTGGACTGTAACCAATTCCATGAAAGAGTGGTTTCAGGGTCTTAGTGGTTCCTGTGGTTACGTGGGGCCTTTAGTACAACCTGCCAAGTTCTTGGCCAGTTCAGGGCCTCTTTTGTAGTAATTTTGGGTTTGGAAGGTTGTGTCACCTTCAGAGTTGTGTGCCCTGTACGCTTCAGTGTCAGTGGTTCAACTTTGGTTAGAGAGTCTGAGTTTTTTCTTTTTTGGCAGAGTTAACTGACCTTTCTTAAGACAGAAGCCCTGAGGTACCTGTCCGGATCTTAGACTGCTACTGTTTTTGAAGATTTGAGGGCCGTGATCAAGCTGAGTTGTTTGGATCAGACCTTATATTGAGGGATGTTGGGCATACGCAGTTTGCCCATCTGTTCACAGAAATGGCCTTTAATATTGTTTTTGACTAGACTGACTGTGGCCAAGAAGCTCCTAAATGCTGCAAACACATGCTTATTCCTTATAGGAGCCTCTTTAATGTAGTGACTTTGGTTTCTCTTTACCTGCTGGTCCATGTGTGATTGGATCACAAGCAGTTTTTGGCACTTCTCAAAGGGCTCTAAGTGATGCTTAACAGATAAAGGTGCTTGGAGGGTCCAGTGCCCCCCACCTAGAGGAGGAGGGTGGGTTACGCTGCTCCTGTGTAAAGGTGTATGGAGTTTTGAATACAGATTCTAGTTTGGAAATATCTCGCGCGCCACCTTTTCCTGGCCCGTCTGGCATTTTGCAAAAGTGAGTTTCCAGCAACTCGGAAGTGGGCACAGTGGTTTAGCAGCAAGTTTGTAGGGGCTGAGATGAACTCCTCAGTCAGTCTAGGTTTTAGAAGAATCCAAGTTTGGGTGAATGTTGACTTAACTGTCATGAGTATTCTTCCCTGAACTCACTCTTCTCCCTGTTTAAGTGGATGCCATTAGTTTTTATTGAATTTGAAGGGACACCTGAGTGAACTTTTGTTTATTTTTGTTAGTCATTTATGCATACTAGAAGATGGTCTTGAGACAGGTTGAATCTTTATTTCCCAGTGGCGTCTGCATTTTCTAAGGGTGGACTGCAGTGGGAAGAAGTCTGATGCCAAGAATGCATTCCAACATGCAGCCGAGTAGGAAATTTGATCCCTGAAATGTTGACTTAGTGTTGGTTATGGTACATGTTAGAAATCACTCAGTAATCCGGGACAGGTTTCTGTCGCCCTCCAGGAAGTGAATGTTGATATGAAATACTAAGGGGCTTTTGGGCGCTGGGCTATGTGCTCTTCAGGCCCAGAGTTGCTGCTTGGATATGAAGAGGAAATGTACCATGTGCTTTTTTTCCCCCCCTTTTTTGCATTTGGGCTTCCTTCTGGCTTCATAGCTTCTGGGTTCCCAAGTCTGCAGAGTTAGATATTAGACTTCCTCTTCCCTTGGCACTGGCGCATTCATGATTTTTTTGTGGCTCATCACCAGCAGCCAAGAATTTTGTATGCGTTTCCCTCTTAAACTTGTTAGCTTTCAGCTTGCTTGTTTATAGACATCTCTGTTAAAAGGAACTCCCCCTTCAAGATCTAGCACCAGCATGACAGCAGCAGGGGAGATTAGGGACTGGTGTGATACCAGTCATTTGAAAACCCATTTGCTGTGTGCTGAGTGTTTTTTATTTTGCCTCCTGTTTTCCTTGAGGTCACAACTTGCATGAGTGCATCTGGATCCAGCTGTTTATTCTCAACTGACTGGTGCCTGGTGTACTTTGACTTTAAGAAGAGTGTGAGTTCAGCCACGTGGTAGAGGATTAAAGGCTACAGCGTGCTGGGTGCTTCCTTTTAGAGGAAACAGATATGTCTTTGGGCTCTTCTTGCCCAGTGATTTCCCCTGTCTCTTGGGTAGACCTTCTTACTGCTTTCTGCTGTTCTTAAAGAAGTCACCTGAGCAGAAATGCTGGAAATAGGTTCCTGTTTGTTACTACATCTTCTCTGGTGAGTACAGATGGCATTCTCTCTTGCATTTTGGACAGGATTCTGTTCTGGCCACAAAGTGATGGAGTTTCATGAGCATTAGCCTGCCTTTTGTTTCTAGACTTCTAACTTTTTTGTTTAGGAATCTGGGCTGCCAAAGATATTATAAAAGATTTGGGGATCAGTTCTATAGGTAATGTGTCCACAACTTTGTCCTGGGCCAGGGATAGGCCAGGGACTTCACTGAGGTCCCTGTTTTCAAACTGATGGCATGTCAGAGGTGACCATTAATGACCATTACTGTGTATTTGAGTACTTACTATGTGCCAAGAGCTATGCTTGTGTCTCTCCATGAATTTCTGCATTTAATCTTCAAAACTCTGAGAGGCGGGTTCTAGTGTTAACTCTTCCCACTTTACAGGCAAGAAAGTAGAGTAAGAATGAGAAATTTGCCCTAGGGCAAAAAAACTAGTAAAAGGTAGATTTGAATCTAGGTTTGTCTGATTCTAACATTATAATGTTAGAGCTATCTAACATTATAAAATACTAAGTTTGCTTATCCAAAATAAATTATTCAAGCACTGGAGCTTGTTGAAACATTATTTTTGCAATAGTCTAGAACTCTTAAATGGGGTGAAAGACTGAAAAGCCTTTAGTTACAGTTGACATTATGCCAAGATTTCTGTCCCATCCATCTCTCCCATTTAGATTTTTATTTAGGTTTCTGATGAATGGCTGTATGATACCAGTGGTAAGAATTGGCAGCATTTGGTCCTGAGGCCCTGTTCTCTTTGACAGTGGGGGTGGAGGTAGGATTCAGACTCAAAGATAGAACCCTTCACCTTGATCTAAGTGAACAAAACTTGCATTATGAAAATATTTGCCGGGTGATTTTACTTTCTAGAAGTTGGAGCACTCACTGGAGAGATGAAGATTTTTGTCTTAATTTTCCACTTCAAGAGAGTGAACGCATAAAGGTTAAGTGCCTCACACAGTTTCATGTTAGAGTCAGTTCTGAAATTGAGGTTTAAAGTTACCTTAGGCTGTGTGACTTTACGCAAGTCACTTAACTTCTCTGAATCTGTATCCTCAACTGTGTAAGGAGGAAAACTACCTACCTTGCAACTGTAGTCAATGTTAAATAACATATGAAAGTGTTATTTTTTATCAACTGAAATTCAAACCCAACTCCTAGTTGGTAGAGGCCTCTGCTTGAGAAAGGGATAGAATTGAGTGCTTAAACACAGCATTAGTCTTTGCTGAATTCAAAGCTATCCCATAGTATTTAGCTACATCTGAGTTGTATTAATGCTAAAACAACAAAACCCCAACAGATTTTGTTAAGCATCTGCTCTAGTTTGAGAGGTGCATTAGTGCAGTGGTTCTCAGTGGCATCCCTAACCATTCGTCATCACCCAGCACTACCTGGGTCCTGTTAGAAGTGCAAAGACTCATCCAGACCTGCTGAATCTGAAGCTGTGGCAGTGTGTTTCAATAAGACCTTCAGGCCACTGCAGTGCACACTCAAGCTTGAGAACTACTGGATTTATGCTCATCTAGGCTACAGAGTATATCTGAATTACCTGCGGGGCTTCTTGCAAATTGTACCAAAGGCTAAAATGTTTCAGATGTAACTGCCCTGACATTATGTTCAAAGTATGTTATTGGTTAGAGAAAAGTTTAAAAGTGCTTGGAGTTGGGGGAGAAGAAAGGAAATACTTTTTTTTAAAGAAAATACTTTTGATATACATAGTATATTTTCTACTATGCAATAATGACAAACTCTGTTTATAGGACCTGGAGACTCCTTGCCTTCCATTTCTTTCTCTTCTAGCTCTTTGGTGGCATAGCATGAGGATAATCTGAACCTGTGATTTGGTTGTTTGATGAAGGTGGAAAAGCTCATTTTAGGATGGTGACCTATAGTGGTCTCCAAGTATGACCAGTTAAGGAAATTGCCTGAAAACTTATTCTTAAAATGCTACTCAGAGGCTAGTATGGGAGCCTTAATTAAATGCTGTGATATCCTTTCAGCTTGTTGATGGCCAGCTGATCTGAGAATCTGGTGGTCTCTGAGTAGATCGTTCTTAATAACGTCCCTCTGTCTCTCATCCCCGCCCCATTGCCCCAGTAGCCATCTTGCGTTTTGTTGTTTTTCCTTTCCTTGTGTCACTTGTTGTGAAGTCCTAGTAAATAAACCCTCTAAGAAGACTCCTGACAAGTTACCCCGTCTCTGAAGTGGATGAGGTCTCTTTGAGTAATGGACATTTGAGCCAAGACCTGTCCCTTGTTGTATGTCTTAAGGATTGTGGTTGGCACAGAAATGGAGGTGACACAAATGGTCAGACAATAAACATTAATAATGGAAAGACCAAAAAAAAAAAAAAAAAATAATGGAAAGACCAAGTGGAGAACCAGTGTTCTAGTTCATGTGGGCTTTCTGAAAACCCTATGTGGTTTCTGAATCCTTCCCATTAAAAATAAGTTTCCTGTACCAGACCGCTTGTCCCTCCTGCCTGAGTAGGGAAACTGTGATCGCTGTGACCCGGCTGCGATGAAGGCAGAGGCTTCCAGGAGGCAGTATGTTGGCAGTTGATCTATGAGTTGATATTTGTATGGACAGATGAATACTCTGGTAGGGATCATGTGCTCTATGTATGTTTCTGTGTTCTAGATTCACTATGTCATCCCTCTGCCATTTAGCTTTATTTTCTCTCTGTTCTTGCTTTCTTGCTTTTTCATTCTCTCCTTTGGTGTCTTAACTCTGTTAGTAGAATGCAGAGCACATGGAGACATCAGTAACTTTAACACATCAGAGCTGATAAAACGTCTTAAAAGAACTGGAGAGGCAATTTATACCACTTTCAGGTCAACATCATTTCAGTGAAGATTCCTGGTATCTGCTCACCTCTGTTGGAATGGCCTGGCCAACTAGAGGCAGGACTTGCCTTTGTCTAATTAAGTAATAAACCAGAGTTCCCTAGGTGATCTCTGCCTCTTCTCCTTTCCCACTTTATTTCCTTTGGTCTGGAGATTGTTTCTCAGCCCTCCTTAGTCTGTTTTGGGGGTTCTGTTGGTCTAGGACAGATTTGTAGCATTCTTGTTTTTCTTTCTAGTCTGTGATTTCAATCTTCTGCTTTCCCAGTGCAGCTTTGAATTGGCTTCTTTAAAACCCCTACATAAAACCTCAAGTGACCAATATGTGGTCTCATTATGGTATTTTGGGTTAAAATAAAATGAGATTGAGATAGCTGTGTTCACCCACCCAGACACATTTACCAAAGGGAAATTCTGTGTGCCTTGAATAAGACAGTCTCAAAAGAGTCTGTGAGCCAAAACAGACTAGGGGGTGGGGGTACGGATAAATATTAGCTAGATTTCCATAGCTTAGCATGCCAAATATCCATCCCAATTTGATTATACTGGCCAGAGATAGCAAGAAAGACAGCTGGTATCTTTGGTCTGTTCTCATGTATTTCTGGTATAAATGTTGATGAAGCTAGGCTCTTCTGTACACATTTGTGTGGACAGTGGTGTAGAGGAGGTTGGTACCCAGGTACGTTTGGAGCTCAGAAGAGAGAAAATTGGAGAATCTATAGGAAGGACTCTATGGCTTTTCATTTGGGGAACTAATGACCTTTAAAAAATCTGATTTGGAAGCATCTCAGAGGATGAGATGGCTGGATGGCATCACTGATGCAATGGACGTGAACTTGGGCAAACTTTGGGAGATGGTGAGGGACAGGGACTGGCGTGCTGCAGTCCATGGGGTTGCAAAGTGTCGGACACGACTGGGCGACTAAACAACAGCATAATCTTAGTAATGTTGGCTGTTCCTTCAGCCATTCTTTAACTAGTTTTATTGTATCTGTTGTAGCCCCAGTGGACTTACGGGGACCAAGGGAAAGGCTGGCATTTTTGGAGAGTGGTCCAAGGCAGCCCTGGGAATTAATGAAATAGTGATATGGCTGCCTTTTCTCAGTATCTTTATCAAAAATATAGTACTTGTTTGGATTGATGACAGTCAAAGCATGATGACAAACAGAATCCCCTACTGCATGTAAGTCACATTCCTACAGCTAAGTGATGTATCACAGATACCTTTTTTAGTAAAGAAGGAAAAACTGGCAGAATGTAGAACTGTGCACTCAGAGAAGTTTAGGATCTTTTTATATGACCCATGCCAGATCAGTCCAACTTTGGAGATAAAAAGGAATGGGGGATAGGGAGAGGGGAAGAGAGCTTTTTAAAAGAGAAGGCAAGGAGGCCTTAAAGTTTCTTGGTTAAGAGCAGTTTTTGCCTTTTTTCTTTGTTTTTGAGCAGTTACCCACGGAGCAATTTAATGCATGGAAGAAAGAGTAGTAGTTTAGAAACCAGGTTAAAAGAACTAGGTGTGATTTAGTGTTGTCCTTACTGAAAAGTTGATAGTTACTCTCCTGGGTAAAGTTCTGTTTGTAAGGTTATGTGACCCTTGTTTCTCCAGGTATCCCTTAAGTGTACCGTGTCAATTCATGATGAATGACAAATAGGTAGGGAAGAAAATATCTTAAAAAATTTCCCCTCTTGTTTGGGCTTGTGGTCCATCCACACTAAGGTCCTTTCCTAAGTAGAAGCACCAAGGGATGGCTTGCAGGAGGAAATACATTTTTTCTGATGTCAACCCATAACACTTAGTGCGGGTAGCAAGATCTGTACATTAAGTTTTTAATTATTAAGCATGTACTAGGGATACAGTACACCAATCTGTCTTCCTTGTATATCATCAAGATTTCTTAGGCTTTGATCATGCTTCATTTCTCAAGAATTTTCAGGATAAGAACTTTTTTTTAGCTCATTTAATGGTCCAGTCCTGTTACTGAAATATTGTCTAATTTAAAGCATTCGATAGTTGGGACTTGCCAGTGTAAGAAGTCTTGTGGCAAAACTTTTTTTGAAAAACCTGTATCTACCTGCCATTCGGCAGTTGCTTACAGTAATGCAGCAAATATTTAATGAGCTTCTACAGTGTATCAGGCACCAGGATTCTAATGCCACGGAGTACTTTCTAGTAGGAAAAGATGTATATATATAAATAACCACAAATAACTATATAATTGTGATTAACACACTGGGAAAGTACCACCTTCAATAAATTATCTTCCAGCTATTTCATAAAGTAAATATTTAATTTATGATTATCTTGGCTAGTGGGTGACTTTGTACTTGGGATGGGTACCAGTCAGTTCTGATTCCCTTTCCCTCCACTGCTCCCGAGTCAAGTGTTACAGGAAATTCTCCATCTCGGATTCAGCTTGTAATGGGCTAGAGTCCATTGTTTCTGAGAGGCTCTTCTTTGTGTGGCGATGCATTGCAGCACATTTGGCATCCTGCTCCCCAGGTAACAAACGCCAGTAACACTGCAGAACCGCTGTGATAACCAAAAAGGCACTTTTCATACATTTGTTTCCAAACACTTCTCAGGGGCTCGTATTGTTCTGGTTGAAAACTGCTGGACTTTACTGTCAGGATTCTTGGAAGGAGCTATTGAGCAAATTCCTTGGGAAGAACACACTGAAAGTGGGCGGAGCTTGGGAACTGGACTGGCCAACCCTCTGGTGTCCGGCTTGTGTGCTTCTGTTTTTTAAGTAGGTATTTTGAAACTGCTTTCAGCTCCATTCTGCTTTTTCTCCTGTTGAAGGTGTAGAGAGGGAAGTAATTTGTTAACTTCTAGTTGACCACTTTGGGTTTCTGGTCTTGAGTGTGTGGGACCGGACCTTAACTATTCTGGTTTCTAAGCTTTATTGCTAGAAATTTGGGATTTGTGTAGGATGATAATAGCTAACATTTTAAGTTCTGGAAGATAGAGCAATCATTTAAACCCAGACACATGCTTTGTATTCTATCTTGTAGCTTATATATTCTAGTCTCGGTTATAGACATTAAACAAGATAAATAAGTAAACTTTAGCATACAATATGCTTAGTGATATGTGCTCAGGAGCAAAGTTAATCAGGGGTCAGCTGCGAGAAGTGTGCTGGATTGAAATTTTAAATAGATGCATCAGGGGAGGTCAGTTTGAAGTGATATTTTACGTGAGATAGCTCACGTAATACCTGGAAGGAGAAAGAGTATTCCAAGTGGAGAGATGAGTGAGTACAAAGACTCTGAGGCTGGAGCATGTCCAGCTGGTTTAAAGAACAGTGTCTTGTGTTGTTTTGTTTTAACGTATTAACTTATTCAACCCTGAGGGTGCTACCACTGTCATCTCTATTCTGTTGATGTAGAAACTGAAGGACAGAGAAGTTGGAGGCAGAGCTCTTAGGACTGACCATGTTTAGCCAAAGCATTTCTTCTCGACATGAACGCTGGTAGGAATTGCCAGGACCTACAGAGTCCCACCTTCTCTTTCACAGTCTCCTTTCTTTTCCTTTTAAAGTGGGTAAGTGTGTTTTACATACAGGTGTCTTATGTTCCTTCCCAGAGCTTATGTTCTCCTCTAGGGTATAGACAGTGAACAGGATAAATAAATAAAGCTTATAGTAATTATTAGTAATAGGTGCTTAGGTGGACAAGACAGTCAGGCCTTGAGTATAAGAATTTGGGGAAATGTTCGCTTTGAGAGTGCTGCTTCCTTGGGAATCTGAGTTCCATTCCTGGTTTTGCTCTATTGGCCGGGCACTGCCCTCTTCAGACCATTGTTTGGTTAAGGAAACCAAACGTGCATCTGAGTTCTCGAGCCGCTCTGTGCTGGAGATGGGAGGAGACTTGGAGGGAGGCCATGGAGCCCAAATGCTCCCAGACTGGACCTGAGAATCGCCTGAGGAGACTCCTGGCCCTCTCCCAGAGCTGCTGATGCAGAATCTGGAGGGCAGGATTCTAGTATGTAGCTGAGGAGGTTAAGGTGCAACCTGGTTAGTACCTGCCCCTGTGTCCCCAGCTGGGCAGAGAGCTGGGGTGGAAACCCAGTCGTTCTCTCGGCTGGTGTACTCTCTTCACCATTTCATTCTTCTTTAGTTATTGTCTTGGGGCCTTGTGCGCCTACGTGCTCAGTCGCGTCTGACTCTTTGTGACCCTATGGATTGTAGCCCACCAGGCTCTTCTGTCCATGGGATTTTCCAGGCGAGGACACTGGAGTGGGTTGCCATTTCCTCCTCCCAGGGATCTTCCCAACCCAACCCAGGGATCAGACGCGTAACTCCTGTCTCTCTCGCATTGGAGGTGGATTCTTTACCACTGAGCCATCGGGGAAGTCTTGTCTTGGGGCCTCACTGTTTTATGTATTTTATCCCTATGTTTTAATAGTACCTTTCTCAAGAAGATGTGTGTCTTTCATAGAGGTTTTTGTAATTCATTGGAAATTGGGAGAACTTGGTTTAGTAAGTTTGGTCTTTCAAAAAAGTGATCATCATTTTTGGAAGACCACTTTCTCTGTGAAAGGTGGCTAATGAAAGTGCTCTGAATGAGAAGAACTTTATCATTTGTTGGGGAATTTATTACTTTGATGCTCTAGCTGCTTTATTTGAGGGCCCTTTCAGAAACCAACGAAGAAATAAAGATGTATCAGCCACCTGGTTGTGGTTTTTCTGTCATATGCCTCTTTTGGATGGACAGCTGAGGTCGTTATTACAGTTGGCTCTCATAATCTGAAGATTCAATGACTTTCCCCCTCTGGTCTCTTTTTTCTACCTTTAGTGAGTTTTTTTTTTCCTCCCCTGATCTTCTGGTTTGGAAGGATGGAGCTCAATAGCCTAAATACCTCTGAGCCTGGACAAGCCAGGCGTCCTTTCTTGTTCTCTGTCACTTTCGAGACTGTGGATTGGAAGGTCCTGAGTCTGTTTTCTGGTTGCAGCCCCTCCTAGGGGTTCCATGAGGTTGATGCTTCAGGCGATGTCTTTGAAATGAGCTCTTACTTAAAGCTTCAAAGAGGAATGTGCCCTGATCTTCAGGAATCACTTCAGTAAACAGAAAGGGGGTGGGTAGAACTTTTCATTGACTTTGGATTTTTTATTTATAGTCAGTGTGAACACGTACAGAACTTTGAAATAATTTTTTTTTTTTAAACTGTCTCTTTGGAGTGGTAGTTGTAAACTAGTGTAGGTAATTCCTCTTTCACCGCAGGCGTATGACCAGTTTGTTGAGAACTTGAATGAACTAGAACTAAAATGAAAGAATTTTCAGTCTCTTGTGAAATAGAAAAATGGGGTGTGATTCTCAGGTTATGAATGATAAGACATATAGGCTGAGTGGGTTGATTTCCTGGGTCAGGTATGGGTAGATTTGATGAGAGATTTTCATTATCAATTTAGATTCAGGAAATCATCAGTGAATGCCTCTGGTGAGACCAGATAGGAAGTAAAGAATTTCTTAACTGCCTTGGGTCACATTATCGGTGGGGAAATGACTGCTTAACTGCAAGACAAAACGAAAAGGAAGGAATCTCCTTATTGTCAGAGGCAGGATCTGGGATGGAACTGAATCAGCAGGTTTCTGGGCAACTTATCTGTGATGGGGGTTGGGCTCCTAGACCCGGCCTCAGAGCCTTGAAGTGTGCTGGAGGATGAGAGAAGAGTGGGTGAGGATACAGACGTCTGTGTGGCCGGGGAGGGGCGCACAACGAGAGTGATTTATGCTGGTCAGCTCGTGTGGCTCCGGGTGCAAAGGGCGGGTCTGTTTATGGAAGTCTACTCTGTCCTTCCTTAGATCTGAGTGGGACCACGTGGAGCTTGCGGGGAAGCCGAGAGCCCTTAACTTTTTTTACTTGTCCCTGCCTGGAATGCTGCTCAGTAGGGGAGGGTCCCACACGGGAACTGGATCAACAGCTGCTGCCCGTCCCTATAATCACAGGAAACCGAGGCCGGGTGCCTTTGTATGGGAGCTCCGCAGCCAGACAATAGTTTGTGCTGGCGGGGCCATGTGGCGCGTCACGTGACCTGGGGCTGTTTTCTGCCGGGGTCCTTACCCATCTGTTCTCTCGGCTCTTTCTGGGTTATCAGGCGCCAGTCCAAGTCCTCCCAGGCAGCCAGCTTCATGGCCAGAGATTACGAGCACTAACCTTCCTGGCAGGGGCGGTATGGCTTCGCGTTTATGCAGATTAGCCATGTGTTTCTCACTTCAAGGCGTTCCACAGGAAAAGCCTTTTCCTGTGTTTGGCTCTCAGTGGGCGGTTCCCAGCTTACTGTACTGGGACTCAGCGAGCAGCAGGCGCGCACGGGAGGGATCACAGTACACTGGCCCCCTCCCATTCCACCTCCAGTGCTACGTCACCACAACACAACCGCTCGCGCGCTCATACTGTTGGTGTCATTCATTCGGTGCCAAGATTGCTTTAAAAAATTCCCTTGGCCCCAGTTCAAACAGGAGTACAGCTGGGATGTGTTAGATTTTAGGCAGTCTGCCCTCAATTTGAGATGAGTTATAAATAGCAGTGCCGACTTCCTTAACTACCGCTCTCTGAGGTAAAATGCAGGTTAATTACTGTGGGAATCAATTAGGGGGTTCTTTCGGTTAAAGAGCCAGGGATGCTTTTTTTTTTATTGTTATTATTAAAAGTCATACAACAAATCTGGCCAGGAATAAATTTGAAAGCACAAGGAGTAGGCAATGATATTCTAGGTTTCTCCCGGCCCCAGCTAGTTGGCGTTTAGGGTGACAGGATGAGTGGCAGTCAAGACTTCGGCTTGCTGATGGATGCATTTGGGGCAGCCCCCGGCCCATCCCTCTCTGATCATGTTTTTGCTGGTCCTTGGGTACCAAATCTGGCTCCTTTGGTTTGCTGCCTGGTCACTTCCTTTCTGCATCTTTGGATTGGGACTGAAACCTGGAGCATTTCTCAGTGGAGCTTTTATTTCAAGAAAATTAAGAAGTTTCTCTTTCCTGTTGCCCCTACCATGTGGTGTGGTGCGTTTTGATGAATTGTATATCTTTTGCTTGGTAGTTGGGTCCTTGGTCCTGCCCTCTCTACTGCCTTCTGAACCAGTCGTGATCACAAGTTGGAGAATTTGGAAGTCAAGTGTGTTATATCTCAGCTACCCCTTAGGTGGTTATGGCTTCCCTTGGTGCAATAAGAAGTTGTAAGGGATTCCATTAACCCTCTGATCTGGTGGGGTTTTTAATTCCATTTGCTTAGAGCAGGGGGACTCTATGCAAGTGGTGAGTCCTAAATTGTTTGTTCTGAATATATTCAAAGGATCCAGCCTGCCAGGCATCCTTTTCCTTTTGATGCCCCTAAACAGCATCTTTTGATGCATTTCATTTGGCAGGCAGTTTGTAACACGTCCAGTGATCTGGAAAGAGATAAGTGGTGAATGGAGATGGGGGTTTTCTTATGGCTCTTTTCCTCTGTTTTATTTTTATTTTTATGAATGCAGGAGAGTATATAGCAGGGGGCCCCGACTTCCCTGATCAAGGGGGCAGCATTTTCCTCTCAATTATGTGTCTTTGTGGCAGAGCCTTTGCTTTTGAAGTGTAATCACAGTAATCTACCCCCGTGGTTTCCCATTGAAAGGATTTCCTCTCCGTCTCTCCCAGAGTGGAACCTCTGGCTCTTTGGTATTTCCCATCCTCTGCCTCTTCCTGGGTGCCTGCAGACTGCTGATACTGGTTTTTCTGTCTTGGATGTAGTAGGGATTTTTTTCTGGTCTACAATTGCTACTTTCCAATAAAACTGATTAGTGAAGATTTAAGGCCCCCTTCTCTGTTACAAAAGATTGGAAGATGACATTTCATCTATAACTGCAAGTCACAAATCTTTCACAATGGTTTT
The DNA here is from genome assembly GCF_963930625.1 of Muntiacus reevesi. Lineage (NCBI taxonomy): Eukaryota > Metazoa > Chordata > Mammalia > Artiodactyla > Cervidae > Muntiacus > Muntiacus reevesi. Next base: position 111,347,224 of record NC_089251.1, read on the forward strand.
AAATGTCAGAAGTGTGAGTTCAGTCCCTGCCCACCTCCCCTCCTAATATGAGCAGATGTTGAACTTTCACATGAGACCAAAGTAATCTGATTGAACTGAATACATTTTAGTTTGCTAAGCTGTGTATTCTCTTGAAGGGAGGGGGTCAGAAATCTTATGTCCAGGAAAAGGAAATGTCTTCATTTCATTTTTTTTAAGAGTAAGAATTTCTTTAACTTGCATTTATTTTTGGTCTGCAAGGAATTTCTTCTTAATGAAAGAATCCTTGAACCCTTTATTAACTAGCCCCTACATTAGTAACTGTCCTTAATTGGGAGTGCAGTCCCCCTGATATGAGAGAGGAAAAAGTAAGTTGCCTTTAGCCTTTTTGTTTTTTAAGCAGTGTGTTTGTGGACGCCTGTGTAGTTTGATGACCTCCCTGGTTATAGGGTAGCACCCACGATTCTCCTCAGACATGTGCTCATTCTTTGACTGCTTGTTCTACCCTCCCTTCTGCTTTTTCAGTCCCATCGCCATTTTCTTCTGCCCTCAGAGTCGTAACCTGGTTTAGGGTTTAGCAGTGCCCCTGGTCCTTTGACTCGATGGTTTAATCTAGGGTTTCTATCCATGGTATCCTCTACCGCTTCCTAAAGACAGCCTGGCACATTGAAGTTCCCGAACCCTAGTTCTGCAGATGGGGTCTTGGGGGGGACTTTGAAGTAAAATAGCTGGTCTCTGACTTCCAAGAACTTAGCCTTGAGAGTTGCAGTCGGTTAGCTGGACAACTAAGTGCTCAACTTGTGCTTGTGACTGATTTTACAGCAGGACCTTTAGAAATGTGAAAGAGCAGAATGTGCTAAAGAACTGGGAAGTGGCTTCATGTTGAAGGGTTGAGTTTCTGCTGGTGGAAGCCATTGTGGGCAGGAAGGTGGGGCAGGATACAGTTGCATGGAGCTGAACAGTGGAAAGTTTGGCATGAGGCTGAAAAATGTGAAGAACCGGAGCACACTGTGGCAGACTTTAGAGCCAGGCAGAAGCACTATTTATCATTATTGATAATACTTACTATTCATTGGGTGTTTTAAGTACCAGGCACTGTGTGAAGTGTGTTATGTGCATTTTAGATAAAGAACTGATGTGTTCAGGGTTAAACAGTGATAGAGTTAGGTTTTGAATTCAAGTCTATCGATTTACTATGTTCTTTGCTCTTTTCATTTGATACTGTACATGATGCAGTAGGTGGGAAGTTTGGAGCTGTTGTTGAACAGGGAGGAGTGCAGATGATTTGTGAGTGTTGTTCTAGGACTGCAGTCCAGTATGATAGCCACCAGCTACATGTGATTATTTGAATTTAATTAAAAGTAAATAAAAATAATTCAGTTCCTCAGTCACTCTAGGCATATTTGAAGTACTTAATAGTTATATAACACAGAACGTTTTATTGGGCGTGTTTCTCTAGATCACTGGTTCCCAGCTAGTAATATACATTAGAACTGGGGAATTTCCTGGTGGTCCAGTGATGAGGACTTGGCGCTTTCACTGCTGTGGCCTGGGTCCAATCCCTGGTTAAGAAACTAAGACTAAGGTCACTCAAGCTATGCATCTCAGTGTGCATGTGCAGTCCAATATGCACATACTGGAATCATCCAGGGATCTTAGGGGATTCGAGGGGAGGGAGCCCAAGGCTTTCTAGACCCACTAAGTTGAAATCTCGAGGGACAGGCCCAGGCATTTGTGAAGCTTCACAGAAAACTCTGATCTGTAGCCCTGGTTAATAGCTGCTGCTCTAGAAGCTCCATAATAACCATGGTAGTGACTGCCCCTTGTGTATTGGGGAGACCTGGACTGACAGAGATACCCAGAGTGGGCTGGTGTCTGTTCAGCAAATGTAGTCTCTTCACCTGGGGGCCACATGGAAAGCAGCTGCAGGCTAGGATAAAATGGGAATCTCCTTGTCATCTGCAGCATGATGTGGCTGTGTAAGGCCCAGAGTCCTTGTAAGAGAGAATGGTGGTATTCTGGCTCCATTGCCAGGTGTTATCTGGGGAAGATCACATGATACTTATTACTCACTGGTGCAGTTGTTGAATTTGAATTTCCCAAAAGAATGCATGTAGCTCCAAAATTATGATCGGAAGTGTTGTTGGAGCTTCTGATACTGAGGCTGGACTGGGCAAAATTGTTCAGTTATGGTTGTTGGAAAGAGCACTTTAATAATACTGATATGTAATAGTGATTTGGGACATGGTTTTACTATGATTCTCATAGTTTAGAAACTTGGAGAGTATTCTTATGATCCGTGTTACCTTTAAGGCTGAGATTTGAGAGAGCTTTGCTTTTGCTTTTTTTCTGTTGATATTTAGAGGAATAGTCTCTGTGGCTTTTTAATCTTAGCTATTTTCTTCAAGACAGCTCAACTTCCTCTATCATAAAACACTTAGGTGTAGTATGCTACCAAAAAATAAAGGGGGATACGTACAGAGAACCAATTACTTGAGTGCCCCCTCCCCTTATTTTTTAGGTTTTTTTTTTTCCTTTTTTTTAAGGCTAAAGTAATGTATTAATTAGAGAATAATAAAACCAGAAGGGACCCATGCTGTCATCTCAGTCAGTGGTTCTCAGTGTGGTGGTCCCTGGACCAGCAACGTCAGCATCACCTGAACACTGTTATAAATGCACATCCTAGGCCCAGCCCCGAACCTCCAGAATCAGACTTTGGGAGTAGGTTCCAGCAGTGTGCATTTTAACCAGCCCTCCAGGTGATTCTGAAAGTATTCTAAAGTTTGAGAACCTCTGAATTCCGTAATTTGAAGTTACTGATATTCAGGTCCATGGTATTAGTATCTGCTACCCACCCCCAATTTAAGATTCAGTTTTCAAGTTTTATGTCAGGTCCAGGCCTGCTCTGCAACCAGGGTGTACCTAGTTAAGTGCTCAGAGACACTCCCTCCTCGCCTCCTCACCCCCAGGAGACATGGTTGAGTGTCTTGGGGAGGGGACAGTGTGCCAGGGCTCTGTTCTATGCAGCTCCAGTAAGGTAAAGTGGGGTCAGAAAATGAATGAGTTGATTGATCGTGTTGCACCGTAAAGAGCTGAAAGTTATGTTTGTAGTCAAATACCTATGAATTGAGCTCTCATTATTGGTACCTCTGTATCTTGCTCTTTAAAGAGACGTAAGTTCTACCCGCCTTGCCACTCTAAAGGAGGTGAACTTGTCAGTTGAGTTGTACAAGGCTCTTAAGTAAATTCATGGTCACAATTCCCTCAGCAACAGTAACTTAACTATGTTACCCATTTGGAAGAAAGCATAGATTTAAGTGCTTGTGCCATAGGACAAATGGGCTACTGATATGCAAGGAAATACGATTTCACCATTTAAAGACTAAAAACATCTAGATGCTTGTATATTTAATTTACCAACCACAGTGTTGAAGCATCAGTTTTGGTATTACTGAACAAGATCATGGCAGAGTATAGCGACACCAACCCTCCCAACTAAAGGGCCTATGTTCTTGTTGTCTATACCATAGAGTCCATGTATTCATTGCTCTGTACCTGGCCTGTTCCTTGGGTCTCAAGTAGTACCATAGTTACAAGGTAGAATATAGCTTACAAGGTGCTTTCATAAACGGGTGGTGTTTTTCTTTCACATATGACAAAATCCAGTTCTGAAGAAGGTTAAATGACTTGTCCAAGGGCTACTGGGTATATACCATTACTTTTTCATAGTAACTGTTTTCCTCTATGGTATACAGACTTGTGTGCCTAGGTTGTGTTCATATTGGCCAGAGGCCATCAAAGCTTCAGGTTAATGAAATGCTCTTTTTTTGTAGCCATCCAGTCCAATGGATCAGATGGGCAAGATGAGACCTCAGCCATATGGCGGGACTAACCCATACTCGCAACAACAGGGACCTCCATCAGGACCGCAGCAAGGACATGGGTACCCAGGGCAGCCATATGGGTCCCAGACCCCACAGCGGTACCCGATGACCATGCAGGGCCGAGCGCAGAGTACCATGGGCGGCCTCTCTTATGCACAGCAGGTAGATGGTGACTCCAATGACCTTAATCCTTGTTGCTGTCCAAGATCTAGTCTTGAGCTGTAGGATCAGAATGTGTCTTTGGTTTCTAAACCTCTTGAAAGGAACATAGGCCAGCTGACTCAATTTCAGTCTGCTACGTACAGGGCTGAGGTTGTGGTCATCATAGCATGTATACTTGAAGGAAAACTGCTCCCTGGCCACTTGCTATACATAGCTGTCTTCTTTGACCTGACTGGCCTGCTTGTATCCACTGTGTGGCTATCTCTGAAGGAGGTAGAAAGAAAGACAAAGGCAGTAGCTGAACACCAGTCCACTGCTACCAAGGAAAACCACTTACATACCATGTGTCCTGGGGAGAGAAGTGTTAGTTGCTCAGTCGTGTCCAACTCTTTGCAGCCACATGGACTGTAGCCCGCCAGGCTCCTCTGTCCATGGAATTCTCCAGGCAAGAATACTGGAGTGGGTTGCCATTTTCCTCCTCCAGGGGCTCTCCTTACCCAGGGATCAAACCCAGGCCTCCTGCATTGCAGGCAGATTCTTTACCATCTTAGGCTCAGACGGAGGGGAGAAGAGGCCTTTTGTGTTTCTCAAGGCCTTCAACACACAGCTGTCTGGCTTACAGTGAATGCCTAGAAGAGACTGGGAGTGGCAGGAAGGGGAAGATTGAACAGTAAAGGTGCTAATGGTGCTATTACAAGCATTAAGATTTTACTCGTTTCCTTTTGTCTGACCATCTGCACCATCATCTTTTTATCACCATTTTTTTTTTGTTTGTTTTGACAGCATTTTCTATCTCTATATGTGAGTTGAAAATGGTGTAAGGAATAGAATATTAAACCTAACTTTACTTCTAAGACTGTGAAGCAAAGTATGCCCTTAAATATAATTGCCTTTTTTTCACCCCACTGAGAAAATAGAGGAGATTTGGGGTGAATATTATTGGTCTTTTTTCTTTCCTAGTTGGCCAGATGTATCCCTCGTGCCTAGAATAGTGCCTGGTACAAGTGAGCAAGTAGGCTCTCAGATACTTTATGAATAAAGACAAAGTGAAAAAGAGAACCAGAGTAGTTCAGTCATTGGCATACCATCTAGACTACTAAACCCTAGGTTTTCAGTTGACTGGGCCAGTCTGCTAGTGACTCTTCATTGTGGCTAGGATACAGATTCCTAGCACTTATAAAAACAGTTTAGGCCATGATAAAAAAGAGTAGTCTCATTGGTGAAGACAGCTGTTCTTGAACTCTTGTAAGTTGCCCAAATTTTTATTAAACAGTGTAAATTTTCCATGGATGAATGTCGTCCATCTGTAAACAAACCAACCTTGTAACCCAGCTTGGCTGAGCCTCCTGGCTCAGTTTAACAGGGTTGGTAGAAAAACCCTGGGCCTTCCAAGTGTGAGGCTTGGCTTGCCTGCTTTCTGTACCCATCTTCAGGGCCTTCTGCCTAGCTTCTGGCAGAATACCTCACGTTTCTTCATTCAGAAGTGTCAGTGCTAAAAGTATCCTTTCCTTTTACAGATTCCTCCTTATGGACAGCAAGGCCCCAGCGGGTATGGTCAGCAGGGCCAGACTCCATATTACAACCAGCAAAGTCCTCACCCGCAGCAGCAGCAGCCACCCTACTCCCAGCAGCCGCCATCCCAGACCCCCCATGCCCAGCCTTCGTATCAGCAGCAGCCTCAGTCTCAGCCGCCGCAGCTCCAGTCCTCTCAGCCTCCGTACTCCCAGCAGCCATCCCAGCCTCCCCATCAGCCGTCCCCGACTCCATACCCCTCCCAGCAGTCCAGCACCCAGCAGCACCCCCAGAGCCAGCCCCCCTACTCACAGCCGCAGGCACAGTCTCCTTACCAGCAGCAGCAACCTCAGCAGCCAGCATCCTCGACGCTTTCCCAGCAGGCTGCGTACCCTCAGCCCCAGTCTCAGCAGTCACAGCAAACTGCCTACTCCCAGCAGCGCTTCCCTCCACCGCAGGTAAGATGTGTCCTCCCTCCACGTGACCGCAGACTTTGGGGGTTGGTGTCATGAGAACTTTGCCACATGAATTGACTCTCTAACTGAACTAGCTGCATAAAAACTTGTAGCTCTCTTTACTAATAGGGCAGTGGAAAGTTGCATAGACAGACAAGAATAAAAGATAATGGACTAGTTTTTGTTTTTGTTTTTTTTAAACTGAGCATTCAGAACTTGAGCATCCAAGTGAGTTTGGTCTTTTTTAAAACAGTCACTTTGGGAGACTGTCTGTACTGTACAGACTGGACTGTAGCCTGCCAGGCTCCTCTGTCCATGGAATTCTCCAGGCAAGAAAATTGGAGTGGGTAGCCATTCCCTTCTTCAGGAGATCTTCCCAACCCAGGGAGTGAACCTTGGTCTCCTGGCACATTGCAAGCAGATTCTTCACCAACTAAGCCACCAGGGAAGCCCGTTCTCAGTTGTAGCAAATACTTTTTTTTGAGAGTGGATTTGGGGAAATAACTAAAATTCATTTGTAGCAATGTCTATGAACAAGTTAGGTGATAAAAGTCTGAAAATAACAATTTGGGCTTTATTCTCTAAAGAGCAAAAAGGAGAAATGACTGAATGATGACAAGTCCCCTAAAGATTTTGTGCATTGGTGGCATTGTTGGAGTCTCATCCCAGGCCAGTGCCTTTAAAGGAAGCACTACTCATTTTAATGCAGAGGTTCTAGTATGAGTTTTTTGTTGGTGTTTTGAAATCAGTTGGTCTCCTTCCTTGATAGATAACAATTTGTAGTTAGCTAGATTTGGGCCTTTATTCCCAAAGAACAGTTTTCTGCCATGAAGCACGCTGGCCTGGTTTGTCAATAACCAGGCTCTCACAGCTTTTGTTTCTCTTGTTTTAGGAGTTATCTCAAGATTCATTTGGGTCTCAGGCATCCTCAGCCCCCTCAATGACCTCCAGTAAGGGAGGGCAAGAAGATATGAACCTGAGTCTTCAGTCAAGACCTTCAAGCTTGCCTGTGAGTATTTCTGCCAACCTCTAAAAGCTGATGAGGGCAGAGAGAAAAGCAATGGGAAGACCAGTTTCTGATTGGATGTTTTGGTGGTATTGAGCTAAATGAATGATGAACTATTCCTTAAATTCAAGCTCAGAATTCTGAATACGAATTGGTGGACCGACTTTATAGAATGTCTGTTTTGGTTTCCTGCCCAGGGAAGAATATATTTGTGATCTCTGTTCAGAGATCTCAACATTGTTTAAATGGTTTTTTGTTGTTGTTGTTATTGTTTGTTTTAAATCTTGGGCTCTTAGGCACAGACGCAACTGAGGGACAGAGAAGATGGAAATGGTAGAAGCATTGTCTGCTCTCCATCAAAGCTGAGAAAAAGCTCAGTGTTTTTTGCTTTTTTCTATATCTTACTTTTGAAGGCTAAATTTTTAGGTATTTGTCTTAACTTTTAGCTTGGTGGTAGAATCTGGAGTGCTTTCAGCATGGATTGTCACGTTTGAGCATGGAGGAGTAAAAGCAGATTTTCTGGTTGTTTTATGTGAATAGGTGCTTTTGTCTAGTAGAGTTTTTGGTGCCAGATACTTGATGCAGTGTTTATAGAATGGATGGACAGTATCCTGAAAAAGAGTATGGTCTGCTTATGAAGAGCTTGGGCTCTAGAGCCCTGGATCTGCATTTTGACTCTGCCACTAACTGTAGCCTTGAGCAAGTCACTTAATCTGTCCATGTCTTAGCTTTTGCATCTGTAAAATGAAACTAAAAGTACACACTTCATAGAGAGGTTAATATTAAATTAGTATAAAGAGAGTGTTGGTGCTTGTAGGCCCTCCATAAACATCGGCTCTAATGACTATCATCTTCAAGGAACTATACTCGATACTCAAAGGCAGGTACACCAACTGTTTAATAGTAGGCTGGTCCTGGGAGCATTTACCCTTGGTCTTGGCCCTGTCGCTGCATGTTGGCAAGTCCCTCAGGCTGGGCTCAGGAATAAAATGGACTGTCCTGAGAAGACTGTAGGCGGCAAACCTTTCCTTACACACCTGGCTTCAGTTAGGAAGTGGAAATTCAGCCACAGGTAAGAATAAGATTCTTTTGAAATTCTTATTCTACTTGGATTTGAAGCTTGTCTCTTCCGTCACTCTGACTTGTAAGAAAATGGCTTTCTGGATATTTAAGGGAGGAGATGGAAACTGACTTTATCATGAAGGCCCCATGGCTTCCCCTGAAGATCTCTAAGCCGTAACCTTGGGAGCACAAGGTCTGCGGGGTCCCTCAGCACCTGTAGTTCAGGCATCCAAGGCCAGGATGAATCGCCACTGTCAGCTAGGACCTCTGAGACTGTCGACTATTTCAGCTGAGGGGTTGGGGGAAGAAGTGTCTGAATAAGGCAGTCACTCTTGTTCCCTTCTCATTAACGTCTGTTGCAATCCTGTTCTGCATTCTGAACTTCACTGGAATGTGCTTTTTAACCTGATTCAGTCAGAACTGTATAACCACTCCCTCATCACCTAGCATCTGTGACTAAATCCGGGTGAGGTGGTACTGTAGCAAGAACTCAAATCGGTAGATTTCTGTCCGTGCTGTAAGTTGCGCCTCATCAGAAAGTTTCTGCTTGTTTCTGGTGACATTTTGGTTGAACTGCATCTGGTGGTTTTTAGTCCTGAGAAACCTAGCATACAAACATGCTGTCTGTTAAGGCTTGAGAGCCTTACACTGTTGAATCCAAGAGCTTGATTTGATCTACTGAAGTGAAGACACCAGTAGCCTGTAGCCTCTTGGACCCAGGAAAGAGTTGTTCCTGGGTAGCCCATCACAAGGAGCATTCCCAAGTTCAGGCCTCTGCCCTGGTCTTATCCAAACAGGTCGTCTGTTCAGTAGTAGTAGAATCTCCACGTGGGAGGTGAACTGGCAGGGCTATTGGCATCTTGTTTGTTGAATTGCTTTTTATCCCTCTGCTACTTAGACAAAGAAACAAAAGGTGGTTTATTCTTTGAAATTTATTCTGGTTTGATGCCAGATTTGCCTAGCCAGGCTGGGGAAACAGTCACATCTGAAGAAAGGAGAAGGCGGGATTTCCTGCAAGGAGCCCGCTCCTATCTTAAGCAGCTGTGTTAAGGGATCCCTAGGTTCACAGTGTATCCCTCCACTCAGCACGTGTTTGTGTTTGACTCCAGAGCAGATGTTCTGCTGACTGGAGGGCAGCCCCTTCAGTTTTTCACATCCCTCTTTCCACTCAGGCACCCTTCCAGCTTAGCCCTAAAGGCATTATGATTGTGACCCTTGATTTAAAGACTCAGTATGCTTTCTGATCCTGATTATTACAAAAATTAGATTTTGAGGAGTTTTTGCTCAGCTATTTTGTTTTGTTTTGTTTTGCGTTTTGTTTGTTTTTTGGCTCAGCTATTAACGCCAAACCATTTAGTTACTGTTATCCTGTTATTCCTCTATTTAAAACCTCTCAATTATTTTTGATTAATTTAAGAAGAAAATCCAAAATCCTTAATATTACCAAGGCTATCCCCAACTCTCCACCTCTTTCTGATTTAAGACTGGAGGGAGACCTGAGAATTTGCATTTCTAACAAATTCTTGAGGCTGCTGATGCAGCTAGACCAAGAATGGCACTCTGAGAACCTTTGTATGTGTGCTTATCACTCAGCCGTGTCCAACACTTTGCGACCCCCATGGACTGTAGCCCTCCAGGCTTCTGTCTGTGGGGATCCTCCAAGCAAGAATACTGGAGTGGGTTGCCTTGCCCACCTCCAAGGGATCTTCCCAACCCAGGGATCGAACCCAGGTCTCCTGCATTACAGGCGGATTCTTTAATGTCTGAGCCACCAGGGAAGACCTGAGAACCTCTGCTTCATCCTTTTTTGCTTTCTGCCTTCTCAGTTTCTGTAGGGCCCCATGCCTTTTCTGCTTCCAGCTCTTGCACACAGTCTTCTCTTTGCCTAAGGTACTTTTCCTTCTGACTTTTTTTGTTTATATTTCAGACTACATCTTCAGAATCATTTCCTCAGAAAACCCCTTAAGCTTCAAAATTCAGCTTAAATAATTTCTATGTTGCCTTCACTGACTAAAGGCAGATTTTATTTTTACTTTTTAAAAAATATTTAAGATGTATGAAAAGGTATAAAGAATAATCAGGTGCCTGAGCCAAACCTTGCTGCCACAGGTAAAAGCACCTTATATATCCATTAGGATCACTTCACCATCCTTGTGCCCAGAGAAGCATTATCCTGAATCTGAGGGGTTTTTGCTCCATGTTGCTAGAGCATTTTGCTAATACCTCTGGGTTGTTGGGTCTTTTCCACTAGATAGAAAGCTCCTGGAGGGCAGGCATTGTCTTACTGTCTTCTGTACCCCAAACTGTGTCTCATTATACCCGAGACCAGTGGTTCTCTACCTTGCCTGCATGTTAGAATTACCTAGGGAGCAAATGATTTTTAAAACCAATGGCCAGGGTTCACAGAATTCTGATTTGTTTGGTATGGGTAAGGCTTGGGCTTTGGCATGCTAGAAGCTCTGCTGGGAGATTCTGGTTACAGCCCTGGTAGAGATACTCTCTAGTCCAAACTATGTCAGGTTCCTTTACTACAATAGACCATCTTAGCACCCAGGCTTCTTGTCAGTGCTCGTCTCAAGGGTAATTTCTGTTACCTATTTCAAGCTCACTGAGGGTCATGCTTGCTCTGTCTTGCTCATTGCTGTCCTAATGCTTGTCATATAATAGGTTCCAACTGATTGACTAGGTACACCTGAGCAGATTCATTGCTCATCCAAAATGTGTATGACTGACAGGGTACAACTTGACCATATTGCCAAATTGTTGTTTTCCCTGCTAGTGCAAGACAGTTATTACAGGCTGTTATAGGACCACCCAAACTTCATTTTAGAGGATGAATTAATTTAATTGTGCTTCCTGACAGTGGCCTTAGAAAGAAGTGGGGTTAGGATTTGTCATTATCTTGTAAAATAGTCTCATTTCACCTTATGTTAAGAAGGTTCTTGGGACTTCCATGCTGTAGTCCAGGGGTCTAGAATCCACACTTCCATTGCAGGGGGCACAAGTTCAGTTGCTGGTCAGGGAAAACTAAGATCCCACATGCCACACAGTGCAGCTCACCCCCCCCCCCCCCCAAAAAAAGTTCTTGTAAGGGATAGGTGAGCAAATCTCGTGGTGTTTCATTAAGTCTTTCGTATTCTTTATTTGGGGGCGAAATCTGTAAGGGACTCATCTGAAAATTGGTTTCTGACTTTTGATTATAGTCATTTCTGAGAATGACTTGGAATAGTTGCATCTTGAAAAGCTTCTATTTAAGTGATTCATTCAAGTGTATGTGGTTTCCTTAAGAGTAATGATGGCTTCCCGAGTTTTTCTTACTGAGGCACATTTGTAAATTTACATGTTAGTCTTGCAAGTGTACCTGGAATAGAGTTTCCATTCAGTGGTGCAAAATGGATATAGGATTAAAACCTTTGATCTGGGGAAGTTAGCTGTATCACTGCTTCTCAAACTTAGGCATGCATTAGGAATCATCTGGAGATTAATTAAAGCACAGATTACTGACATCCACCCAGAGATTCTGATTCAGTAGTTGTCGGGTAGAACCCAAGAATTTGCATTTCTAACAAGCCCTCAGGTGGTGCAGTAGTTCTTAAGACCATACTTGAAGAGCAGTGAGCTTTGGTCTTCCTTTGAAAAGGGAAGAAAAAACTACTGAACTGGGAAGCCACAGTGGTAACTTGGGTGATAGTGGTGACTTACGCTGTCGTTTGACTCTTGATGATGTGGAGGGAAGACTGGGTTGAAAATGGGTGAAGGAAGAGAGACCTGGGAGAGACAGACTACCTGCAGCTGGGACCCCTGCGGTTTATTCCTAGCTTTAGGGAACCTCTTGCGTTGCCAGCTCCACCCTGGGAACACCTCGCTCTCTGGCACTCATCACTGGATCCCTTGTCTTTCCTCACTGCCTTTCTGTCAATCTCCCATTATCTCTCACCTGGTGACAGAGTCCTGAGCTGTTTCTTTTCTTTCCAAGTCCATCCTCAACATAATCACCAGTGTTGATCATCTTTAAAAAATCAAACTTCACAAGTTACACTACCTCTGACTACTGGATTCCTATAGGTCTAAGCCCAAGTGTGACATACAGAGTCCTTTGTGATCTGGAGGATTGAGGATATTTCAAAAAGAAAAGTAGGTAAACTCCCTGTCTCTGGAGTAAATTCTGGCACCCCATTTGCTCTGGTTTTTGTATAGAAGGCCTAGACGCATCAGGCAAGGGTTGAACTCCAGTACTTCTGAGGTAACCTGAACTCTTAAGTGGGTGATTCTGACTGTGATATGGTTGTAACCCTCAGGGATCCTCCTCTGTTTCATTGGTAAAATAGATAGAAGAATGTGTGCCTGAATGTTACAGTGAGTGCTGTCAGGGTTTGGTGAAGTCAGTGATCCATTTATGTCTAAAGAGTAGAGTGGGAGGGAGATTTAAGAGGGAGGGAACGTATGTACACCTGCGGTTAATTCATGTTGATGTATGAAAGAAACCAATATTGTAAAGTAATCATCAATCAATTAAAAATAAACATAAAAAAATAAAGTCGTAGAGGGGAGACATCATGGCAGAAGTTTAATTAGCATGAACTAGATATGGATGTCTTGGGTGGGATGGAAAGGAAAAGTGCTGGGCTGAGGCTTGGTGAGGGAGGGGTGCAGTGTGGATGACTTCTGGGGGGCTGGTCAGAATCAGGCTTCCTGAGGTGGGCAGGAACAGGAAGGAAACCTAGATCACAGGGGCTGGAGCCCTGGTAGGATAAGTAAGCCACTTGGATCTGATCTCATAGGCCTGCAGATACTTAATTAGGGCAATAACATGATGAAGTTAATGTTTTAACAAAAATAATCCACTGGTATTTAGTATGGTTTGGAAAGGGGGTAGTCTGCAAGCAAGGAGATGAGTTAAACTATTGAAAATTCTAGCATTCGGTGGAGTTCTGCTCCTCAGCCTCATTTACATAGCTACCTAGTCTTAGTTGTGAGGTGCTCAGGAAAGAATCTATAGAACTGGGAATAAGTGGATTCTACTGGCTGGAAAACTTAACAATCTTGATATACCAGGTTTGGGGAGGGTGGGGCTCTCATTGACAGAAATAGAAGGTTAATAGGAAAACTCACCTTTCAGGAGAAGTTGCGTTCCATATAGTGAGATACCTAAAAACGAATGCTTCATTGCTAGTTGGAATTTATTTAGGAGGCTGAAACTCGGGTTAGAGCTGAGTCTGGATCGAGTTTGAGAGTTGTCTGCATAGTGGTTAATAGTTAAACCCCCCAGGCCATGCAGCATGGAGCAGGGAGTCAGATGGAGCGCTGGACTGTGCTTGGGGCCGCTGAGTAGAAGTGACCAGCGCGTAACTGGGAAGGTTGGAGGGGGCCCAGAGTTGGGTCTTATTTCTGGAAGCCAAGGAAAGGGACAAAGATGGTCTGCATCTAATGTGTTTTCAAAGAATGTAAAGTTGAATTTGTCATGAAGCAGTTTATTGGGGTCCTTCTAAGGTAGGGAGAAGCCCTGACTTCTGAGCCTGAAGGGAAGGAAATGAGTAAGGGAAGGGTATAAAGGTGAAGAGGACTTTTGAAAGGCATGCTAGGAGGAGTCAGCTGAATCGGCCCAAATTCCTCAGCTTCATTTCAAGACCCATATATGTATAAAGCATATAGGGCACAAAATGGTGAAGTTGGCGCCGGAATGTTCAGTTCCGTCACTCAGTTGTGTCTGACTCTTTGCGACCCCACGGACTGCAGCACGCCAGCCTTCCCTGTCCATCACCAACTCCAGGAGCTTGCTCAAACTCACGTCCATCAGTCAGTTATGCCATCCAACCATCTCATCCTCTATCATCCCCTTCTCCTCCTATCTTCAATCTTTCCCAGCATCCCGGTATTTTCAGATGAGTCAGTTCTTCACATCAGGTGACCAAAGTATTGGAGCTTCAGCTACAGCATCTGTCCTTCCAATGAATATTCAGGACTGATTTCCTTTAGGATTGACTGGTTTGATTTCCTCGCAGTCCAAGGGACTCTCAAGAGTCTTCTCCAACACCACAGTTCAAAGCAAAGAGGAACTAAAGAGCCTCTTGATGACAGTGAAAGAGGAGAGTGAAATTGCTGGCTTAAAACTCAACATTCAGAAAACTAAGATCATACCATCCGGTCCCATCACTTCATGGCAAATAGATGGAGAAACAGTGGAAACAGTGTCAGACTTTATTTTCTTGGGCTCCAAAATCACTGCAGATGGTGACTGCAGCCATGAAATTAAAAGATGCTTGCTCCTTGGAAGAAAAGCTATGACAAACCTAGATAACATGTTAAAAAGCAGAGATATTACTTTACTGACAAAGGTCCATATAGTGAGAGTTATGGTTTTTCCAGTAGTCATGTATGGATGTGAGAGTTGGACCATAAAGAAAGCTGAGTGTTGAAGAATTGATACCTTTGAGCTGTGGTGTTGAAGAAGACTCTTGAGGGTCCCTTGGACAGCCAGAGTGTTAGGAAGATACAAAGAGGCACATCCTCCAGGAGTTAAACAAGAGATGAGAATCAAGGGCACTGGGTTAGCTTAAAAGGGACACTATATCCTTGATTGAAAAAGTCTTATTAGGCTGCTCTTGAAGATCTAGACCATACTTGCTTGCTCTGTTTGGACAGGAGTGAAAGTTGTTGATGCCAGGAGTGAGGTGAATAGAAATAGGATTTTTAATGTCTGTTAAATTATCGAAAGATTTTGATAGCTTGAGTTTCCAAGCCCTCCTTTACATTTCTACTTAACAAGAGAGTGCCTAGTCACACTCAGGCTTTACTACTGTGATGTTCTCAAATCTTGAGAGCTTGGGTTATAGTGATCTGGAAAGAAAAAATGGAAAGGAACTCTTACAGAATCTGAATCTTAAAGGGTAGGAGTGAGGCCAGGAAAAGATCCTCAGTCATAGTGAATCCTCCTGGAAGGGCAGGAATTGAAATGTACTAAGTTTAATAATCGCTTCTGTTTTACATGGGGAACTAAGGGTTGGAGTTAGAGTTTGAATCCAGTTTTCTCTGATATTTCAGGTGAAATATTTCCCTTAGCATCCCGCCCAGCAGAGGAAAGCCATGGACAATCTGATTCTCTCTTAATATTTATTCAAAAGCCTCAACCCTTTGTCATTTTTCATTTACTAGAATTGTCCTAAAAGGAGGAGTGTAAATGGAAGGCAGCTATGCTCACCACTATACCACCAACGCTCTAAAAGGAGGAGTGTAAATGGATATCCATTTCACTTTCTTCCCTCAGACCTCCCTGTGATGGAAGCATAGACGAGTTGTGAACTGAAGGGACAGGGAGGAAGGTGGTTAAATCTATAGGTCAGGCCTCTGGAGGGGCTCCCCAAGCAGGGCATCAGCTCCAACAGTGAAAAATTGACGAGAATGGTTATTTGGTTCCCTTGTGTTGTATGGGAGCAAGCCCTGTTCTGTGCCTTTTTTTTCTTAAACAGTGTCCTGATTAATGGTGAAACTTTAATCAGTCAGATCCTTGTTGCTGAGGAAAATGTAGTCCATTATCAAGCAGCACAGACATTACCTGGGAGCTTGTGAGAAATGCAGATTCTTGGGCCCTATACCAGCTTTATTGAATCCAACACTGTTAACAAGGTCTTCAGGTGATTCATGTGTCTTATGGTTCTGGAGCAAGGAAGAGTTGGACCCTGAAGCAAATGAAATATCCTGCCAGAGACTGTGTGTGTGTGTGTACACGCATGCGTGCGTGTGCGTGCCTGCATGCACACACATGCAAGTGTGCTGAGTCTTGTCCGACTTTGTGACCCCATGTCTCCTCTAATAAATGTTACGTTTCTAGTAAACTAGTTGTTCTGTGTGTGCTCTGGAAGTACCTGTATCTGCAGCCCAGAACCTACTATGGGGCCGTCCAGAGCTCCCAGCACGCCTCTGCAGCCTCATCTCTGGCGACTCAGGGGTGCCTTTAAGCTCCTCACAGCTCCTTGTCCTCACAAAGCCATTGTCCTTTGGCTTAAGGTGTGTGTGTCATCTCTGTTCCTCCTCCCTCTCCCCCACCTTTTTTTTTTTTTTTTTTAAAATGCCCAGCAAAGTTCTACTTTGGCTTCAAAACCTAGCTGTGAAATACCTTCTCTGGGACTTCTTCCCATTTGCTTCATGCTGGTGTAGCATTATGCTGGTACTTCTGCTTGAGCGTTCAGACCTGTGTCTGATATCTGTGTTAGGCAAATCTTAGTCTACCTTTGTTGACTAGCCCGTAGGTTCTTACTACGTACCTGAGCTTGGAGACCTGCTTTTCATTGTCTAGGTTTATTGGTGAGGGTTAGGGGAGGTGACAGAAATTCTCTAAAGGCTTAATAAACTGAAATGTTTGAAGGATTTAAGTTTTACACTATGTTCCCTTTTGTTATATTTCATGGTAAAAGAACGCAGGACCAACAGTTTTTGCCTAGGTTTTTGATGGCTTATTTTTTTAAGGGATAACAGAAATGTCCCTAGCAATTTTGGTACCCAGAGAAGCTGAACCATTCTGAGGTCGGTGACCTGTTTTCTTTATATCTGACTGTGTATCTGCGCTCGGTCCCCTTGAATTGTAACCCAGGTGCTCTTACAAAGTCTCAAAAAGGAAATCCCCACCCCCTCTGTCACATCTGCCCAGAGTGCTCAGAGCAGCATGTACCCTGTGCAGGTAGCCATCCCTTCTGTAGAGCGCGGTGCTCTGGCAGGACCAGCCAATCTGTTTCTCCATCTTAGTCACGCTGCTTCGGCCCTGATACTGCCGGGTGCCTGCTGGAGCTGGTGCTGCTTGCAGCAGATTGCTCTATGCTTGTTCCTGGGCCCGTTTCCTGTTTCTATTCTAGTTGCTGGTGGCTCAGCTCTGCTTCCTGCCTGTGTGTCTCACACAGATTCCTCTTGCTGGAACCTTTTGTTTTCTTCAGAAAACTTCATTCTGAAAACTAGCCGAGCTTTACCTCTAGTGTGATGGCTCCTGGGTTTAGTTAACATCACTGAGGACTGGTGGGAAATGCCCCATCACACCAAGCATGCCACTTGGATTTGACCTTGTTTTTTTCAGTTTGTCCCCACTCCTGCTACAGGAAGCTGGTGGTTTGTTACCTCAACCAGAAATTGGTATAAGAAGATAAACTAGGATCTTGTATGGGCCAAATGTGTCTTTGGTCATTAGCTGTGCAGGGCCGTGCCCTGGTTCTTTACCCCCTGGATTATGTAAACATATTTCCTGCTTCTGAGGAAGACAGTTGATACCCTCTCGAGCCCAAGCCCAGAGAATACTTATTGGGGGTTGGGCAGGTAATGCTACCCTCAGCAGAGTAAAAGCCTGCAGAGAATATAGGGATGGAAAGGAAAGCGTGTGCTGACTCAACCTTCCATCTTCTGTGAGCCATTCAGCTCCCCCCAGAGCTTAGAGTGGGAGGGAGAAAGTACAGGAAGATGGTAAAAAGGGAAGAAGTGAAGGAAGTTGTCCTGGACAAATGTATTTTAAAGTTCTAGGCTTCCCCATCTTGCGTGTTTTTCCTCAGAAGACTCTGACTTAGGGAATATGCTTTGTGAATAATTTCTTTCTTCTTCACAACTTCTTCTTCATGTCATCTGACAAAATTGTGTCAGTGGTTTCTACACGGAACCTAGGCCATACTAAACCCTAGGTAGTTTAATAGAGAAGGATTTAATATAGCAAATAAGGCTTGAAAATTGGTCGAAGGGCTGAGGGAGCATGTCTCTAGGCTTGTCCTCCGGGAATCGGGATCGAGACCTAGATTTGACCCACCAAGGGAACTGCTTGTGAGCCCCTCTCAGCGTGAGTGCTGCTCTCAGTCTGCTGTCCAGGGATCGGTGAGCCAGAATCCAGCAGCAGCAGCTGCAGCCACCAGAACTGTAGCACCCAGTTACCTGGAAGATGAAACCAAAATGCTCCTGTCCAAACCAGTGAAGGAGACAGAAGTATGGTCACTGCCGTACTTTGATCTAATCTTGAGTCTGATTCTGATTAGCAGAACCTGAATTACAGCCAAAAGCATCTGCAGGGAGATTCTGGGAAATGTAGTTTTTAGCTTTTTTACCTCTGCAGTTAGGAAAAGAGTAGCATGGAGGCAACATGAGCTACTCCACAGAAAATTCACCACAGTCACACAAACACCACCATCCCCCTCACCCTACAGTTTACATATATGAGAGCCTAAGGCCCAGAAAGGGTAAAGGACTTGGCCAAGGTCATTCAGTAACTGAGAACAGGGGTTCCCTGACTTCTAGCCCATGGCTTTTACTATGAGGATCAACTCCTATAAAGGATCTGCAAAAAGCTCCTTTAAGGAAGAATGCCATATTAAAAAGACAGACTTTGTCTTCCATATTTTCTTCTCTTTGGAGAAAGGAAAGGAGGTGGGATGGAGAGATGTGAGATTGAGACTTCTAGGCAAAGGTAATGATACTATAGCTTCTGGGTCTGGATCTGCTCCCCAGGAAGGTGTAGGAAGCATTTATTCTGGAAGGAAGAAACCTCAAAAGCTAGAATTTCTTGAATTTCCCGAGTCAACATATGGATGAACTCAGTTGCCTTGGTGATAATGACTTTCCTCCATCTTTACCTCCTCTTCCCCTTCTCTCCTGTTGGTGCTTTTACAATCTTCTGCAAAGCTGTCTGGGAGATGACCTCAGTGAGGTACATGCTCTGGTTCTGCCACTGCCCTCCTTCAAGAAGACCAACCGGAATCCAAAAGCTAGCCCCTAGGTGTGGGACTGCCAAGCTGTGTCTTGTCTTTCTGGGGGAGAGGGTGAGGGGTATCTTGGGCTTTTTGAACAAAGTTCCCTTAGCAATGCTGTCTTTACAGAAACCACTAGGACCCCTCTGCAGCAGAGTAAGAATCTGGGCCCAGAGGGGAGGGCCCAGAGGTGTGGAGCTGTGTTAACATACCTGATAAGTCATAGAATCAGCTCTGTTGTCTTTTTCTCATATTTCTAAGATGTTTGGTGTTCTACCTGAAAGCTGTTATGAAAGTGGTATGTGATCTAGTGCTGTTCCTCTGGGGACCACTGCTTGATCTCTTGTTCCGTCTACTTCTGTGGCCAGAACCTATTCCTTCTGTACACCTGCTGTCAGCATAGAATTGTCTGGTATTGTGACATAATCTCTGATTGCCCTGAGGCGGAGCTCACCCCCAAGCTGTTAGCTTGCTTCACATTTGACTTTTCCCAAGGGAACTAAGAAGCCTTGCCTTGTTGAAGGTGGGAACTGGGCGTTGAAGGTTTAAGCTGACAGCGTATCTGTCCCTTCCTGAAGGCCAGCTTTGATGTGGGAAGAATATTGAATGTTGTTTACCGAGATCAGACAAGGTAATTTTCTGATAGTTGGGGGAAAGGTAGGAGAGAAATTGAGTTCCAAATAGATTCAGAGAATCTGTATTCAGAGGAACTGTTATCAAGAATATTTATCGTTACCGCCTCCCCCTCCTTTGTCTTCTACCTTTAGGACTTGACTTTGTCTTTCCCTATATATAGAGTTGGTTTTTTTGGTTTTAAAGGCCTTCAGGGTTGATGGCTGTCTTTTCTGGTTTAAGATTCTATCCATTTCCCACTCAGATTTGTTTGTTCCGCTCCCTCCCTCTAAATCTTTGGATTTTATCTAGATCTGTAGGTCATGGTAGGGAAGACCACTGGCAGATACACAATTAGAGCTTTAAATATCAAACCGAGGCGGCCATCCAGCCCCCCAGACCTTGGTCTGCGCTGAGTTCAGCACAGTGCCAGTCTCACCTTCCCCGCTGGTGCACGTCACATCCTCCTTGCTTTCTGGTTGCTGTATCTCTGAGGAGCAGCCAGATGAGGTGGGAGCTTAAGGCAGTACCCCTCCCCCTTACATTTCTCAGACCCAGAATTCTACTGTGTTTTCTGTGTCATTTTCCTCTCCCCCTTTCCCTAGTCTCCTTGCTCAGGTTCGGGGATCCAGGCTGATGACCATGAAGGGACAACGGTCTGTGCGGTTGGCCTCCCTGATGGAATGCAGGACTTGGAGAAAGTAGGGAGTTCTTCCCTTCTTTGCCTTCTCCAGCTTTACAGTGCTCTTTTCCTGCTGGGATTAGAATAGCCCTTTTCCATAAATATGCACCGGCCTTGACTGCTTTAACTCAGACCCAGCTCTGCCCTAGTTTCATTTTTTTTTTTTTTTTTTCAAATTTGAGTCTTAGCTAGTGACCCTTAGAACACGCTGTACATTTTTGGCCAAGAGGTGGTTTTTGACTAAAGGAGACATTCTCTATCCTGGCCTAAGTGAAAAACCCTGGTAGGGGGAGGGGTGTGTGTCAGAAGACTGGTCAGGTAGTAACATGGGTATCGTACAGACATGGTGGGGTCTGTGACAAACCAGAAAGCAAGGTTTCAATCCATCAGCACTCTCTGGGAGTTCCAGGATCTATTTTCACAAGTTGGGAACCTGGATTTTTTTTATGTAGAACGTCTGCATCTTTAGAAAGGTCTCTGTGGGGATGTTGGGCAGTGGATTAAAAGGCTCTCTGGGGTCTGTGGGTTGGCCCAGGCAGCGTCTTGTGGGTTGCCCATGTAGCTTTGGTTCCCTTGAACTGATGTTTATAATTTTTCTGGGGATGGGGGTGTGTGTGGGGAGCACCATCTCTGTCGCCAACTCACATTGTGTTTGGTGTTTGTTTTATTGGTTTGGGGAGGGGCCAGTGCAGGGAGATGTTGGGCAGAAACACTCAATGTGATTCAGCCTCCAGCTGAGCAGATCTGTGGGAGCAGAGTATCGACCCCTGGAAAATCAATGGCTGCTGCAGTGGCCGAGCTGCCGTTTGAAGGGGTGCCCATTATAGGAATGCCGGCAGCCGGCACTCTTTTCCTCTCCCCTCTTCTCACCTCAACGGCGCCCTCAACCTTTACTCAAAGGGTCAGACCTCCCTCAAGAGATTCTGCTGAGGTGGATTAGGACAGCAGGTTCTTGTGTCTTTGTAATTAGATGGAAATTTCTCCAGTGACACAGAGCCCTGCCTCCCAACAGCCTCCTCTCCAGACGTTCCTCCCTGCAGTGCAATTCTGTCAAGAGTTCTTAGCAGGTGGCCAAGGTCCTCTCAGCGTCGCGCCTCTCAGTTTTAGTCAGGAAAGTCCGTTCCCTTGATGACAACACCAAGAGTCCCTTCTTCAACTGTGGAAGTCTAGAGAGAAGGGTGAGGGAGGGACTGTTAAAGAAGAGAGAGAGACTAGTAGAGATTGGATCTAAAGAGGATGCTTTTGAGTAATATTTATCAAGCATTTTATCTTTTGTGGGCCTGGCATTAATAGTAACATTGGAGGATCTCATCCCACGGGCTAGTGAGGAAAGGGGCAGATTTAGCACAGTGCCGCCAGTCCTGAACTTTGGTTCTGGAGGATCTTGAAGGGACTCTGGGTTTTGTGGAGGGAGAGGGGATCAGGAAAGTTATACTGTGGTTGTGGGAGGCTTTGCCCCCACGAAGCTGTTCTCATCTTTGAAGTTCCCAAGGCAGAAAACAGTTTTAGTCTATAGTTGCTGCACTGATAGTGCGACTTCACGCGACTGGTCTTCCTGCCCGGTTCTCTTTGAAAGCTGGGACATGGGCCGCCTGGTGCTGTTAAGGACGGTCTGTCGCCCCATTTGGAGCACGGCTGTGAGCAGGGGGTTGGGGCTTGCTTGGCTCATGCCCCTGGAAAGGAGCTTTCCCATGTTGGGAGTTGGAGCTCCTCAGCAAGACGCAGTGGTCCTGCAGTGGCTACAGGGCTAGATGAGGAAGAAAGTGTGAGGGTTTGAAATTATCCGAGATGAGGCCACCTGGAGGCCAGGAATGTGTTGACTTCTCTACGAGCCCCACCCCTGCACCTGATAGTAGGATTGGGGCACAGGGACACAGGCAGAGACCACATCCATGCTTCCATGGGACTTCTGCCTGTCTCCCCAGATTCAAAGTCATTCTCTCCCCCTCTCCATCCATCAAGTACCATTCTAAGGACCCAGAGGTGAGGAGAAGTACTGTACCCTTTAGTTCAGAAAAAGTAGGCTTAAATTAAGAAAGTTATAGGTGAAAGGGCTGACTTGAAATAACCATGAAAGAAAGTTTAGTAAGGAAGAGAGGCTAGGAAAGAAAGGGACACATAGCATGGTAGACTTGTGGAGTTGAATTATCTAGTTTTGCTCTTTCCTTCTGCAGAAGAACTAAGTGATGCCTAGTGAGGTTAGCTTCTCAGAGTCGTGTAGCTAACCAGCCAGCATGTCTGGAGACGGGCTGTTGCCTCACGTTGTGTGGAGCATGGAGCCCAGCCTTTGATGGTGGCAAGCCTCCGCCTCATGGTGGGAAGAGTGGAGTCAGAAATACGGGTTTAAACCCAGTTCTCCTGTTTAATAGATTTCTCTCCTTGGGAATCATTTAACTTCTGAGCTTCTTGCTTCTTTGCTAAAATGGGCATGATCACCTCAGAAGATGATGTGAGAATGAAGCGTGAGACAGCCATGTCCCCTTGGGTTGAACACCTGAGAGTCACGTATTCATGTCAGTTCTGAGTCCCTTCAAGAGGGAGATATGAAGGATCTTGCTTTACTCCTCTTTCTAACATTCTTTGAATTTGGAGATTTGGTCTCCTAGAGCTTTCTTTATGAAATTTAACACGTATATGTATGGGATTTCCTCTTGGAGGTGGGTGGGCCCTGAAGAGCGTCCTGGAGACAAGAAGAGTCTGACCTTTCTCTACTGTGCATTCCCCACCAGGCAGCCAGAAGGTACCGAGAAGAAATCATTCATTGTCCACAGAGCAATAACCTGTAGAAAAAGGGGAGAAGGAGTTTGGTGAGGGTTTTTTTGGAAACTTGGGGTGGGGGGTTAAGAAATAAGAGTTCTCTGAGCTTTTCCCAGAGCGGTTTCTGCTTTTCCACAGTGAACGCAGTCCAGGCAGGAGATGGTGCATGGTTCCAAATTGTAGGACAGCGCCAGGCTCCTTGTCTTTTCTTTCTTCTTCCTTGAAGTGTGAAAGTCACTCAGTCGTGTCCAACTCTTTGTGACCCCATGGGGTATACAGTCCATGGAATTCTCCAGGCCAGAATACTGGAGTGGGTAGCCATCCTCTTCTCCAGGGGATCTTCCCAACCCAGGGTTCGAACCCTGGTCTCCCACATTGCAGGCAGATTCTTTACCAGTTGAGCCACAGGGGAAGCCTGCTTCTTCCTTAGCTCCTGCTTAAACCCTGACTGCGGAGTAAGAGGCAGCCTCTTCTGTGTGTTGATTCGTTCCTGGCATTTCAGCCAGCAATGCTCTCTAGGGAGGGTTGGCATTTAATCTCTTGGACGAAGACCACTCATTGGAACAACAGAGCAGCAGTCATGTAACTCTGGAGTCCCTTCTAGTCTGGGTGGGTCAGATCACCCATATTTCCCTTTAGCAAAGACTGAAGGAAAGAGAGAATTACTGTACTGAATATTTGGGGTGGGGGAGGTGTTATAGAGGTAGTCTCTTCTTCCTCTGATCCCTGACAAATAAATGTTGCTTTAAAGAAGGCTTTATGAAAAATCAGGCCTCCCCAAAACTTATTTGCCTTAAGTCATTCCTAAGTAATTCAGTTTGTCTTTTCCTTGAAGTTTGTCAAAACTATTGCCTCCTTTCCTCCCACTTACCCTTCATCCAAGGTTAAGTTTCCCAGCCTCTTCTGTGTTCTTTAGGATTTCCTCCCATTCTCCAGCCTGGGAGCGGCCTCCCACCATGGCTGTGGATCCGTTAGGCTAGGCTGACAGAAGTGCAAGTGCAGATTTGGTCTCTTCAGTCTGTGCATTTGGACTTTTTTCATCTGGGACTTGTCATTTAAGTGAGTATGGCTGAATTGTGAAGTTCCTACCACATACACATGCACACCATGCTTGCACACACACACACACACACACACACACACACACATTTACTACAAGTGTGTGTGTAGGATTTACCTGGGGTGGATGGCTTCGCTGCCAGTAGTCAGCACAGCTTGGCAAAAGCTCTTCACAAGTGAAAGAATATGAGAACTCCATCTGGGGGGTTAACAAAAGCTCCATTTCTCAAGGATTCAGCCAAATTTCTGAGAAAACCCTGAACTGAACATTGCCATGAAACTTCCTTATTGATATTGTTTAATGTGTTCAGCAAAATGAACTGATGTCATCCTTGTGAGTCTCTGTTGGGAGATTGTTTAACCCCCTTCTGTAACCCTGATGTGGTATCTTTCTGCTTGAAAATGTACTCAATCAGGCAGCCAGTTCATGTTAGAACTCGCAGCTCCTCCCGCGAGAGCACCAGCAAACCCCCGCCCCACACCCCCGATGAGGTACAGGCTGTGTGATTTCGGGCATGGTTTTGTTGTGGTGTGAAGAGGAGGTGTTAGCTGCTGAGTTCTGTTTGTCAGCAGAGCCTGACAAACCCATGCTGGCACTCGCTGGGGCTGGGCAACCAATCACAGCTGGAACACTTATCGTCATGGAATCCCTATGGGCTTCCTCTATCAGGTCACATCCCAAAATAACATTGGGCAGTATTTCAAGTGAAGAAACGAAGGCTTTCGGGGCTGTAGCCAGCCTGGAGTGTGAGATTCTGTGTGAAATAGTTGGACCTGCTCCAGCGCTTTTGATCTGCATGGTAGATGAGCAATAAAATGCATGAAACACGTTGGAAACACGTGAGGAAATTCTCCCTGGCCCTGCTGCTTCCTTGGAACTGGCAGGGCACTGAGTGGGTTGATCCTCACCTCCTGTCTCTCAGCAGGATTGTGCTTGGAGGAAAGCAGAGCTGGGAAAAGAGATCTTTCCACTTACAGGGCGTTGCTGTAGTTTTTTCCAGCAGTCCTCCTAGGAGGCACCTGTTGGGTGGACTTGGGAAAACTGGGAACCAGAGTCCTGAAATGCTAAAAGGTGGCCCCACCAGAAAGGGTGAACAGGGGCTTGGATTGTTTGGACTTTGTGTGCTAAGTGTTGTAGAAAGTCGAACTCAGGCACATTGAAGTCTGACTCAACAGCCAGACATCCGGCTTTTTGTGGAACAAAAGACCTGAAAAACTGGCTTTTTGTAGGGTAGAAAGCAGAGGTGTGTCCTGTGCAATAACAGGACACGGAGTTTAGAGCAGTGTCCATGTAGATGGAGCGGGGAGACCTCCTTTGGAGTCTTCCGCCTTTACCTCTCCCTCTCATTTCCCAATAAAAACTCTTCCTGTGATTAGCTGGGACTGATGGGTGTGTCTTACATCTTATACCGCCGTGTGTTGTTGTGTCTCTTATTCCAGGGTCTGCTGCTGGTATTGCACTTTCCATATGGCCCTGACCGTGTGGTGCCAGTAGTTTCTTGCAAATGCCCCAGGGGCATCACAGACTCAGATTTGTCCAGTCATCTTGTCGTTTTAAATGACAGAACTGAAGTCTAGCTTGTTGCTAGCTTGCCCAGGGTCACAACTGATAACTACCAAGAGCTTTAGTCTCCTAACTCAAGTTTGTAATGCTTTTTCCTCAGTCTTTATGGTATCACAGCATAATGGAGAGAGAGAGAACACAGACTTTGGAGTTCAGCAGATCTGGGTTCAGAATCTTAATTTCTGTCACTTACTTGGTGGGTGGCTTGGGCATATAACCTAGTCTCTTGGAGCATCAACTTACTCCTTTTTAACATATTAGTGGTAGTTGTACCTACATCTGAAAACTGTGGAAAATAAGGAACTCCATAGCATGGCTCAGATGGTAAAGAATCTGCCTGCAATGCAGGAAACCCGAGTTTGATCCCTGGATGGGGAAGATCCCCTGGAGAAGGGAATGGCCGCCCACTACAATGTTCTTGCCTGGAGAATTCCATGGACAGAGGAGCCTGGTGGGCTACAGTCAGTGGCCTCACAGAGAGTCAGACATGACTGAGCGACTAACACTAACACTTCCACTTCCATAAAATGTTCGAAG
Organism: Muntiacus reevesi; assembly: GCF_963930625.1. Classification (NCBI taxonomy): domain Eukaryota; kingdom Metazoa; phylum Chordata; class Mammalia; order Artiodactyla; family Cervidae; genus Muntiacus; species Muntiacus reevesi. Next base: position 111,373,201 of record NC_089251.1, read on the forward strand.
CATCATAGATGCTCAAATGATCGTTAGTATTAATATAAATGCTCAGTTCTTTCCTGTGCTAACATTCTAGTTCTTTTTTTTCCCTCTTAATTTATTTGTTCTGGTTGCACTGGGCCTTTGTTACTGTGCGTGGGCTTTCTCTAGCTGCGGGGTGCGGGCTTATTGCAGTGACGTCTCTTGCTGCAGAGCATGGGCTGAGTAGCTGTGGCGTATGGACTCAGTTGCTCCACAGCACGTGGAATCTTCCCAGACCAGGGATGGAACCCATGTCTCCTGCATCGGCAGGCAGATTCTTAGCGGATCTATGGCACCAGGGAAGTTCAACATTCTGATTCTTAAAAAATTTCTTTTTTTAATCAGCCCCTCCCCTGACCAGTTGCTATCTGATGAAAAGGTTAGTTTTGAGGGACTGACCTCATACCAGTCAAATGAGAGAGATAAGAAGATTAATGCTGATTCTTCTCCTACTGTTATTCTCTGCCCAGGCATTCCAGTCCACGTGGGCTGCTGTTCACAAGTGGTTTATTTAGTACTTTTTCTCCAGAGGAGCCTCAGGGCACTTTACCAAAACTGACAGCTCTCCTCAGAGTGCCTCTGTGAAGGAAGCAGCCACGTTGCCATCACGGGCCTCTAGGCCCCTGGGATCCCTCAGCTGGACTAGGACATTTGCCTGTATGTCTCTGGAGAGCCTGATTTATAACACACTCTGTAAGTGAAGGAGCATTTGCAGGCTTTACTCTGACCTTGTAGCAGTGGTTGGTGAGCTGGTAGGGTTTTTTCCTTTTATTTTTGTTTATTGAGATACAGTTGACTTACAACATGGTATTAGTTTCAGGTATATAACATAATGATTCAGTATATGCATATATTGCCAAATGAGTACTGCAGCGAGTCTGGTTAACATCATCTGTAAAGCTCACAGGAGCTTCCTGGTGGCTCAGACAGTAAAGAATCTGCCTGTAGTGCGGGAGACCCAGGTTCGATCCATGGGTTGGGGAGATCCTCTGGAGAAGGGAATGGCTACTCATTCCAGTATTCTTGCCTGGGAAATTTTGTGGACTGAAGAGCTGTAGTCCACGGGATCACAAAAGACTCGGACACAACTGAGTGACTAACATATAGTTGCAGAATTTTTTTTCTTGTGATGAGAACTTTTGAAAGACGTCACATACACAGTTTTATTAACTCTAGTCGCCATGCTGTACATCACACCCCCTTGGCTTATTTATTTTATAACTGGAAGTTTGTACTGTTGACTCCCTTCTCATTTCTCCTTCCCCCTCTGGCAGCCAACCCATGTGAGCTAGCTATGTTTTTTTTTTATTCCACATGGAAGTAATATCATATGGTACTTAGCTTTCTCTGACTTTTTTCACTTAGCATAATGCCCCCAAGGTCCATCCATGTTGTCACAGATGGCAAGATTTCATTCTTTTTTATGACTGAATATTCCTGTGTGTGTGTACACACCACATATTCTTATTCATTCATCTGTCAATGGGGTTAGGTTGCTTTCATGCTTTGGCTATTGGAAATAATGTTGCAGTGAACATGGTGGTATATGTATCTTTTCAAGTTGTTGCTTTGGTTTACTTAGGATAAATATCCAGAGTGAAATAGCTGGATCACTTGGTAGTTCTTCTTCTTCTTTTTTTTTTTTTTTTCATTTTTTGAGAAACCTCCGTACTGTTTTCTCTAGTGGCTGTACCAGTTTATATTCCCACCAGCAATGCATAAGTGTTCCCTTTTTTCCACATCCTTGCCAATATGGGTTTCTTTCTACTTTTTGTCAGTAGCCGTCCTAATAGACGTCAGGCTCATTATGGTTTTGAATTGCATTTCCCTGATAATCAGTGATGTTGAACATCCTTTCTTTTTTTTCCCCTCCTCAGTTCCTCGGAAGGTCTCCAAGGATTCCATCAAATGGAATTGGGTGCCTCTATTGAAAGCGGCCAGAAGAGAGCAGAGGGGGACTTGAGTTTACTTGTACTATCTGAGCTATTTTTACCATGAAAATGTTCACGTTTTACTTGTTTAATTAAAGACAAATGTTTAAAACAATTTTTCAAGGCCATATGAAGAGTTCTTATCTTATGGCTGGACCATTGATTCTTGTTCTGTTCTAAAATACGCTGATTTCTTTTTCCTCTAAGCAAGTAGCTCTTATTACTAGAAGCTGGTGGTTTGGTAAGGAATGGAGACAGTAGGAAGGAATGCGAGGGAAGCTCCTGGTCCCTAACACAGAGCACTGGGCTGTGGTTTCTGTTATAGACCAGGGCTTAACAAGTGGCTTTCGAGGCCTTTTCTGGCTGACACAGTTGGCTCCCCTTGTCATCTTGCTGCCACTTCGGGTTTGCCCTTCTTGGTTCAGAAGCCAGGTGTCCTGGGACAGCTCAGCCCTCGACGTGGAAGGAATCCTCTGTTGGGATGAACCCAAGGCTCTTTAGAACTCCAGGTGCTTTAGTCCTTTGAGAAGAAAGAGGCCCTTTGGTGTTACCTGGAGGAGGGCTTCTTGAGTTCTCTTCCATGCTGGGACTAATTCTAATTGCATTTTTAAAAGCATGCTATGGTGTACTGGGTCTGCTTATAGGAAAACTAGCATTTTCTGAAATCTCAGCTAACTCTGAGAGCTGAACACAGACACAGATGTACATTTACCTGCCTGCCTTGCCTTCAAGGCAAGCTTTGTTCCCACAAAACTCAGCAGAAATACCCCCAACCTAGTGAAGTAACCAACTGGTTTGCAAAAGGTCCAACCAACCTGGACACTTGGGGAGAGCTTAACAGGTACGCTTTGATCTCCAGTGTTATTGTCGGACTCTAGGGTCAGGATCCCCTCGAACTCATCTTTCCAAGGTGAGCTTCTTATGGGAATAGGAATAAACTCAAATCAGGCCATTTTGGACTTTTTCTTCTTCAGATGTGTCTTTAAGAGAACTCCTTTCTTAACCATTTGAGTCTTAGGATTTTCCCAGACCTGAGCCTGTTCCCAAAGCTTTCAAGTTATAGTTAGTTCCCACCTTGAAGTTAATGTATGATGTTGAGCCTGTGGTGTTGCCAGAGAGTGAAATTGGGGCTGAGATGCATTTCCTGGGGTGAATATCTTCCTTTTTTTTTCTTTTTTGGCTGGACCACATGGCATACAGGTTCTCGGTTCCCTGACGAGGGATCAAACCCAAGCCCCCCTTCAATGGAAGTGTGGAATCTTAAGCACTGAACTGCTGGGGAAGTCCCTCTTTTTTTTTTCTTTTTCCGAGTATTTTTTCATATTGAGGTCCTAATAGCTAACCTTGGGGTTTACTGACGTAGCGTGAACTTTTTTTAAAGAGTGAACTCTTTTAGTTTAATTCAAGACACAGTCCCTAAGCACAACCCCCAAATAAACACCAAGTTCTCATTGAAACATAAAACTAAAAAAAAAAAGACTTGGTTTGTTCAGTTGGTAAACATTTGTTCATCCCTGTTATTGGCCAGGTGTTAGGAATGTAGTCCCAGGCCTCCTTGGCAGTTAAGGAATTGTCTGTGTAACATACCCCTTTCTTACCTCCTTCCCCTTATGTTTTAAAGTATGGCAACTTGGAGTGAGTTCTTGGTAAATGTAGGTTATAATAAATCTGATGCAGAGGGGATCTGTGAATGTTGCCCAAACTTGTTAACATTTTCTTATAGCTCCTGGTGCCATGCTGGCAGTGTTGTAAGTTTCCCCATTGGAAGAGAACTAAAGGCTCACTCAAAGAGCTGCTCTCTTACGACTATAGAAGTTTGGGGCTGGGAAAGAAGATGAAAGTACTCCATCTGCTTCTGGTAGATAGACCAGGGGTCAGCAAACAATCCCTTGTGGGCTAGCTACTTGTTGTTATAAATAATATTTTGTTAGGGCACAATCACATCCATTTGTTTACGAATTGTCTGTGACTACTTTTACACTCTGATGGCCTGAGTTGAACAGTTGTGACACGGACTGCATGGGCTGCAGAGTCTAAACTATTTTGTATCTAGCCCTTAATAGAGAGTTTGCTGTATGTAAGCTCTAGTATCATGAGTACATAAATGTGTGCCGTGTATTTACTTTGGGCTGTTTAAGGAAAATGTTAATCATGTAGTAGGATTGTTGAACAAAGAATCTTTCTCCCTCAAAATTGCTAATCCATATCCTTGTGTATATGTTCCAGGATCTGTCTGGTTCAATAGATGATCTCCCCATGGGGACAGAAGGAGCTCTGAGCCCTGGAGTGAGCACGTCAGGGATTTCCAGCAGCCAAGGGGAGCAGAGCAATCCAGCTCAGTCCCCCTTCTCTCCCCACACCTCCCCTCACCTGCCCGGCATCCGAGGCCCCTCCCCGTCCCCGGTTGGCTCTCCTGCCAGTGTTGCTCAGTCTCGCTCAGGACCACTCTCGCCTGCTGCAGTGCCAGGTACCTTCAAGTGCTGGCCTTTGGGGAGAGGGAGAGAGGACTGCTGTGTCCCCCGCATGGTATCAGGGAGTCCCAGCCTTCCACTGGCTGAGAGGGTCCCTTCAGCCTTTGAAGAAAGGAGGCGGGAGCCCCTTTGCCAGATCCTCCGGTGTATGTGATCCTGGGAGGTTCTTGGCTCTTCCCAGAAGCCATTTGCACTTCGAACTTAACCTGCTGACGAGGATTTCCAGGTTTAGCCGTGACTGGCTTACTTCTTTCTCTCTCTGGAGCAGGCAGCCAGATGCCACCTCGGCCACCCAGTGGCCAGTCGGACAGCATCATGCATCCTTCTATGAACCAATCAAGCATTGCCCAAGATCGAGGTGAGAGCCTGGGCTTCAAGGGAGAGGGGTGGAGGGCAGAGGCGGACCTTTGATCGATTATCTCTGGAACAGCTTTTGGAGAACTTTATGACCGTGAAGCTTAAGACAATCTCAGCAGCAGGTTGTGAAGTTAGGTTGGGCTTGGCCATCTTGGTGGCTCCAGAAATACGTTCCCCTACAGCTGTTTTTTGTTGGTTGTGTGTTTTGATGAATTACCCCTCCATTGTGCCTAATTTGGTTAGCAAATACTAAATACTCAGCATCAAATCTTTACCCTGTAAATCCTACAGCGTTTTTCAGGGATTTGGGGCAGGGGTCATTGCCTTTTTTTTTTTTCCCAAACCTCCATTTAGTAGAGACAGTTGGCATGCCCTGGGTTAATGACTATGTCACTTTTGAGGGTGCCTAAAAGAGCACATAATTATACAGCAAATAAGAGACTTCTTGTAAGTATTTGCTGAAGAAAATGTAGATGGTGAAGTCGTAGGATAAGGGAGAGCATTCGTTCCCATGGTGCTGAGGTAATAACAGTGTGGACACTACCCACAAACAGGTTACATGCAGAGGAACCCCCAGATGCCCCAGTACAGTTCCCCCCAGCCCGGGTCAGCCTTATCTCCACGTCAGCCTTCCGGAGGACAGATGCACACAGGCATGGGCTCCTACCAGCAGAACTCCATGGGGAGCTATGGTCCCCAGGGGAGTCAGTACGGCCCACAGGGTGAGTATACTACCCAGGTAGGAGTACATGGGGGTGAGACTAGAAGAGAGTTCCTTGTTTGATATGCTGCTGTCTGGGTTATAGGAGTAGAACTACGTTTGCCTTAAATCCACCCAGGCCAGGCCTTAAAGGAGAGCAGGACTGCCATCATGGGAAAGTTCTTGAATCTCTCTGAGCCTGTTTCATCTGTAAAATGGGATAGGGTAATTTAGCCCAAGACAGAGCACAGACACCTAGTAAGTGGTAGTTATTGGTTATTAATTTTTAGTTTTTAGTAAATTAGTCCCAATAGAATAGATCTTTGCTCAAAATCAGCCCTAGATGGATCTCAAGCTGAATTTCTTAGACAGAGCATGGAAGATGAGTGTGTAGAAAGGGGAGAATTCCGGGGGTTGAAGGACCTGGCTAGCAGCAGAGCCAGCCTTGCCCTGTGCTGTGCTGTCTTTAAGATGAGGGGCAACTGGGGCCTGGCTTTATACACTCCTGCCACACCCTTCTTACTTTTTTTTTTTTTAATGGACTATGAGGTTTTGTTGTTGTTTTTTTTAAAGAGATCATGAAATTGGTCTCTTTCCAGACCAAATATTGAATGATTCCCATTGTTTATGTCTTTAGAATTTTAGAGTTGAGTGTTATTGAGTGAGTTGCCAGTGAGTCACTAACCAGGTCTCTGTTTCTTCTCTCCTTCCCCTCCTAGGAGGCTACCCCAGGCAGCCAAACTATAATGCCTTGCCCAATGCTAACTACCCCAGTGCAGGCATGGCTGGAAGCATGAACCCTATGGGTGCTGGAGGTCAGATGCATGGGCAGCCTGGCATCCCACCTTATGGCACACTCCCTCCCGGGAGGATGAGTCACGCCTCCATGGGCAACCGGCCTTATGGCCCTAACATGGCCAATATGCCACCTCAGGTTGGGTCAGGGATGTGTCCCCCTCCCGGGGGCATGAACCGGAAAACTCAAGAAACTGCTGTCGCCATGCATGTTGCTGCCAACTCTATCCAAAACAGGTAAGACCTGGGAAGTGAAGAGGGAGGGTAGCAGTGCAAGGAAAGCATTTCATCTAATTGTGAGGCGAGCATTTAATCTAATTGCAGAGTCGTTTAGATCGTTGAGATACTTCTGGACCTAAACCATGTTATCTTGGTAAATAGGCATTTTATAGAGAGCGCTTTAGAAAACCGGGTTTCTTTACATTGAAAAAGACAGCAGAAGTGCTGACTTGTAAGCATCTTAGATTGGTATCAGATATCATATGTAAAGAAATTTATAAAGTATACATTACTTTTCCTAGTAAAATAGGTCTTCGGAGATTATTTCTTCTGCCAGTCTAGCTTCTTGGTTTCCAAAAATATTTTTAATGATGCACATGATTTAGGTCTGTGGTGTGGGAAATGGAGGATGGTAAGGTTGTGGTTTGCCATTTCTCTTACTCTTCTGTGTGGTCCTTTGTATTTGACTCTGATGCAAAAATGCAGAAGGCTCGTGTGATTTGGTTTATGACTTCAGCATTCATCTCTTCCTTGGCCACTGGCTTCAGCGACCATGATTCTACTGTTTCTGAAGGCTCTGTCTGTGTACCCCATTGCTGATGCTGACAGTTCTTAAAGTGACTCTTAACTGGGATGTTGGTGAACAAAGGTAGAATAGGGTAATTGAATAAAGAGAGGTGGTTTTGGTAGTACTTTAGGATGATAGAAACACAGAGTTTGCAGTAGGCCCATCAAGGAAGAACCCAAAGGGGTGTTCCCTGGTGGCCTAGTGGTTGGGATTCTGGCTCTCACTGCCATGGCCCAAGTTTAATACCTGGTCAGGGAACTGCAATCCCACAAGCTGTGCAGCGTGGCCAAAAATAAATAAAATTAAGGTGTTTCGGGTTTTTTTTTTTTTTTTTTTTTTTTTTTTGAGGTGTAGTTAAAAATACACAGCCCTCCAGGTGCTATGCTGTGAGTTTGGATGGGGTGACGTGACAGCGTAATAAAACTGAGCATTTAATCTAGGCCTTTTGCCATAGTGAGGGCCCTTAAATGGAAGCACAGCTTGACTTTGGAGATGCATTAAAGGGAGGCAGTATTTAAGAGACACAGTAAGACTCCATTCTTCAAGGAGTGCATCCTTTAAAATTGAGCGATGATTTCGTTTTGGTAGCTTAAACCCTCTTAGAATTTTCTGTGGGTGGTAGAAAATAAGAATATCTATGTGCATGGTTGTAGTTTGTGGGACCCATAAGACTTTCCCTTGTAAGCCTCCCTAGATGATCTTGGCTCACACAGCCCTGTTTACCTCAAGTCCTAATTTGAAAGCTTAGTGTCTCTAACTCTTGTCTCTCACACTCTGCATCTTCTTCCTTAGGCCACCCGGCTACCCCAATATGAATCAAGGGGGCATAATGGGAACTGGACCTCCCTATGGACAGGGGATTAATAGTATGGCTGGCATGATCAACCCTCAGGGACCCCCATATCCCATGGGTGGAACCATGGCCAACAATTCAGCAGGTAAGTCATAAGCATTGCTCACCCCAGGGATTTCTTCCAGAATGGTCTTCGTGTCACAAACCCATCTGACTTTTCTCTTCTTTTGTAGGGATGGCAGCCAGCCCAGAGATGATGGGTCTTGGGGATGTCAAGTTAACTCCAGCCTCCAAAATGAACAACAAGGCAGATGGGACACCCAAGACAGAATCGAAATCCAAGGTAATGGCTTATATCTTGACTCCTCAACTTTCTGTCCCATCCTTTCAGTGATAGGAAGGAAAAAGAAGAGAGGGTGATTAGATTCCAGCCTTTTATATGACACCGACTAGATAATCTTGGCAAAGGGTGCTGTTACCTCTTCTTAACCATGAAGGGTCCCAGGATAATCATTCATTGAATTAGGTTTGAGTTAGCCCAAGAAGTCCTAATGTAAATAACATAGCGTTCTCATGGCTGTCTGATATGGAGGAAGTGCCAGCCCAGCAGAGGAGAATTCTCTATGCTGTACTCTCTGAAGCTGTGACCCCTGTTCTTATGCACTGATAGATGACGTATGTCATGGGTGACTGGTTGTTGTCTTCCTGGACCTTACTCAGAACAGCAGGAATGGTTGGTGCCCTATGTTCTATAAAGGGGGAGAAGAGGCGGGGGGTGGTTTGGGTCCTTGACCTCTCTCAGATTGGTCCTGGGTGTGCTCTCTGTTGGGCTGTGTGGCATTCTGGGGACCTGCTCAGTATTTGAGTCATTTAAAATATTTCTGCCCTTCGTCATACCTCATTTTCCCTACCTTATAAAGTAGGGGAAATAACAATCATAGCTGCCACCTCTTGTGGACGTTCACCTCTGGCTTCCAGACCCTTTTAGTCATCCTCATGTCTTGGATAGTCATCCAAAGCCATTCAAGCAGAACCATTCCTTTCTTGAGAAGAGGAAAAGTTCCTTTTCATTTTAGTCTATTGTCTCAAGGTCATATTTTGAGTTTCTTGAGTTCTCTGAAATGTCTGTAAAAGTGTGTCCAGGCTCCTAGGTAGCAGTGTGGGTGTATTAGTGACACTGATGTCAGGTGGACAAGGGTTTGACTCGCAGTCCTGCTACTGAAACACTAGGAGATCTTAGGCAGGGCCTCCTTGGTGCCTGCAGCCTTACCTTTTAAGAGAAGGATAATTTGTAATACCTAATCTGTAAAGGCCTCTGGCACAGCACTCAATACCTAATGTATAGGCAGGGTTAGCTTTGTTTCTTTGCAGGAAGGTCTAGCTCCCTTCTGGTTTTTGTGAAGGCAGGGCAGATGTTAGTGACCACCCCAGAATAAGAAGCTTTACTGCTGCCCTAATCAAGGGGCTTCTGAGACCCCTAGCATAGGCTTTGAATCTGACCAGTTCCTATGAATCTTGACCTGCCCCTTCCAGAAATCCAGTTCTTCTACTACAACCAATGAGAAGATCACCAAGTTGTATGAGCTGGGTGGTGAGCCTGAGAGGAAGATGTGGGTGGACCGTTATCTGGCCTTCACGGAGGAGAAGGCCATGGGCATGACAAATCTGCCTGCTGTGGGTAGGAAGCCTCTGGACCTGTACCGCCTCTATGTGTCTGTGAAGGAAATTGGTGGATTGACTCAGGTGAGTGCCTGGCACTTGGCTTCCCCTGTGGTTTCAACAAGCCTTTCTGTAGGTACTCAGTGGCCTCACTGGTGCCATGCCTCCCACAGGCACATCACCCTCCCCTGCTCTCTGAGCCACATACTGACAGGCCAGGGAGCTCAGGCCTTCCAGAAGACACGGCCACGGGAGGAGGCTGAGATCTCCATTGGTAGCGTGAAGTATTAGCCTTAACTTACATGTGCCCAGAGTCCCCCTGAGTTGCAAAACAGGGCAAGTCTATGAGCATTCTGATTCCATGGCAGGCAGTTTGGAGTATGAGACAAGGGCAAGATTCAGAGAGGGGTCTGGTTTTTAATTCTTTCTTAGCCACTTACAACCTAAGTGACCTTAATCAAGGTGTATAACCACTCCGAACCTTCATTTTTCTTATTTGTAACGTAGGGACAGTGTGTATCCTGCTAGACTGTTGAAAGCTAGGGATAATCAAACAAAACTTGGAGCAAGATTTCTGCCACGTAAATTGGTCTACAGGATGGTACAAGGGAAGCCAGAATAGTTGCTGATCCTTTCATTCTAGAAAGCTTCTGAGTGGAGATGGGGACTTCAGGATCTATTAAATAGAAATAGTTTATGAAGGAAGAAGTAGGTGGGAAATTGTGTTTAGTTACTCTGTATGGGAGACTTAAATGAATGGATTAATCTCCACTAGAAACCCGAACTGAACACCACCCTGAGCCTTGCGCCTGCCCTGATAGCTTAAATCTTTATTTTATACTCAGCCCAGGAGTCAAACAGGTGAGGCAACACTGGCAGACAGCCCATTGTGTCTTGCAAACTTTCTTTCTATGTATGTTCTGTAGTCATCATACCAGGAGCTTGCTATTGGATCTGAATGTGCAGCTGAGCTCAGGGGGATGCATAGTGGGAAGGGGTGGACTCCAAATCTTCTAAATCAGAAGAGGAAAACAGCTGTCACCAGCAGAAGAGAAAATGATTGGAATGAAGCCAACCAACAGTCAGTTATGAATTCCTTCTCCCTCAGGCTTTATTCCCCTCCCTCACAAAAGGAAAACAAAATAAAACAAGACACGTGCACACTGCCACATAGCCAGCGTGGGAAGCAGAGCCCCAGCAGGCCTCTGAGGTGACCCGGGTTCAGTACTGCCATTCTCCCTGGTGTTGAGCTCTCATAGTCAGGGCACTCCTGCCTGTAGAGAAAAGGGGCGTTGGGTTAGGTTTGGCATACTTTTTGATTGCATGGGCTTCTGGATTCACCAGACCTAAAGTGAGGTATCGAGGGAATCCCAAAGCCCAGGGGTCTGTCTTCCAGTTTCCAAAAGGTTGCCAGCCTTTTAGATGCTGTGATGTGATTGAACTCTAAAGACAGTTCAGAGAAGATAGAGTGCTGTTATGAGTTAGGTTGTGAAGGCTCCAAGAAGGCAAAAGATGAGTCCTGAGCTCTTCTGAAGGATTGATAGGGTCTGGGTCAAGGGAGGAGCTGTTCCAGTTGACTGGCCCTGATAGCATGAAGATGGGAAAGGGTCTGGAATATACCCTACCAATGCCACCTCCAGCCTTCCAAGTCTCAGCTCAGACATTGCCTGCTCTAGGAAGTGCTCCTGGTCATCACCCCTCCATCTAGACTGTTCCTTTCTTTGCTTCCTTATCACTCTTGTCTCTGGTGTCACAGGTACCAGATCAGCAGGTGTCAAAACATTTTGAACTCCCTGTGGATTGGGACTGGAAAGTCGGTGTTTGTAGCCCTTGAGAGACAGGCTTATTACATGGTGGATGAATAAACATAAGAATACCTCAAGGGGAATTCCCTGGTGGTCCAGTAGTTAGACGCTGCCACTGCAGGGGACGCAGGATCGTGCCCCGGTTGGGGAACTAAGATCCTGCATGTTGTGCAGCGCAGCCAAAAAACAATTACATGAAGAAGGAATCCTGCCTCGCTAAAGCAGACAGACTAATTGTAGGGATGGGAAACAGTGTGTTCTGAAGCTGAGGAAAGGAAGCAGAGCTCTAGACTGGTCTCTGGGAAGGTAAAAAAGAAGTCATGGGGCCTGAAGCATCTCCTGGACAGTCAAGACAGTGACTGCTGAGGGCAAGGGGCTTGTAGTCATACGTCACTGAGATGCGGGAGCAGGGACACAAGAATGTCAAATTTGCAAGAAGCCCTACACTGAGAGAAAAAAAAAAATCATATGAAAACCCCCAGTTTGACAAAGTAAGTCAGGCAGGGTGGTTGTTGATATTGCCACACATCTCCATTTTATAAAATGTTAGTGTTTATCAGTGAATGTAAAATATGATTTGGATCTGATGGTGCTTTGCACATCATTTTTCAGCAGTACACTTGTGTAACGCAAAGCCCATACCTTCTGAATTCTGATCTCTAATAGTGATGTAAAGTTCACCCTATTTAGAATAAGCGCTGTCTGACAGTTGCAGTGATCTGTGGATAAAACCTGCTGAGGGTAGAGGGATTAATGTTGGCTGTATACTATCCACCAAGCAGGATTAACTTCTGTGGTTAACTGAGAACTGTGATTTCACAAGATGAGTACTTGGTCGGTCGCCTGACGGGGTTCGGGGTATGTGGGCAAGAAGACCAGATGGAAGATGCACCCCGACTCTTCTGGTTGTTGTACAGGTCAACAAGAACAAGAAGTGGCGGGAACTTGCGACCAACCTCAATGTCGGCACCTCAAGCAGTGCTGCCAGCTCCTTGAAAAAGCAGTACATCCAGTGTCTCTATGCCTTTGAGTGCAAGATCGAACGGGGAGAAGATCCTCCCCCAGACATCTTTGCAGCTGCTGATTCCAAGAAGTCCCAGCCCAAGATCCAGCCTCCCTCGCCTGGTAAGGATGGGGTGAGCAGCCTCACCAAGGCTCACCCTGCAGGAGTAGCATTCCAGGACCCAGGCTCCTCATTCAGCAGTGGCCGCCACCAGGGATGTGTGCTCTGTCCTGTCCTACCACAGAGTGTAACAGGTTGGCAGACTGAAGAGCAGGCGGTGGCGACTCCCTTGGGAGGTAGTTTGCAGCAACCCTTAAGTTTAAATTTTCATTGTGCACCTGGCGCCTTGCCAAATGTTTGTAAACTAGTGAGTGGGAGGGACACTGAACAAGTCAGGAAATCTGACAAATAGCAGTGAGGCAGGCCATCTGGGAGCCTTGGCCCACTGATGTCAGTGCCTTAGAATGCAGCTCAGACTAGAGCCCTGAATTCCCCAGGGAGCTGTGGTGGTAGTGAATGGGAAGGAGGGGGTGGGGTGGGAATATGAATGGAGCGCCTCTGCCCACCCTCCTTTCTGAGAGGAGGATGGGGCCTGGACTGGCATGGTGAGGGAGGAAGGCCAGGGCCCCTAGAAGGTGGGTGTGAACACATGTGCCCTGGGGTTGACCTCGGAGGGTGTAAGCTGTGCCTGAGATGACTCATCAGCTGGGGAGGCCCAAGCCGCGGGGTATCTGCTGCTGAGAATGGTAACTAATGGAAGCGTTAATTACTGGTACTTGCGTGCTCATCAGCTTCAGGGAACATTCAAACTGCTGGGTGACATTGGGTTAGATGTTTGAGAATAGGAGTTCCTAGGTTCCTACAGTGCTGTGCAGGTTTGGAGTAAGAGGGAACCTCGCCACCCAGCTTTGTGTACCAGCATTACAAGGTATGATAGGTTAGACAGGGTCCTTGGGGAAGTAAAGAAGAGGAGTTGGGAATCTGACAGAGACTCACGTCATCACCAGCATGCTAATGGTCTCCAAACCTGAACAGCAGTGAGAAGCGATGGAACCCTCAAATTCCCTTCTTTATTACTGGCCTTGCCGATCTCCTGCTGAGAAGGCTGATTTAGGTTTTAAAGAACCCTAGTTCTAGCCTTTTTAGTGTTCCTCTTCAAAGAGATCCTGGGGCATTTGTGTTTCTGTGAGAGTTTTCCTGCTCATCCTGTATCGCTGTCCACAGCAGGATCAGGGTCGATGCAGGGGCCACAGACGCCTCAGTCAACCAGCAGCTCCATGGCAGAAGGAGGAGACCTGAAGCCACCAACTCCAGCATCCACGCCACACAGCCAGATCCCCCCCTTGCCAGGCATGAGGTAAGGCCAGGAGCAGGGCCAGGCGGCCTGGGGGATCCTGGACAGAGTACATGAGCTCCTGTGTAGCCCAGGGTGTGTTCCTGCTCTGTCCAGCCAGTGACTCCCAAGTGCCTTGCATTATTGGAGGAATTGCTTTATTTAGGGTTTAATTGGCTCCCTTCACTCTTGAGTAGGAGCAATTCAGTCGGGATCCAGGATGCCTTTCCTGATGGAAGTGACCCCACATTCCAGAAGCGGAATTCCATGACTCCAAACCCTGGGTACCAGCCCAGCATGAATACCTCCGACATGATGGGGCGCATGTCCTACGAGCCAAATAAGGATCCTTACGGCAGCATGAGGAAAGGTGACCGACTGCTGTTGGCCTTCTGTCATTGAGGACAGGGCCAGGGCATGGGGGCATTTGAGTAGTTTAAGGTTCTTGTTGCTCGTCACGCCATCCCCTTCATCCTCCTTTCTTGTCGTCTTCTCCCTGGGCTCACACATCATCCTTATCAAGTACATGTTCTTTGCCGGTTGGGGCCTTTCTAGATCTCTGTTTCAAACCAGTCAGGAAAACAGTTGGAACAGACCTGAACTCTGAAGCGGGTCTGGGCCTTTGGGGCAGGCGAGGGAGAGGTTGCCCAGCCTGCTGACCCACCAGTTACTCACTGCCTCCCCTTTTGCTCTCAGCTCCGGGGAGCGATCCCTTCATGTCCTCAGGTCAGGGCCCCAACGGCGGGATGGGAGACCCCTACAGTCGAGCTGCCGGCCCTGGGCTGGGAAATGTGGCAATGGGACCGCGACAGCACTATCCCTATGGAGGTCCTTATGACAGAGTGAGGTAAGCACGTCCCCCCGCCCCCACCCTGTCCCACCCCAACACCCCACAGCTATCATGGACCAACCTGCTCTTCCGATTTTGTTTAGGACGGAGCCTGGCTTAGGACCCGAGGGAAACATGGGCACTGGGGCCCCGCAGCCGAATCTCATGCCTTCCAACCCAGACTCGGGGATGTATTCTCCCAGCCGTTACCCGCCGCAGCAGCAGCAGCAGCAGCAACGGTAAGTAAAGCCTGGTCGCCGCGCTGCTGTGACTCAGGCTTCCCCACTCCCACCCTGATTGTCCGCTTCTCTCCTGCCCACAGACATGATTCCTATGGCAATCAGTTCTCCGCTCAAGGCACCCCTTCCGGCAGCCCCTTCCCCAGCCAGCAGACCACAATGTATCAGCAGCAGCAGCAGGTGAGGAGGGCCGTGGGTGGGCTGATCCACAGGTTCCCCCCCAGAGCCAGTTAGCAGGCCGAGTTGAGAAGTCCCTTCAGATTGCTTGGCGTTCTTCTCCCACCCCGACAGCCGGTTTTGTGTGAAGAGTCGAGCCTTCAGTCTCTTCTTCCCTGTTTGGGGTCTAGGCCCATCTCCAGTGCTCCATGAGGGTTAGGGTATTTTGTATTTTGACTTTTGAACCTTTCTACATTTTTCTGCTTAGAGCAAGGGAGAACCAGAGGGAATAGAGAATGATTCTTGCTTTCAGAAGGAGCTTCAAAAGATAACTCATAAAGGTGGCTCCTTTGTTCCCGTGGAGTTGCTGTCCTCTCTCCTAGAGGGGCAGAAGTAAGCCCAGCACGTTGTCTGGTGTTGCATCTTGGCAGCTGTGGTCTTGCGTCCCTGAGTGCAGAGTGTTAACTTTCTCTCTGCTTCTGTCCCCGTCTTAGAATTACAAGCGGCCGATGGATGGCACCTACGGCCCTCCTGCCAAGCGGCACGAAGGGGAGATGTACAGCGTGCCGTACAGCGCGGGGCAGGGGCAGCCCCAGCAGCAGCAGCTGCCCCCCGCCCAGCCCCCGCCTGCCAACCAGCAGCAAGCTGCTCAGCCTCCCCCTCAGCAGGACGTGTACAACCAGTACGGCAACACCTATCCTGCCACTGCCGCCGCTGCTACTGAGCGCCGACCAGCAGGCGGCCCCCAGAACCAGTTTCCATTCCAGTTTGGCCGGGACCGTGTCTCAGCACCCCCTGGCTCCAGTACCCAGCAGAACATGCCACCACAGATGATGGGCGGCCCCATACAGGCATCGGCTGAGGTTGCCCAGCAAGGCACCATGTGGCAGGGGCGCAATGACATGACCTACAACTACGCCAACAGGCAGAGCACGGGCTCGGCCCCGCAAGGCCCCGCCTATCATGGCGTGAACCGAACAGATGAAATGCTGCACACGGATCAGAGGGCCAACCATGAAGGCCCGTGGCCTTCCCATGGCACACGCCAGCCCCCCTATGGTCCTTCTGCCCCCGTGCCCCCTATGACAAGGCCCCCTCCAGCCAACTACCAGCCCCCACCAAGCATGCAGAATCACATTCCTCAGGTATCCAGCCCCGCTCCCCTGCCCCGGCCAATGGAGAACCGCACCTCTCCAAGCAAGTCTCCATTCCTGCACTCTGGGATGAAGATGCAGAAGGCAGGGCCCCCAGTACCCGCCTCGCACATAGCACCTGCTCCTGTGCAGCCCCCTATGATTCGGCGGGACATCACCTTCCCACCTGGCTCTGTTGAAGCCACGCAGCCTGTGTTGAAGCAGAGGCGGCGGCTCACAATGAAAGACATTGGTAAGGAGACCTCCTTGATTGGGTTGCTTAATCTGCCTCTTTACATCTGGTTCAGTGTTCTGTCTCCATCCTGATGTTCTGGATGAGTTAAAATCTGATCCAGTGTTGACTAAAATAGAGCCAAGGAACTTTGAGTGAGGAAGAAAGCAGCCGATGTCAGGCTTTACTAAAGGAATTGCCATGCAGTGATGTCTAAGCGAGCCTAGAAGCCACGAGGGGCAGATGTGTGTCCTCTCCCAGATGGGAAGTGCCTCTCACCATGTGTTCTCTTCAGAGTAGCCTGACTAATGAGCCAGCTCGGGGTGGGGGGCCTCCTGCCAACCTGGGCATGGTGGATGGACGACGTGGAGGTTTATTTCAGGAACCCCGGAGGCATGGCGGGTAATGATGTCCCTCAAGTCTGGGCTGCTGGCAGAGAGCACGTGGGCATTAGACACCATTAACATCCTGCTGTACGATGACAACAGCATCATGACTTTCAACCTCAGTCAGGTGAGTCCAGGTGCTGGGGGAGACCGGGAGGGCCTGGGGTCTTCTTAAAGGGAAATTACGCCCTCCCTGGCCAATGGTCTCCTTTATTTCACTTGTTCTTTTGATATTTTCTATGCCGATACTTTGCCACTGGCTATAGGCCTGATAATTCGTGTTAGTCAATTAGGACTGACTTCAAAGGGAGTTTGGGGGAAGATTCTTGGTATTGGTAAGAAGGGCAGATTCTGCTGATGTCAATGAGGACACCATATTTTCTAGACCAAAAAGAACCTGGGGTCTCTATCCATGAACCTGTGGTCTCTGTCTGTGGGCAGAGCTGTTTCTTTATTTTCACTTTCTTTCTTCACCCACTCTGAATAGTTGAAGTCTTTATTGACAACCATTTTTCCTAAGATGTAGAATGGAAAGTGTGAAGAGGTGTACATTGTGGGGCAGCAGGGGAGGTTAACACAGAGATGGCTTTCCAAATTCCAAACCTTCTCTCCACAGACATGTAGCTGGAGTTTTCTCAGCTAGGAAGAGGTTCTTCTGCACCACCCTACTCTTTGTTTTGATCATCCTCGGTACCTTCCAACCCATCCATCAAGGAATTGACTAGCAGGGCAGTGTTAACTAATAGTTGCGTTTACCGGGCCCTCGCTTCATGCGAGGTCCTTCAGCGGGGCAGTGTTACTGACAGTTGTGTTTACCTCGCCCTCGATTTGTGCGAGGTCCTTCGTGTTTCCTTTTGTGTCATCCTCCCTGTAGCCATCTGAGCAGATGTGGCTGCTTAGAGATAAGTAAATAGGCTCAGAGTCTTATTTTTGCCCAGGTTCACACAGCTGTTAGCAGTCTTTCTGAATCCAAAGCCTGCTTCCCATGAGAAAGAAAGGAACAAATATTGATTGAGCAATTTCCATAAGCCAAGCACTTGACGTATTCCATTTAGACCTCAGAACAACTCTATGAAATTTAGGAGTTTGCATCATTTTCAGTGCAAAGATAGGAAAGCTACAGCTCAGAATTTTAAATCACACAGATAGTTCCTGGAAAAGCCAGAATTCAAACCTGGTTCCTTCTTGAAGTCTAAAGCCCTATTTTTTCCTTTCAGTTATACTCTTCAGCCAGAGATTAATCTGACTGGATTAATGTTTTCTGCTAGGCGTAGGAAATAGTCTGTACAGGATCTAAGCTGTAAAGTTGTACCAGCTTGGGAGCATTGTTTAGAGAGCATAAGCCTCATCCCATTTACTGTGTTATGTGATACACAGAGGTCCAGCCTCCTGGAAAGTTAGGGAGCTTGGGGAACAGAGTAGACGAACACCTGTCCAGCCTGCCTTGTGCTGGAAGGCATCATCCCAGCATGCCTAGCCTTGGGCTCCACTTCAGTGGAATGTAGAGAGTGTCCTAGAGGGACAATGGCAGTGACCAACAGGTAGGAAACTGAGCCTGGTGAAGAAAAGCAGAAATTGGTTGAGAAAGGTGAGGTGGAGCAGAGTGCAGAGTTGCTGGTCAGCATGTCCATCTGCAGAGGCAGGATTCTGTGAAGACTGGGCTGAAGGAAGAACTTTGTGCTAGGCAGAGGAGAATTTAAACAACTTGCTTTGTGAACAGCCTTTGGGAAAGGAGAACCCTGACTCTGCCAGTGATACAGATGTGTTATCTGGAAGGGAAGAAGGAAGGTTAGGTAGAAGACCTTGGCAGGCCTCTCAAGTCAAGAATTCTCTTAGCCACTTTTCTCCCTTAATTTAGTTCCTGTTCTTTCTCTTTTAGCTCCCAGGGCTGCTCGAACTCCTTGTGGAATATTTCCGACGTTGCCTGATAGAGATCTTTGGCATTTTAAAGGAGTATGAGGTGGGTGACCCAGGACAGAGAACACTATTGGACCCTGGGAGATTCAGCAAAGCGTCTAGTCCAGCCCCTGTGGAGGGGGAGGAGGAGGAAGACCTTCTAGATCCCAAACTAGAGGAGGAAGAAGAGGAGGAAGTCATTGAAAATGATGAGGAGATGGCCTTTTCGGGCAAGGACAAAGCAGCCTCAGAGAATAGTGAGGAGAAACTGATTAGTAAGTTTGACAAGCTTCCAGTAAAGATCGTGCAGAAGAATGACCCGTTTGTGGTGGACTGCTCAGATAAGCTTGGGCGCGTGCAGGAGTTTGACAGCGGCCTGCTGCACTGGCGGATTGGTGGGGGCGACACCACTGAGCATATCCAGACCCACTTTGAGAGCAAGACAGAGCTGCTGCCTTCCCGGCCTCATGTGCCCTGCCCACCAGCCCCTCGGAAGTATGTCACAGCGGTAGAGGGAACACCAGGGACAACAGAGCAGGAGGGCCCCCCGCCTGATGGCCCTCCAGAAAAACGGATCACGGCCACTATGGATGACATGTTGTCCACAAGGTCTAGCACACTGGCCGAGGAGGGAGCTAAGAGTGTAGAGGCCGCCAAGGAAAGCAGCAAGTTTCCATTCGGCATCAGCCCAGCACAGAGCCATCGGAACATCAAGATCCTAGAGGATGAACCCCACAGTAAAGATGAGACCCCACTGTGTACCCTTCTGGACTGGCAGGATTCCCTTGCCAAACGCTGCATCTGTGTCTCCAACACCATCCGAAGCCTGTCGTTTGTGCCAGGTAACGACTTTGAGATGTCCAAACACCCGGGGCTGCTGCTGATCCTGGGCAAGCTGATCCTTCTGCACCACAAGCACCCAGAACGGAAGCAGGCACCACTAACTTATGAGAAGGAGGAGGAGCAGGACCAAGGGGTGAGCTGCAACAAAGTGGAGTGGTGGTGGGACTGCTTGGAGATGCTTCGGGAAAACACCTTGGTCACGCTTGCCAACATCTCGGGGCAGTTGGACCTCTCCCCGTACCCCGAGAGCATTTGCCTGCCTGTCCTGGACGGACTCCTGCACTGGGCAGTCTGCCCTTCAGCTGAAGCCCAGGACCCCTTCTCCACCCTGGGCCCCAACGCCGTCCTCTCCCCCCAGAGACTGGTCTTGGAAACCCTCAGCAAACTCAGCATCCAGGACAACAATGTGGACCTGATCCTGGCCACGCCCCCCTTCAGCCGCCTGGAGAAGTTGTATAGCACCATGGTGCGCTTCCTCAGTGACCGAAAGAACCCCGTGTGCCGGGAGATGGCTGTAGTACTGCTGGCCAACCTGGCACAGGGCGACAGCCTGGCAGCCCGCGCCATCGCAGTGCAGAAGGGCAGCATCGGCAACCTCCTGGGCTTCCTGGAGGACAGCCTTGCTGCCACACAGTTCCAGCAGAGCCAGGCCAGCCTGCTCCACATGCAGAACCCGCCCTTTGAGCCAACTAGTGTGGACATGATGCGACGGGCTGCCCGTGCGCTGCTGGCCCTGGCCAAGGTGGACGAGAACCACTCGGAGTTCACGCTGTATGAGTCACGGCTGTTGGACATCTCGGTATCACCGCTGATGAACTCGTTGGTTTCACAAGTCATTTGTGATGTACTGTTTTTGATTGGCCAGTCATGACAGCCGTGGGACACCTCCCTCCCCGTGTGTGTGTGCGTGTGTGGAGAACTTAGAAACTGACTGTTGCCCTTTATTTATGCAAAACCACCTCAGAATCCAGTTTACCCTGTGCTGTCCAGCTTCTCCCCGGGAAAAGAAGTCTCTCTTATTTCCTCTTTCCTCCCCCTTCTCGCCCCTTCTTCACCCTCACCTTTCTATTCCCTGTCCTCACTTTACTCCCCTCAGGACCCTGCCCTCTTTGAAAAGACAAAGCTCTGCCTACATAGAAGACTTTTTTTATTTTAACCAAAGTTACTGTCGTTTACAGTGAGTTTGGGGAAAAAAAAATAAAATAAAAATGGCTTTCCCGGTCCTTGCATCAAGGGGAGGCCGCATTTCATAACTGTTTTTAATGGTTAAAAAAAAAAAAGGAAAAAAAGTACAAAAAAAAACCCTGAAGGACAAAAAAGGTGACTGCTGAACTGTGTGTGGTTTATTGCTGTACATTCACAATCTTGCAGGAACCGAGAAGTTGGCAGTTGTGGACAGACCCTGTCCGCTGGAGAGGCCTGTGCAGTAGCGTGTAGACCCTTCATGTACTGTACTGTACACCTGATACTGTAAACATACTGTAATAATAACGTCTCACACGGAAACAAGAGAAACGCTGGGTCAGCAGCAAGCTGTAGTTTTTAAAAATGTTTTTAGTTAAACGTTGAGGAGAAAAAAAAAAAAAAGGCTTTTCCCCCAAAGTATCATGTGTGAACCTACAACACCCTGACCTCTTTCTCTCCTCCTTGATTGTATGAATAACCCTGAGATCACCTCTTAGAACTGGTTTTAACCTTTAGCTGCAGCGGCTGCGCTGCCACGTGTGTATATATATGATGTTGTACATTGCACATACCCTTGGATCCCCACAGTTTGGTCCCCCTCCCAGGTACCCCTTTATAGTATGACGAGTTAACGAGTTGGTGACCTGCACAAAGCGAGACACAGCTATTTAATCTCTTGCCAGACATCGCCCCTCTTGGTGTGATGCTGTACAGGTCTCTGTAAAAAGTCCTTGCTGTCTCAGCAGCCAATCAACTTATAGTTTATTTTTTCTGGGTTTTTGTTTTTGTTTTTGTTTTCTTTCTAATCGAGGTGTGAAAAAGTTCTAGGTTCAGTTGAAGTTCCTGATGAAGAAACACAATTGAGATTTTTTCAGTGATAAAATCTGCATATTTGTATTTCAAACAATGTAGCTAAAACTTGATGTAAATTCCTCCTTTTTTCCTTTTTTGGCTTAATGAATATCATTTATTCAGTATGAAATCTTTATACTATATGTTCCACGTGTTAAGAATAAATGTACATTAAATCTTGGTAAGACGTTTGTGAGGCTTTTTATTTTCAAACTGTTTAAAATCTTGACCTTTTAGGGCTTGGGGGAACTCGTCTTGTTCTTGCAGATCTCCCATGGTATGTATGCTCTCTCCCTAAATGGTGACATCCTGGCCCCTGTCATTTCTGTACCATATTCCACTTGACCTTCCACAGTGTAAGTCTGAATTTAAGAAAGCTCTGTAGCCCACTAGGCTGCTCTGTCCACAGGATTTCCCAGGCAAGAATACTGGAGTGGGTTGCCATTTCCTTTTCCAGTGGATCTTCCCGACCTGGGGAATCAAACCTGTGTCTCCTGCATTGGCAGGTGGATTCTTTACCACTGAACCACCAGAGAAACCCAAATTACTAGCCTCTTGAAATAAAGTGGGTTTAAGTAGCCAAAGAAAGTAATGATACTCCAGAAAAAGAAACCTTTTGGAAATAGTTGGCAGAGAGAGTATCTCTCTTCCTTTTTTTTTAGAAATACTTCCCCAGACCAGCTCTCTCCCCTGATTCCAGATTAAAGCATTCAGCTGTCTTCTTGACACCTCTGCTTGGAAATTCAGTCTGAACATGCCTAAAAAGCCCTGTCTTCCCCTAGAAGCCTCAGGAAATGGCAACTCCATCGCTTGGCCAAAGACATCCTTGATTCCTTTCATGTCCCCGTCCAGGTTGTTGGTACCCTTCAAAAAATAATCCTCAGTCCAGCTGCTATCTCTGTAGTTCAAGAAACCATCTTGTCTTTCTTAAACTTTTAAAATATCCTCCAAACTGGCCTCCCTGCCTCTGTTTTGCCTGGTGTTTGAATCTATTCTCAACATAGCAGCCAAATGCTCCCATTAAAATCTAAGAATCTAAGATCAAAATCCTTCAATGCTTCAGCCTTACTCTGAATAAAAGTCCAGATCCTTATAATGATCTATGTGGCCCTCAGTTATCTATCTTGCAGTTACCTTTTTGGTTTCCTCTTCTCTCTTCCCCATTCATATTCCACCATACAGAGCCATTTCCACCTTGGGACCTTTGCACTTACTGTTCCCTCTGTCTAGAAACTTTTGCCAGATAACTGCATAGCTAAAGTCCTTGTCTTTTTTGAGTCTTTGCTCAAATGTCTCAGTGAGTCTTTCCCTGCCTATCTTATTTAAAATAATTTGGGACTTCCCTGGTGTTCCAGTGGTTAAGACTCTGCTTCCATTGCAAGGGGGTGTGGGTTTCCATCGCTGCGGGAAGTTCCACATGCCGCGCCATATGACCAAAAAAAAGCAACCTGTTCCCCTGCCTCATTTCCCTTTTCTGCTGGATTTTTCTTTATAGCACTTGTTACCATCAGACTTATTGTATATTGTACTTAGCTATTGTCTTCCACTGTAATTAATGTAAGTTCTCTGAGGGCAGGAAGTTTATTAGGTTCCTTGCTATATTCCTGTCCTACAGAACAACCTGGCACATTGTAGCCACTTACTAAGTAGTTGTTGAATGAAATGGTAGATGTTGGCCAGACACAGTTACTTTAAAAGGTTAATGTTGCAATATATAGCTTCTCTCTTGACTGACTTCCTTAAGGACACAATGGAGCAACCAAAAGCAGTATCAGAAAATGCTATCATCATGGACATTTAAAGTGAAACTTGAAACAACAGCTTTCTATTGAGTACCTACTTGTGTACCAGACATAGTAGGGCAAATAATTCCCCAACAGTTCTGTACCTGTGAGGTAAGTAGTCTGGCTCCCATTTGACAGTTGAGAAAAGGAGCTTCTTTGAACTCACACACAAAGGCCCATGACTCCAAGTCCCATGTTCTTAATACACCCTCCACCTCCTTCCTGGGTTGAAGGACAACCAGGAGTAACTGGATCTAGTTGCGGAGCACAGCAGGCAAGATTTGGTTTTTGTTGTGTTTAGCATGAGGTAAAATTGTTCCATTCATTTAAATCAAGTGTTTGTCAAACTAAGTGTAGTTGTTAATATTTGGGTCAGGGACAGGAATGAATTTCTATATTTCTCCATTGAGAGAGGGGAAATAGAGACAACTGGCTAATGTTTGTCAAGCTGCCTTCCTAGAACTCTCTGGGAAAAAAACTAAATGGCAAACTTTTCATATCTATATTTTGGCAAGTAATACCACTAATGGATATTTTTGCTCTGGGCCTCTGAAACTCGTTTCTAGTCAAGAAAGTGCATTTCTGGGCTGTGTGTGGAACATTACCTAGGAGTTTGGTTTCCTGGGTTCCTTTCATCTGCTCTCCTGCAATGCAGGAGGAGCCTAGCCTGGTCTCCAGTTTCTGACTGAAGTTACCACATGCAGAAAGAACTGGTGGCCACTGAGCTGTGAGTAATTTGCTTTGGAGAAGTAAATAGAACCTAGCCAGTGGAGAACCCAGGGGTGTGGCCAGTAGTTCTTTCCCAGGCTCCTCCCTCCCCACCCCCCAAATGACCTTAACCTTCTTTCATAACTGGAGAGCTGCCAAGTCCAGCCTAAACAATACTCTCAACCTCATTGGCTCTTTCGCCCTGCAGCCACTACCACCCCCAAGTGGCTAAGGCCCTTTCCACTAGGCCTCTTTGTGGGGTCAAGGCTTTCTAACTACTGAAAGGCAAACACCAAAGGGTGAAAAATATCTAATATCCATGGCCTTTAAAGGATCAGCATTTGACTGCTGAAATTGAGAGGAGGGTGGGGTCTTTGTCGCAGGGTGGATGGGCATCCTCAAGTGATACATATGGCAAGGCCAAAAAGGATGCTTCTGGTGGTGGCACCCATAATTTCAAGATGGATTTTAGCGTCATCCAGCATCCTTGAAAACTTCCAATAAATGCCCACAAAAAGAATCCACATGAAAAGAAGTAGCATAAAGTTCTGGTAAGGCACATCTGCCTGTCATCACAGGCATTAGCACTGCCTGCTAACAGTTGGCAGATCAGAGGCCAGTGTGGTCACTTTTGTCCCATAATGGCATGCCCTCAAAACCAAGATCAGCATCAGCTACTCCATCCTTCCCATAGGATTGTCTTGTCCGACTCTTGTGAAGGAAGTTTAGTTCTCATGGAACACTCGCTTCCTTTGAGCAACCTGACAACTTCTTCTCTCTAGCTACCTTGCTTTGCTCTGCCATCACATTTGGAGATGGCCTTGGCCGTCTCTCAGTAATTTTGTCTCTAGACACTCCATGGTCCTAATCCTATGGAAACTACCAAACTTCCTTCACATCGTCAATGGGAAAATCACTTGCTCCCCTTTTTGTTCAGGGAGTTGTAACAGCCCAACTTTATCGAGCAATTTGTGCCAAGCACTATAAAATCCTTGTAATAAATGATACCATCATGGATTATGATGTCTACCTTCTTTGTGAATTGTATCTTTTATCACTAAAAATAATTCACCTTTGTTTCATTTAAAGATTAATTTAAAAAGGATACCATCATCTCCATGAGGACAAGGACCGTGTCTGTCTTGCTTCAGTGTTATGTTCTCATCCTCATTACATAGTAGTCCTATTTTGTTGAGTAAATCAAAAGGTAAAATTGGAATTTAATGAAGGAAATAGTAGGTAGGAACTGTTAAGACTTGGTCTTCCCTATGTAGAATTTTCAATATAGCCCATAAAGACCCATAGTTGAGTGAAAAAAGGAAGAGAGGGAAAGAGGTAAACCTGAGAAAGATTTAAAATAGTGTGGGGTGGTTAAAAAAAAACCAAACAGCCAGGGAGGTTTTTAATTCAAATCCCACCTCTGTCACTAGCTGTGTAACTTCAGAACTGGTCACTTTCACCCTAGCCTCAGTTTCCTCATCCATAAAGTGCAGGTTAAACAAACAGATTTATTCACTAGATCCTTACTGAGTACACACAATATGCAAGGTACTAAGTGCTGGAAACACCTTGGTGAACAAGGCCCCTTTCCCCCCACAGCACTTACATTCCATAAGAGGAAAACAAGACAATGAAATAATCCATGGACAGGACAACCAGGTGATCATAAATGCCATAAAGAGAGCAGAATTAGGGTGGTGGGAAGTACAGGGTGGTGATTGTGGTGGGGTAGACAGAGAAAGCTCCAAGGATGTAGCATTTCAGCTGAGACCTGAAGTGGATTGGCCAAAGGGTAGTCAGTCGGCAGTGAAGCATTTCAAGCAGGGGAAACAGCAAGAGCAGAGCCAGGCAAGTTCAAGAAAGAGAAATGCTGTAACTCTCTCACATTCTAGGATTCTAGAAACAGTGGTGCACTGCTTACATTGTTTAATTTAGTCAGAGATTTGTATTATGAAATCGTTTCTTGGTAGTGTGGCATATTAACTTCTTTAGGGAAGCGGCTGAGTGGTGTAGAATCTTTTGGGAGCCCTGGGGTAAGTCTCAGTCTCCCTGGCTCTCCCACAGCGCTGGCCGCTCAGCTGGCTCCCTATGTGGATGCAGGCTCCATTTTAGCAGCAGACTCTAAAAGCAGACTAGAGAGAGCTGCCTCCTCCACTACTTACTCACAGCCCTGGAGGCCCAGAACCCCTCCCATCCCACCTAGTATTCCTCCATTCTGACAAGCCAGAGCTTTGTGAGCACAAGATTCAGCCTCCTTGTTTTCCAGTCGGAGCAGGAGCCAGAAAATGAAACAGGAAACAGAGCGGAAGAGGAGGGGGGTGGGTAGTAGAGAAGGAAAGGAAGGAGAAATTGCAAGAAAGTAGAGCTGAAGATCTGGACAAAGTTCTACCTCTAAAGGGTGACAGTTGAGCTTTTAAAAAAAAAACATTCTGAATTGTCACAATAGACGCCTGTCCTTTTCACAAGTAGATTTTTGAGAGAATTTGGTGTGTGAACAGAGGGAATCTTAAGAATGCATGTCTTTTTCCCTTGTGAATTCACAAAGGAAGGATAGTTCATTTCTCGGTTTTGTCCTTACAGACAGTACTGCTTGGAGCCTCACAAACTTCTACAGATTCAAGCCACAACCTTAGGCCCCAGTCACGAGTGTAAACCCACAGCTTTGCCGACTCACTCACATGCCTCTGGAGCAGAGAACAAGGGTGTGTCAATGAGAAACCTAGGGTTCTAAGCCCCGTTTTTCCTTCTCCAACACTCCACGACTAAAACGTGACAGATCCACCTTACACGCAACAAATATCTGAGGGCAGTTTAGGTCTCAGGGCCTGAAATGAGCTATAAAGAATCCAAAGATACAGTCCCTGGCCCCCACAGAACTGCTGTGGGCTGCCTGTCTTTGCCTGGAGAGATAGCAACCACCTCTTTTGTTCCCACCCACAGGAGTAGCTGTGGCGGAAGATAAACCCCTCCCTCAGCCAGGGCTGTGGCCAGAGGCTAACCCAGACCCTAGCTTCGTTTGGAGGGCAGATAACTGAAACCACAAAGGGCGCTGGAATCCTGAGAAACGAGAAATCCACCAACGGAGAAGGATTTATTATCTATTTCCTTTAAGGAGGGTGCAAAGTTGTTCTAACAGTTTCCGTTACAGGGGTACCAACTGGCCGCTCCTCCCTAACAGACGGTTTTGTTAAGTTAGCTTCTTTTTTCTTCTTTTTTGGCCCCACTTCCTACAAGAGAAACGGCTTCAGTGAAGGAGAAAGGAGTCGTGGGGGGCGTTCTCAAGTTTCCTTCACCACCTTCATTAGCCACCTGACTTAGGGCTGAGGACTGAAGCAGGACAGAAGGTCCCTAGTAGCCGGAGGGGAAAGTCCGGGGGAACCCCCACTTACTTCACACCCAAGACGCGGGGTGCCGCTGCTGGCCACAGAAACCCCAAGAAGGCTTTTCTTTCTACTCAAACTACAGCTATTGTGTGCCAGGCTCTGTGCTGAGCTGCTCTTGCCTGACAGCAGGGGAAATGCGGCTCCGGCTTCCGTGAAGGGGCCGCAGGGCAGCCCCCAACTCCGAGGGCCTCGGCCCTCAAGGGAACTTATGGATGTTTGAGGGGTGGTTCGAACTCTTCCAAGAGCACCGACGCTGAGACAGCAACCCTGGAGGACTAACTGAAGGCGGGGGGAAGGGGCTAGCGGAGCGGGTACTCCTCAGCTGTCACCAAGGCTGGCAGGGGCCAAGGCAGAGGGGCGCTGAGTCTCGGGGCTATGCCGTCCCCGCCCCGCTCTGCCGGAATCAACATGGCCGCTGCGGAGGGGGGCGGGGCAGCTCCGACTCCCGGCCGGAGCGGGGCGGGGCCGCCACCCGCGGAGCCAGTGCGCAGGCGCGTCCGCTCGGAGCCCCGGATGGAGGAGCTAAGGTTCGGGCCCCGCCTGGGAGGTTAAGACCCGCCGGCGCTGGGGACCCGGCGCCAACTTCGGAGCCTAGGAGTTTTGAGTGGGGGGAGGGAAGTCGTCAAACGGAGGCCGAGGGAAATGAGGCGGATGCCGCCGAGAAGCGAGGAGCCCCGCCCCCTCCGCCATAGCGGCCTCCCAGTGCCGCCTCTTCCTTCACAGCCTCCCCCCTCCCCTGCCTTCCGGTCGTAGGCCGGGCCGGACGTCGCCGGCCCCCTCCAGAGTAACCCCTGAGCCGTGGCCCTTTGGGGAGAGGAGATGCCCATTCTCTGCTTGGGACTCTTGTCGAAAAGGAAACGGCCTGAACGGGCTTCGGACCCGGGTGGGCGGGCAGAAGGCGGCCGCTGAAGCTGGCGGCCAGCAAGGCCTCTGGTCCCGGGGACCTTGGGTCCGTACAACACCCCTTTCCCCCGAGGATGTTAGTCTTACCCAGAGGGTCCAGGGCTTCGATTCAACAGGTTTTCCTGTCTGCTCAGATGGGACCCTCCCTGCCCTAAGCATACAAGAGCATGCGCTGTCATCTGACAAGTACTGAGCTTGGAGTTGGGAGATCTTGGCTCTGAAAGAGCGCATCCGCTTTGGCAGGAGTGAGGGCTGGTGGAAAGACTGATGTTTCAGACAGAAAAAAAAAAAAAAAGACGTTCTCCTTAAATATATCCTTGGGTGTGCCACTTGACCCTAGTGAGCCTCAGTTTCCACATCTGTAAAATGGCGATGGTAATTACACAGGGTCTAATGAGCTCTCTGGTGTATTATTACTCACTTCCCTGGGGCATATTTATCTCAAGGGAAAAGAGAGTAAAACTAGTTGCTCTGTAAGTGTCCTGCCAGTTCAGAGTCTGCTTTCGTAAAGGGGTTGTTGGGAAGTGAGGGCCGCAATTAGCTGATAAGGAGAGCTCACTGGCTTTATTCTCGTTTTCACTTGGTTTGCCTGCAAACTAAGTGTAGGCTACACGTCTTCTGTGGTCGCTGGGTCTAGAATTTGAGTCTGGAGAGACGAAGAATGGAAGCCTGGTGAAGAGGCAGAGGTGGGTTATGTGCTTTTCTGTTCCCGACTCTTCTGCATGTGGGTGGGAAGTGAAGGAAGGTAAAAAGTGAATTCATCCTAGGATAAAGAACTAGCGGCCGTGTAAGGTTGGCTGTTCTTGTTTCTACGATTCCTCTCGATTCAGCGAGTCAGATATTGGCAATGTTGGGTAGATTCACAAACTACCGCTGTTCTCTGGGGCTTTCGAAAGCTTGCCTTTGAACTGAATTTTGATGAGCAAACCGGTGTGGCGTTGGTGGCCCCTCCCTTCCTCCAGGCCTCCTGGTGATGGAGTAATCAACAGGCGCCCCCTTGTGCTGAAGAAAGAGAACTGTTGCTTCTGGAGAAATTGTATTTTCCTGTGGCTTCTGTGACTTTGTCGTTTTGCTCTCAACGTGAGATATGGTGGGAGGAGTACTTGGAGGAGAGATTTTATATCCAGAGCCAGTGAACTGGTGAAGCCATATCCAGTTCCTGCCACTTCCAGTAAATCAGAACACAGGTTTAATGTGCCTGTGTGTAATGCTAGGCCCTGGAAGGATAGTTGGGAACAAGATAGACAAAGCCCCTGCTCTCATAAACAACTTAAATAAGCAATAGCTATAAAGACGCCAAGGGAGAGGGTAATGAGAGCATATCACATAGTCTAGTGAGGGTCACAGAATTCCAGAAACAAGTGATACTTAAAGGTTTGATTGGTGTTAAGAAAGGAAAATCCAGCCCTCCCTCTTAATTTTTCAGTTTAAGTACAGTATTTTTCCTTTAGGGTTAGTTCCTCACCCCAAGTTGATGAGCTGCCTCTGATGCTCCTGCCCTCCCTTCTGATTTCTGACTGGTTCTGTAAGAGCCATTGCTACTTCTGTGAACCCGAGGAGTTGTGTTTTTTTAAAAAAAAAAAAAAAGAAGAAGCTGTAAAGTGCATTCCTTCCCTCAGAATGGCTTTACAGTTGTTTATACATTGCTGCCATTCCAGTGAAGAGATGGGAAACAACAGTTTCTTCATCTGTAGTAGTCGACTTTGTCGTCCCTCTCAGTTTGTTTAGCTGGCTGAAGTCCTGCTGAGTGGTGGTTTTCTTTTCCTTCTCCACTTAATTTAACAGACCAACTGAACACACATCAGAGTGCTTAACTAGAGTGTGTAGTCATTATGGTCTTCCAGTTCAGTTCTATGCCCCACTTTTGGGACTCTGGTTTGGGACCTAGTTTATTATTCTGGGCGAGAGGGAAAGGGCACACACCAAATAATAGCAACTGCAGTGTAGATTTGGTAGTACTTTTTTCACACTTCAGTCCATGTCACCATCATGACAGTTTCATGAGACAGACAAAAAGAGTCCAATCTCACTTTCACCTAGAGAACTGAGGCTGAGAAGAACAAAATGAAAACTTGTGAATGAGAAAGTCAGGACTTGAATCCAGGCCTTTAGTTCCTGCACAGGGACTCTCAACAGACTTTTAAAGTTTTTCTGTGAGCTTAGCTTTCCAGCTTCCTGCCTAGGGGAAGTGTGGAACTTCCCCTACAAGAATATAGTGCTTCAGAGTGATGGGATGCAGTCCCATCTGCCTTTAAGATGATTTTTCTTCATTTAGGAGGTTAGGTGGTTAAGTTTGCCATAGTAATGCTGAAGCTGGAGGGTGTTTCTATGAAGAATGCTTTCAAGAATTGACTTTCTGCCCATGTGTGACATTTCCTCCTTGGGTTTTGGCGTTTAGAAGCCTGAGGGAGCTCAACCCTGGCAGCAGCCCCCCTGAGTTCCTGGTGGTGAGAGGATGTGGCCCCTGGATCCATCCCGGAAAGAGGTCCTGGGGTTTGCAGTCAGCTGCCGTGTCCTGACTCTGGTGCTGCAGGTCAGTCTCTGATCTTTCATCCCGAACGTGCCATTGCCACATGACTGAGCTATGCTAAGAATAGGCCTCATCTTTCAGTTTCCCAGATGTGCCCCTCCACGTGACTAGAACTATAGAGACCTAGACCACATAGCTGAAAAGTGGACAGGACTCTTAGAAATGATCTATTAATCTCTTATTTTACACATGAAATGGCTGAGGTCCAGAAAGGTTCAGTGGCTTCCTTAAAGTCACAAGACAAGTTCGAAAAGGTCCATAATCATACCCCAGGTTTCCTTACCCCTGGGCTACTGATCTTTCCACCAGGCCATGATATTTGGTAACCTGATGCCTTTAGGGTATGACAGCTCAAAGCATTACCCTGGGTCCCCAACCAGGAGGCTGAGCACGGTATCAATCAGTCGAGTGCGAGAGAGGGGGTACTGTCCTGAGACCATCTGTGTTTATCTGTTTAATCATCAGTGTCTTCTCCTCTTCCCCTAGCTGTGTCCCCTTCCTGTCTCACTCACACACAACCTCCAATGCATTTGGCAGCTCCCTTTCCCTTCCACGGCTGCCCTTGATACATACTTTAATCCGATTTCAGGTATATATGAACTATATATGGTGCCTCGCACAGTACCCACTGCTTGTAGGTCCACAGTAGCTATTATAATTGAATGTACGTCAGTAGCCTAGGGATGTTTTGTCAACATATTCTGTGTGCCTTTCATCACAAGCACGTTCTCTCTGAGGCTCATAGCTGGTTCCTTTGTGGAAAATTCCTTTCTGCTCTCCTCCCCAACTATATGTGGCATAACAGGCTCTGTTAGGTCCCAGGTTTAGTGAAAATGGTCTTCAGCTTGGAGCCTAGGACTGTACTCTGTGACTATCAGTCCTGTCCCACTTGTTTTCACTGTTCAAAGTGCCCTAGTAAAGAAATTGACCAAAAAAAGAAAGAGCCTTAAAAATGAGGTTGTACTCCTGTGGCCAGGCTTGGGAAAATTGACTTGATGATGACTTTGAACCAGCATCAGCCGAGTGATTGGCAGAACTAAGGAAGCAGTCCTGTGATCGGATGACACCTGGGATAGGGTCCCAGGAAGCAGGGGCTCTAATTCAGGTGGTGATTTGGAAACAAGCGTGTTTCCTCTGTGCTGTTCACTCAGCCACCAAATTTTATTAAGTCCCTGCTCTGTCTGTTCAAAGAACTGCTAGGTGGGAGTACAAAAAGTCACAATCTGTTTTCTCTTAAGTAGCTGACAATCTAATGGGGAAAAAAACGTATAATAATGCTATTTCATTGTCCTCCCCTTCCCCACTGGCAGCTTTAAAACTCTTGCCATTAGGTTACATCCCCAGTTACCCCTCATTGTTGCTGTCATCTCTGCTAGTGACAGCTCATTCTTTCTCATTCCTTGAAGGTTTTAGCTCCTGATTCACTGTTGCTCTTTCTAGCATTACTGTATATTTCTTGGTGGTTTCAATATTAATAGAGCTGGTACATCTAACCACTATCTACTGTCTTTCCAGTTCACTCCCTCAGGACTTATCCATTGATTCCAGCTCTGTTTCCCTGTCCCTCACTCACCTCGTGGCTTCAGCTCTCTTTCTTACCCAGCTTAGAGTCCATGATCCACCACACATACATGTACAACTCACTTGCTCCCTTCTTCCTGTCTTAATCACAAGACAAAAGCCCAACCTTGATTAAATTCGGTTCCATGTGTACTCTGTGCTGGCATCTGCTCAGAGAAAATCATACAACTGTATTAACTAGTCTCTTTTTATTCAATACCATTAACCCAAGTGAGTCCTTAGTGCTGCCTGGCAATCTTAGTGTATTTCCCTGGTCCAGTCCCTCACCTATTCTCTAAATTTTTCTGCCTATCAGAATCACCTGGGAGAGCTAAAAACAACCTGAATGCCCAGGTTGTACCCCATACTGGTTAAATCATTAATGTTGTGGAGCAGAGGAGAAACCCAGGCATCTTGTATTTGAAAATCCAGTGCACAGGCTATTTTGAGAACTAGGGTCAGAAATTACTTACTTTACACACTTTTCTTCCTTAAGTCTCCAGCACCTTTTCCCTAACTTGTTTTCCTGAATGAAAATTCAGAAAAATAGAAACAATAAGAAGCAACCTTCTGAATACTTCCTCCACAGCCATCCGCAAACCTACATCTGCACCTCTGCGCCTTCACTGCTGAAGGCGGGGTGAAATGTCTGTCTTCTCTAAACTAAGGTCAGCTCCTCCACTTCCATAGAAGATTCCATCCCCTTTTGCTTGCTCCATCAATTCTTCCCTTTCTTATTCACATACACAGTGGTTTCTGTTCTGCTGGATTATTCCCATTGGCAAACAAATATCTCCCACTTAAAAAAAAAAAAAGATTTTTCTTGACCCCACAATGTCATTTACCTACTACCCCTCTTTGCTCCCCTTTACAGCAAAAATCCTCCAAATAGTTGTCTATATCTACTGTTTCCCTTCTCCCTTTCTCTGTTGAACCCAGTCTAGGCAGTCTTCTCTCTCCTTCACTTCAGTGAAATAGCTCTTGT
The DNA here is from genome assembly GCF_963930625.1 of Muntiacus reevesi. Lineage (NCBI taxonomy): Eukaryota > Metazoa > Chordata > Mammalia > Artiodactyla > Cervidae > Muntiacus > Muntiacus reevesi. Next base: position 111,406,454 of record NC_089251.1, read on the forward strand.
CATAGTCACTGGTGACCTTCACTGTATTGCTAAATCCAGTGGTCAGTTTCAGTTCCCATCTTACTTGACCTGTCAACCACATTTAACAGAGCCGATCGCTCCTTTGTTTCACTTGGCTCTATGACACTGTGCTCTCCTGTTTACTCCCAACCTCACTGACCCTTCCTTCTTTACCATTATTGCTGGATCCTCACTCTCTTTGGGCCTCTAATTGTTGGCATGTCCAGGACCCAGTCCTCAAGAGCTCTTCTTTTCTGTATCTGCACTTCTTCCCTGGGTGATCTCATTCAGTCTCACACCTTTTATTGCTATCCATGCACTTATGACTTCCGAATTTATATTTCCACCCCTGAAGGTTCTCCTCACCATCAAGATTCATATATCTCACTGCCTCATTGATCTATGCACTGGAACATCCACTTCAAACTGAACTTGTGATTGTTCCCCAACGTGTCTTTTCTTCCTCATTTTATTAAATGGTAGTTCTTCCACTTGCTGAACCAAAGTACTAGTTCTTCTTCATCCCACAGGCTCTCTTCAATGCCATCATCCCAGACCATCGTGCAGAAGCCTTCTCTCCTCCTCGGCTCGCCCCCTCTGGCTCTGTGGACCAACTTGTGGAAGGTCTTCTGGGTGGCCTATCTCACTGGGATGCTGAACACTTCCTGTTCGTTGCCGAGCACGGCTACCTGTATGAGCACAACTTTGCCTTCTTTCCTGGTTTCCCCCTGGTCCTATTGGTGGGGACTGAATTGATGAGACCCCTGTGGGGGTTACTGAACCTACGGAGTTGCCTGCTCATCTCAGTAGCACTGCTCAATTCCTTGTTTTCCGCGCTGGCTGCACTTGCACTTCACGACCTGGGCTGTTTGGTTTTGCACTGTCCCCGCCAGGCCTTTTATGGAGCACTGCTCTTCTGCCTCAGTCCCGCCAATGTCTTCCTGACTGCTGGTTACTCAGAAGCCTTATTTGCTCTCCTGACATTCAGCGCCATGGGGCAGCTGGAAAGGGGCCAAAGCTGGACTAGTGGACTCTTTTTTGCCCTTGCCACTGGTGTACGATCCAATGGGCTAGTCAACATTGGCTTCCTCGTACATTCTCAGTGCCAAGACTTTTTCTCATCTCTCATGGTGCAAAATGCTCTGAGACAGCTCTTGAAGCTGATGGGTTCTGTGTTTCTGTCAGTGTTCACACTCGGCCTTCCCTTTGCCCTCTTTCAGTATTACGCCTATACCCAGTTCTGTCTGCCAGGCTCAGCCCACCGCATTCCTCAGCCCTTGCTGCAATTAGCTATAGACCAGGGCTACCGAACTGCAGAGGGAAACAAGCCGCCTTGGTGCTCCTGGGAACTTCCCTTAATATACAGCTACATCCAGGATGTCTATTGGAATGTTGGCTTTCTGAGATACTATGAACTCAAGCAGGTGCCCAATTTTCTACTGGCTTCACCAATGGCTGTATTGGTTGCCTGGGCAACTTGGACATACGTGACCACCCACCCTTGGCTCTTCCTTACACTTGGGATGCAAAGGAGCAAGAACAAAAAGACCCTAGAGAAGCCTGAACCTGGATTCCTCAGTCCTCGGGTGTTTGTATACCTGGTCCACGCTGCAGCGCTGCTGCTGTTTGGCAGTCTATGCATGCATGTTCAGGTGAGGTGGACTCCTGGCTGGGAATAGGTGTGAACACAGGCTGAGCCCATTGGTCAGGAACAGGCAGGACAGCTAACTTCTTCCATTTGAGTGACCTGTACCTAATTTGTTCATTCAACTACTATTTGGGGGTGTTTTTATTGTGAGTCCCTGAGTCAGACCACTGAGGATAGAGCATGAATAAGATAAGATTGCTGCCCTTACTGGGTCTTGTGGTCAAAATGGAGAGGCAGACATTTAACAGGTAAATGGTAAAACTACAGTATAGTGGAATGGAAGAGGAGATCCTTTTGAGATAAAGTATTGTGGAAGCACAGAGGAAACTGTAGCCAACTATCCAAGGAGGTGAGCAGGGCATCATATGTAGGCTGGGTCCTGAAGAGTAAGAAGAAATTTCGTTTAAGAAGCAGAGGATGAGCACTCTGGCAGATGGAAGGGCATGGGTGAAGACACGAGAGTCCTAAAAGGACCTGATCTGACTGAGTTATAGGGATGAGCACAGAGAATGTCTCTGGGACCTTCCTCTAACATACAACTGTACCTGGAATGTCTCCTTGAATGCCGACTTTCTGAGGTACTCTGAGCTCTGGCAGGGACTCGGTTTTCAGAAGGGACGTCTTGTGCAGTATTCAGTCAGTGGTGAGGATGTCGAGGGATGGGAAGAGTTTGATTGTACATCCGATTGTTTTTGTTCCTGGTTGTGGCCTCAGGTCAGGATGACCCCGGGGAAGTCTTTTGGTCTCCATACTGGCCACTCCTCAGCAGTTTCTGCCTCTTGGAGGTGCACATTGGCTGTCTTTAAAGTTCTCCAAGCTATATGAATAAGAGGCACAGGGGAAATAGAAAGTAGCATTCTGTGTTTATAGCCAGATTAGCTACTGGAGTGAATGCCAGCAAAGCTTAGAGTTTCCAGAGATGAGGGAGGCCATTTGGAGACCTGGCTCTGAACACCCCCAGAGGGGCCATGTTGAACCACAGGATCCCCTGCCTCTTTCCTTCTGCTTTACCATCCCCAGGGCATGAGAGAACCGCTTCAGGTTCCCAAGCCTCAGGGGCAGCCCAGAGCTTAATATATATTTATTTATTTGGCTGTATCAGGTGTTAGTTGCAGCACTTGGGATACTTAGTTGTGGCATGTGAGATCTAGTTCCCTGACCAGGGATCAAACCCAGGCTACCTGCATTGGAAGCACTGAGTCTTAACCACTGGACCACCAGGGAGGTCCCCAGCCTAGAGTTTAGAGTCCTGCTGCTGCTGCTGCTGCTAAGTCGCTTCAGTCGTGTCCGACTCTGTGCAACCCCATAGATACAGCAGCCCACCAGGCTCCCCTGTCCCTGGGATTCTCCAGGCAAGAACACTGGAGTGGGTTACCATTTCCTTCTCCAATGCATAAAAGTGAAAAGTGAAAGTGAAGTCACTCAGTCGTGTCCGACTCTTAGTGACCTCATGGACTACAGCCCACCAGGCTCCTCTGTCCATGGGATTTTCCAGGCAAGAGTACTGGAGTGGGGTGTTAGAGTCCTGGTCCTGGGCTAAAAGTGCACCCCATGGAGTTTTTAGTATTGATTGGCCCATTATTGTGGTAATTAGTCTGTAGTTATGTTTATTTGTAACATTGCAATCACCTGGCTGGTGTTGTACACAGCTTTATAAAGCAGATCTAAGCTCTGCTGAATGAGTATCTTTTCCAGTATAATAAATTCCTAGTCTGGGAGCTGTAGTTTACCCAGTAGCAGGGAAGTCCCAGGCTCATCCACTTGAGGCAGTGAAATTCCAATAAATGTGTGGATTTCCCCCTCTTGTGATTCCAGGTTCTCACCAGGTTTTTATGCTCCTCCAGTCCTGTTGTGTACTGGTTCTCGGCTCACTTGCTTCTGGATCAAGAACCGCTACTGAGATCCCTAGAGACTGTGCCTCCTGCAGGGGACCCCCCACCAGGACAAAAGGTCCCCAGAAACTCTATCATGGGACTCTTGTACAACTGGAAAACTTGTTCTCTGGTCACACGATGCATTCTAGGCTACTTCGTGACTTACTGGCTCTTGGGACTACTCCTCCATTGCAACTGGCTGCCTTGGACATAACCTGGAGACTTAGGGGACAGGCCTGAAGCAGACGTAACCAGGGTCTGAAAGTACAAATACACACTGGGGCTGCCTGTGCTCCCTGGTATCCTTACTCTGTCCATTAGAACCTCTCTATCTGAACGTTGGTTAGGAATGGAAGAAGTGAAAGCCTCTAGAGAGCCCTTTCTGGTCCTTGCTGTGGCAAATTTTAGAGTAGTAACTGGTTTCTCTATAAATGAAGAAATCTTATTCCAGATCTATGTTGTCAATCAACCTTAGCAGAGATAGTCTGAAACTTAGCACCTACCCACATGTAAATTTAAATATAAATTTCATCAAAGGCTCTAGCTGACAAGGTGGTCATAGTTCACACAGTGATGATGAAGGCCTGAACAGTATAGCAGCAATAGTAAGTAAAATGGGACCATCTTTTCTAAATGGGACATTGTTTCTGATGAGTTTTTTCATGATTTGTTCACTTATTTATATGAAAAATCTTACAAAGAAATGCAAATTAAACAACATTGGTTTATATCTAATGAACTACCTTTTTATTTTTATTACTATATTGGCTTGCAGGACCTTAGTTCCCCAACCAGGGATTAAACCCAGGCTGCGGCTACTGCTGCTGCTGCTGCTGAGTCACTTCAGTCGTGTCTGACTCTGTGCGACCCCAGAGACAGCAGCCCACCAGACTCCCCCGTTCCTGGGATTCTCCAGGCAAGAACACTGGAGTGGGTTGCCATTTCCTTCTCCAGTACATGAAAGTGAAAGTGAAAGTGAAGTCGCTCTTAGCAACCCCAATGACCGCAGCCCACCAGGCTCCTCCATCCATGGGATTTTCCAGGCGAGAGTACTGGAGCGGGGTGCCATTGCCTTCTTCTAAACCCAGGCTACTGCAGTGAAAGTACTAAACTGGACTGCCAGGGAAATCCCATAAATTATCGTTCAAAAAAAATAATACAAGACTTCCCTGGTGGTGCAGTGGTTAAGAATTCGCCTGCCAGTGTAGGTAGGGGGACACAGGTTCGATCACCGGTCCAGAAAGATTCCCACATGCCGTGGGTCAGCTGAGCCCGTGAACCACAACTGCGGAGCCCATGCGCAGTGGCTCCTGAATGCCGGGTTCAGCCTGAGTGGCCACCGCAGTGAAAAGCCTGTGCACCGCCACGAAGAGTAGCCCCTGCTCTCTGCAACTAGAGCAAGCCCACACATAGCAACGAAGACCCAGGGCAGCCAAAAATAATTAGAAAAATAAAGATTTTTAAAATAATAACACAAATTAACGGCTGAGACCCTGCCACATGCTCTGCATCAAGTTATTTGAGGGGAAAAGTCATGGTAAGAAGAACATTTCATGAGAAGGCAGAAGGCCTAGATTCTGGTCCTCTCAGTAAAAACCCACTTACCAGCTGTGGGACCTTTGAAGAGTTTCCCGAGCCTTAGTTACATCTTCTGAAACTAAGGGGAAATTGTGTTAGCCTACTGGAAAAAATATCTAGTTCTTCTGTTTTCAGCCCGTAGAAGAAACTCTCCCTCTTAGGGGCAACTCTGAGGAGTAACTTCAGTGATCTTTCCTTTGAATGAGGGGAAGCACTGACATTGCATTGACTTGGCAACTAAGGCTCCCTGTCGTGTGTTAGTCAACCTGCCCAAGGCAACTAAATGTTCAACTTGGTGAGCAGTGACTGGATTTCCTGCTCTTCCCGAGTGCCTATGCTTGCTTTATTAGTAGACAAGGATCAGAGGAACCAACCATCACAGCAGCAGGAATTGATAAATTGTAGGTAAGTCCAGGGTTGAATGAAATGGTATTTTCTGGCACCCATTTGGTTATGGGCCTGTCTGTGTAATTGTAGTAAAAACCTTGACCCCTGCTGAGCTCTCATTCTTTGAGCCAGGTCAGAGGTTCTGCATCATCACCACTCATTCCCCATTTGAACCAAAAATTCCAGCAAGCAGAAACTTCAAAATAGATGGATAAGCAGCTTCTGGAGAGCCCTGAGAATTAGAATTATGACATACTCCCTCTGACCATGACTGAAAGCTCAACTTGCCAGCTGAAGGGATGCTCCTGGCTGAGCCCCAGCACCCTCTGCTGGAGCTCCTAGTCAGCCTGGCCAATAAGCACTTCCCATCCATTGCTCTAGTTTTAGCACAGCTGAGAGAATTTGGTCCAGAATCAACTGCTTCTGAAAATGTACACACAGATCAGGACAGCCCTCTGCCTTCTGCCAAGGCACCCAAGTGCCCTTCTTGGCAAAAGATAGTCACCCCTGCCCTAGTGTCCCTCCAGTTGGCAGAAACTGCTCCCTCCCTCCTCAGCAACAGCTGCAAGTCTGGGGCCTTCCACACTGTGTGCAAGAGGAGTTGAGGTCCTGAGTCAGCTCTTCCATTGCAGAGGTAGGAGTACTAGGTTGTTTGCCCTCATGGATGAACCTTGCTGCCTCTTTTGGTGGTAATCAGGACTGATTATTCCCCTACTGGAAGAGGTGACTCAGACTCCACAGGTTAGGGGGTGATTTCACTGCTCTGGCAGCCTCAGCTTAACCTTCACACTGGATCTTATCACCCCAGAAACAAATGATTTCAAGGGCCAGAAACCCTTATAAATTGGAACCTCTCCTCAACTAATGTCAAGGAATTAAATCACTCTGGTATTTTGCAAAGACCATTCTAGTTACAGTTGGTCATAGAGGAGATAGCTGAGAACCCCAGCTAGGTGGACACCTGGTGTGACCTGGGACGGACACCATTTTCTCTCTGACCTTGGAGGGATCTAGTCACTGTTCTCTAAGGAACTAAGGAATGGGCTGATTTTATGGCCAGCAGCTGTCTTTTTACTATCCTATTAACAGTCTTTAATAGTCTGGGAGAGGGACATGAAGGGCCCAAGGCAGGAAGCTTCCTGTTTACTCTGAGGTCTAACAATGCTGCAGCTGGGTTGGGCGTCTACAATTTCAGAGAAAAGTCATTTCCTTCTGAGACCCAGCTAAAACAGAAACCAGACCCTTCATGTACCTAGAAGTAGATGCTTTTTTGTTCTTTAATGAAGGTGGGAGGAGAGGGAGTGTCTGACATGTCTTTACCAGCCTCCCTGGAAAAAAAATCACTTTTCTTCAACTGACCCTCTCACCTTCATCTAAAAAACGTAGTGTGTGGAGGCTCGTGAGATTTGAAACTGATTCTCTGAGCAGTTGTTTAGTAATGCCTATTCTAGGGGAATAAAGAAGACTGGCATGCCTCTTGTCCTCAAATAGCTGTTTGATAGAGCTTCTAGCAGAAACACAGGCTTGTTAAGGGAAAAACTGATAAATTCTGGGGAATGAAGAGACACTTAAAACTTCTTGCTCTGTATTTCTCTACTTGAACTTATTAATGATGAGGATGAATTTTCCTTAGGAAAAGGTAAGTGTGGTACAGAGTTGGTGGTGGTGGTTTAATCACTAAGTCATGCCTGACTGTTGTGACCCCATGGATAGTAACATGACAGGCTCCTCTGTCCATGGGATTTTCCAGGCAAGAATATTGAAGTGGGTAGCCATTCCTTCTCCAGGGGATCTTCCTGACCCAGGGATCAAACCCCTGTCTCCTGTGTTGCAGGCAGATTATTACTGAGCCACCAGGGAAGACCCCATGTTACAGAGTGAGTACACTGTAAATTCACACAAGATGGAGATTCCTCCCAGCTTGAAATACTTGAAAAGACTTCACAAGGGATAGACTTTGAAGGACAGTAGGATTTGAAAGTTAAGGCCAGAGAATGAGTATAAGAAGCAGGAAATGGAACAGAACAAGGAGAGCTCAGTTTGAGTGGAACTTGAGGCGTGTCGTTGTTGAGATCTTAGCCTTGAAATCAGCTCCAAGCCCAGCTCCACCATGTACTAGCTGTGTAAAGGTGAGTGAGGTACTGAATCTCTAGGCCTCTGTTCACTCATCTGTAAAACGTGGATAATACGGTCTACCTCATAGATATGAATAATAGCATTGTCTATCTCATAGGGTTGTTGTGCAAATTAAATGAAAAGGACTAACAAAGGAATAGCTGCACTTTGGACATGTTGAGTTTTGGCCATCAGCACATTCATAGGCCAGGAGAGGTGGAACTGGAGACTGGAGTCGGAGCCATCCACACTGACATGATAATTATAGCAGCCACGATATTGGATGGGACGTCTCTAAGATGGGGATGCTATCACTTACCACACAGAGTAGTTATGAAGCTTCAGCTAGATACCTGATAGAGCACTAACTAGCATAGCACCTAGCACATAGGAAGAACTTAATGAATGGTAGCTATTTTTTACTGTCATTATCATCATCATCATCTTCATTGTCACTGGAAGACCAGGAACAAATAGCATCAGGTGGAAAAGAGTTTCAAGAAGAAAGAAATGGGGACTTCCCTGGAGGTCCAGTTAAGACTTGTTTGATCACTGTTCAGGGAACTAAGATGCCACATGCTGTGCTGCACGGCCAGAAAAGAAGAAAGAAACGGTTACCAGGTTCATATGCTGTTAAGGAAAGGATGAGAAAAGCTATTGAATTTAGGGATTAGGGATATTAATCAGGGTAGGCTAACTGCGGTAACAACTCCCCAAACTCAGTGGTTTAATAATAAAAGATTTTTCTTGCTCACATCAGAGTCTAGTAGAGATTTGGGGAGGGATGCCTGCTCCATCAGGTCGTTTGGGACCCAGGCTTCTTCCATTTCATGACCCGGCCGTCCTTCAGATAGATGCTCAGAGTCCTCTGCTTGCAGAGAGGTTTTCAGGGGCCAGAGCTGGGAGAGTTGTACGTCACTTTCACCGTCGTTCCATTGACTGGAACTCGGTCATGCGGCCACATCTAACTCCCAGGGGAGGTTGGGAAGTAGAGTTGCCAGATAAAAGACAGGATGCTCAGTTAAATTTGAATTTCAGGTAAATGACATGTATTTTTTCAGTATAATTAAGTTCCAGATATTGCAGGAGACATGTAAGAAGTTGTTCATTGTTTATCTGAAATTTAAATTTAATTGGATATCCTGTATTTTTATTCGCTAAATTGGCAACCCTAGTGGGAAGTGAAGTCCGGCTGTGAGTTTAGGACAAAGGGAACACAGATATTTGTATGTCAGAGTATGCCTCAGTCTGTGTTTGTGAATCAAATGCCTGTTTTTGCCCTTCCCACAAAGAGAACAGTTACCCCTCCCAAGGGAGATACTCCCAAATCCCATCTAGGTACTCAGTTCAGCTCCAGGTCACTCAGTCAGCTCTAATATGGTTCCTTAAGGTGATGATGAACTAAAAAACTAAAAAAGTTATCCATGGGAGAAGATTCTTAAGAAGAGGGTATATATATATATGTATGTGTAACTGATTCAGTTTGCTCTACACCTAACATTGACACTGTGCTGTAAACCAACTATGTTGTTATTTAGTCACTAAGTCTGGTTCAGCTCTTCGAGAGCCCATGGACTGGAGCCCACCAGGCTCCTCTGTCCATGGGATTTCCCAGGCAAGAATGCTGGAGTTGGTTGCCAATTCCTTCTCCAGGGGATCTGCCCAAGCCAGGGATCAAACCCACATCTGCTTGGCAGGCAGATTCTTTACCACTAAGCCATCTGGGAAGCTCAAAATCAGCTATACGCAAAAAAAAAAAAAAAGAAAGAAAGAAAGAAAAAAAAAAAGTATACACACCCATAAGGAAAAGGTTGGTGGAATTCTCTTGTGAATCCATCTGCTCCTTTGTTGGGAGTTTTTATCCATACCCTACAAGAAAATATACAATGATAGAGCAAGCTATCTTGTAAGCTTGTAGCTTGTAAGCAAGCTCAATGTAAGCTCCTAGTCAGAAAAGGAGAGAATGGAAGATGTAAAGCTGTCACTTCCAAAGCAGTTCTGAACTTCTAATGGTCAGAGTTGTCAAAGCTGTCTTCCCTGGGCCTGGGGAGAGTTCCTTGATTAACCCTGGCTTGCTCTTGGAAAGACTCCTTTGTCCGTTGCTCTCCACTGTTCTCACAGCTCCTGGCTTGTTTATCCTTCATGGCCACACAGGAGATGGGCTTTGGGAAGTATGACCTCCTTGGTGAATGTTCAGCCACTTCCTGCTGGTACAAGCATGGAGGCCTAAAAGTTACTTTAAATCTTGGCCAGCCAAAAGCCTATGTATGTGTGTGGGGAGGGGGTAAGATATACATAGCATAAAGTTCATCATTTTAACCATTTTTAAGCATAAAGGTCAGTGACATCAGGTATATTCCCATTGTTGTGCAACTGTCACCACTTCAAGGTTCATCCATATTACAGAATGTGTGAAAATTTCCTTTCTTATATACAATGGATAAATAACAAGTATTGCACAGGGAACTATATTCATATCCTAGGATAAACCATAATGGAAATGAATATAAAGAAGAATGTATAGGGAATTCCCTGGTGGTCTAGTGGTTAGGATTCCAGGCTTTCATTGTCATGATCCAGATTCACTCGTTAGTCTGGGAACTGAGATCCTACTAGCTCTGCAGTGCTGCCAAAAAGCGAGAAAAAAAAGAATGTATATATGTGTATAACTGAGTCACTTTGCTGTGCAGCAGAAATTAACATTGAAAATCAATTATGCTTCAATAAAAAATAAATTTAAAAAGACTTCCATTCTTTTTAAGGCTAAATAACATTCCATTGTAGGTATGTTGTTATTGTTCAGCTGCTCAGTCATGTCTGACTCTTTGCAACCCCACAGACTACAGCTTGCCAGACTTCCCTGTCCTTCACCAACTCCCAGAATTCTCTCAAACTCATGTCCATTGAGTCGGTGATGCCATCCTATCATCTCTGCCTCTGTTGTACCCCTTTCCTCCTGCCTTCAGTCTTTCCTAGCATCAGGGTCTTCTCCAGTGAGTCAGTTCTTCTCACCAGGTGGCCAAAATATTGCAGTTTCAGCTTCAGAATCAGTCCTTCCAATGAATATTCAGGACTGATTTCCTTTAGGATGGACTGGTTGGATCTCCTTTCAGTTCAAGGGACTCTCAAGAGTCTTCCCCAACACCATAATTCAAAAGCATCGATTCTTTGGTGCTCAGCTTTCTATGTAGTCCAATTCTCACATCCATACATGACTACTGGAAAAACCATGGCTTTGACTAGACAGACCTTTGTTGGCAAAGTAATGTCTCTGCTTTTTAATATGTTGTCTAGGTTGATCATAGCTTTTCTTCCAAGGAGCAAGCTTCTTAATTTCACGGCTGCAGTCACCATCTGCCCTGATTTTGGAGCCCAAGAAAATAAAGTCTGTCACTGTTCCCATTGTTTCCCCCTCTATTTGCCATGAAGTGATGGAAATGCTGTGAAGAAAGCTGAGTGCCAAAAAATTGATGTGTTTGAACTGTGGTGTTGGAGAAGACTCTTGAAAGTCCCTTGGACTGCAAGGAGATCCAACCAGTCCACCCTAAGGGAGATAAGTCCTGGGTGTTTATTGGAAGGACTGATGCTGAAGCTGAAACTCCAATACTTTGGCCACCTCATGTGAAGAGTTGACTCATTGGAAGAGACCCTGATGCTGGGAGGGACTGGGGGCAGGAGGAGAAGAGGACAACAGAGGATGAGATGGCTGGATGGCATCACCGACTCAATGGATATGAGTTTGAGTAGACTCAAGGGGTTGGTGATGGACAGGGAGGCCTGGTGTGCTGCAATTCGTGGGGTCACAAAGAGTCGGACACAACTGAGTGACTGAACTGAACTGAATTGAACTGATGGAAATGGATGCCATGATTTTAGTTTTTTGAATGTTTAGTTTTAAGCCAACTTTTTCACTGTCCTTTTTCACTTTCATCAAGAGTCTCTTTAGTTCCTCTTTACTTTCTGCCATAAGGGTGATGGCATCTGCATATCTGATGTTATTGATATTTCTTCTGGAAATCTTGATTCCAGCTTGTACTTCATCAAGCCTGGCATTTCACACGATGTACTCTGCATATAAGTTAAACAAGCAGGGTGACAGTATACAGCCTTGATGTACTCCTTTCCCAATTTGGAACCAGTCTGTTGTTCCATATCTGGTTCTAACCTGCATACAGATTTCTTGACCTGCATACAGATTTCTCAGAAGGCAGGTAAGGTGGTCTGGTATTCCCATCTCTTGAAGAATTTTCCACAGTTTGTTGTGATCCACACAGGCAAAGGCTTTGGTATAGTCAAGTAAGCAAAAGTAGATGTTTTTCTGGAACTCTCTTTCTTTTTGGATGATCCAATGGATGTTGGAAACTTAATCTCTGGTTCCTCTGACTTTTCTAAATCCAGCTTGAACATCTGTAAGTTCACGGTTCACGTACTGTTGAAGGCTGGCTTGCAGAATTTGAGCATTAATTTGCTAGCAGTGAGATGAGCGCCCATTTAGTCAAAGCTATGGTTTTTCCAGTAGTCATGTATGGATTTGAGAGTTGAACTATAAAGAAAGCTGAGAATTGATGTTTTTGAACTGTAGTGTTGGAGAAGACTCTTGAGATCAAACCATTCAATCCTAAAGGAAATCAGTCCTGAATATTCATTGGAAGGACTGATGCTAAAGCTGAAACTCCAATATTTTGGCCACCTAATGCGAAGAACTGACTCACTAGAAAAGCCCCTAATGCTGGGCGAGATTGAAGGCAGTAGGAGAAGGGGATGACAGAGGATGAGATGGTTGAATGGCATCACCGACTCAATGGACATGAGTTCGAGCAAGCTCCAGGAGTTGGTGAAGGAAAGGGAATCCTGGTGTACTGCAGTCCATGGGGTCACAAAGAGTCAGACACACCTAAACTGAACTGAACTGAGTGCAGTTTTGCGGTAGTTTGAACATTCCTTGGCATTGCCTTTCTTTGGGATTGGAATGAAAACTGACATTTTCCAGTCCCGTGGCCTCTGCTGAGTTTTCCAAATTTGCTGGCATATTGAGGGCAGTACTTTCACAGCATCATCTTTTAGGATTTGAAAAAGCTCAACTGGAATTCCATCACTTCCACTAACTTTGTTCATAGTGATGCTTCCTAGGTGAGTGATCACACCATCGTGGTTATCTGGGTCATTTTCCCTTGATATCTCTAATTTTCTTGAAGAGATCTCTAGTCTTTCCCATTCTATTGTTTTCCTCTATTTCTTTGCATTGTTCACTTAGGAAGGCTTTCTTATCTCTTCTTGATATTCTTTGAAACTGTGCATTCAGATGGGTGTATCTTTCCTTTTCTCCTCAAAGTATGAAAGGGCAAAAAGATATGACGATGAAACGTTATTGTATGTATACAGCACAGTTTATCTATTTGTCTGTTGATGGATATACTTGGATAGCGCCACCTTTTGGCTATTTCAAATAATGCTACTAATGAACACTGAAAAGTGAAAGTGAAAGTCCCTCTGCTGCTGCTGCTAAGTCGCTTCAGTCTTGCCCAACTCTGTGCGACCCCATAGTCAGCAGCCCACCAGGCTCTTCTGTCCATGGGATTCACCAGGCAAGAATGCTGGAATGGCTCAGTCCTGTTCAATTCTTTGCAACCCCATGGAATATACAGTCCATGGAATTCTCCAGGCCAGAATATTGGAGTGCGTAGCTGCTCCCTTCTCTGGGGGATCCTCCCAATCCAGGGATCGAGCCCAGGTCTCCCACATTGGGTGAGCCACCAGGGAAACCGAAGAGTACTGAGTGGGTAACCTACTGCTTCTGCAGGGGATCTTCTTGACCCAGGAACTAATCCAGGATCTCCTGCATTGCAGGCAGATTCTTTACCAGCTGAGCCATCAGGGAAGCCATGAACATTACAGTTGCCTGCTTTCAATTCTTTGGGGTATATACTGAGAAATATATAGTGCTGGATCATATGTTAATTCTATGCTGTTGTTGTTGTTTTAGGAACCGCTGTACTATTTTTCATAGCAGATGCACCATTTTGTATTCCCACTAGCAATGCACAGGATCCAGATTTCTCCACATCCTCACCAACACATATTTTCCTTTTTTGTCCCTTCTTCTATTTTTTTTTTTTTTTAAATACTAGCCATTCTAGTGGGTATGAAGTGGTATCTCACTGTGGTTTTGATTTGCATTTTCCTAATGACTAGTGATATTGAGCATCTTTTTATGTGCTTATTGACCATTTGTAAACTTTGGGGAAAGTGTCTATTCAGATCCTTTGCCCATTTTTAAAAATAATTTTACTTATTTATTTTTGGCTGTCCTTTATCTTCATTGCTCTACAGGCTCTTCTCAAGTTGCGGGGAGCAGGGCTACTCTCTAGTTGCGGTGTGCAGACTTCTCATTGCAGTGGCTTCTCTTGTTGCAGAGCACAGGCTCTAGGTGCATGGGCTTCTGTAGTTATGGCTCCTGGGCTCTAGAGCCCAGGATCAATTTGTGTGGTGCACAGCCTTAGTTGCTCCATGGCATGTGGGATCTTCCTGGATCAGGGATCGAACCCATGTCTCCTGCATTGGCATGCGGATTCTTTACCACTGAGTCACCAAGGAAGCCCTGCTCATTTTTAAATTGGGTTGTTTCTTTGTTGTTGAATTGTTGAAGTTCTTTATATATTTTGGATATTAATCAGATATGTGATTAACAGATTTTTCCCCCCATTTCACGTGCTGCCTTTTCACTGTATTGATAGTGCCCTTCAGTGCACAAAATTTTTAGTTTTGATGAAGTCCAATTTATCTATTTTTCTCTTGTTGCCTATGCTTTGGTATCATATGCAGAAAAATCATCACCAAATCCAATATCATGAAGATTTTGCCTTATGTTTTCTTCTGAGAGTTTTATAGTTTTAGCTTTTATGTTTAGGTCTTTTATCCACTTTGGGTTCAATTCTGTATGTGGTATAAGGTAAAGTTTTTACTTTCTTATACATGTGAATATCCAGTTTTCCCAGCACTCTTTATTGAAAAGACTGTGCTTTCCCCATTGAAAGGTCTTGGAATCCTTATTAAAATCATTTGACTATATATGCAAGGGTTCCTAAGCTGTCTATTCTATTCTGTTGTGTATATGCCTGTCTTTATGCTGGTACCACACTGTTTTGATTACTGTAGCTTTGTGGTAAGTCTTGAAATCAGGAAGTGTGAGACCTCCAACTTTACTCTTCTTGTTCAAAATTGTTTTGGCTGGCTATTCAGGGTCCTTTGAGATTTCCTATTATATTTAAGTTGTCAAAGTTTGGGTTGTTGTTTTTTTTTTTTTTTTTCTTTTTTCAATTTGGGCTCATAGTTTCTTTGACAATACCATTACCTCAAAATATTTTTGGTGTGTAAGTCAGAATTCTCCAGAGAAACATAACCAATAGGATTGTGTGTGTATGTGTATCTATACCTACCTATCTATTTATCTGTCTATAGAGAGATTTTAATGAATTGGCTCCTATGATTGTGGAAGCTTGCAAGTCCACAATCTGCTGAGTAGGCCAACAGCTGGAGACCCAATAGAACAGTTGATGTAATTCAAGTCTGAAGTCAGTCTACTGGCAGAATTCCTTCTTTCCCAGGAAAAGTCAGTTTTTTTCTGTTAAGGCCTTCAACTGATGAGATGAGACCCACTTAATTTATGGAGGATAATCTGCTTTACTCAAGTCTTCTGACTTAAATGTTACACTCACCTAAAAAGTACCTTCACAGAAATGCCCAGAATATTTGACCAAATATCTGTATACTGTGGCCTAGCCAAGTTGACACAAAATTAACACAATATGTTTCTGCTCTATTTGCTTCTAGTCAGATCCATGCAACACAACCACACTCCAGTCCTTTTCTAGATAAAATTTTCAAGCTGATATATTTGTCTCCTCCTTATCCCTTTGCCTCACTTCCAATGTAATGATGGCTACATTGAGGTCATCTAAATAATAAGTGGGAAGGCCACAGCCTTCACCTGATATTTGCCTTAGAGATGACCACATCTTTCAACTCATGTTGTCTGAGAACTTTTTCAATCTTATACAATTTCTAGTCCAGAAATAGTCACTTTTACTGACCCTGAGAGGACTATCGTTTTTGGACTTAACAGAAGCAGAAGATATTAAGAAGAGGTGGCAAGAACACACAGAAGAACTGTACAAAAACAATCTTCATGACCCAGATAATAACGATGGTGTGATCACTCACCTAGAGCCAGACACCCTGGAATGTGAATTCAAGTGGGCCTTAGAAAGCATCACTACGAACAAAGCTAGTGGAGGTCATGGAATTCCAGTTGAGCTATTTCAAATCCTGAAAGATGATGCTGTGAAAGTGCTGCACTCAATATGCCAGGAAATTTGGAAAACTCAGCAGTGGCCACAGGACTGGAACAGGTCAGTTTTCATTCCAATCCCAAAGAAAGGCAATGCCAAAGAATGCTCAAACTACCGCACAATTGCACTCATCTCACACACTAGTAAAGTAATGCTCAAAATTCTCCAAGCCAGGCTTCAGCAATGTGTGAACCATGAACTTCCAGATGTTCAAGCTGGTTTTAGAAAAGGCAGAGGAACCAGAGATCAAATTGCCAACATCTGCTGGATCATCAAAAAAGCAAGAGAGTTCCAGAAAAACATCTATTTCTGCTTTATTGACTATGCCAAAGCCTTTGACTGTGTGGATCACAATAAACTGTGGAAAATTCTGAAAGATGGGAATACCAGACCATCTGACCTGTCTTTTGATAAACCTGTATGCAGGTCAGGAAGCAACAGTTAGAATTGGACATGGAACAACAGACTGGTTCCAAATAGGAAAAAGACTACGTCAAGGCTGTATATTGTCACCCTGCTTATTTAACTTACATGCAGTACATCATGAGAAACGCTGGGCTGGAAGAAGCACAAGCTGGAATCAAGACTGCCAAGAGAAATACCAATAACCTCAGATATGCAGACGACACCACCCTTATGGCAGAAAGTGAAGAGGAACTAAAAAGCCTCTTGATGAAAGTGCAGGAGGAGAGTTAAAAAGTTGGCTTAAAGCTCAACATTCAGAAAACTAAGATCATAGCATCTGGTCCCATCACTTCATGGGAAAATAGATGGGGCAACAGTGTCAGACTTTATTTTTTTGGGCTCCAAAATCACTGCAGATGGTGATTGCAGCCATGAAATTAAAAGACTCTTAACTCCTTGGAAGGAAAGTTATGACCAACCTAGACAGCATATTTAAATGCAGAGACATTACTTTGCCAACAAAGGTCTGTCTTTTCAAGGCTATGGTTTTTCCAGTAGTCATGTATGGATGTGAGAGTTGGATGGTGAAGAAAGCTGAGCACTGAAAAATTGATGCTTTTGAGCTGTGATGTTGGAGATGTCCAACATCTCCATCTTGTTGAACTGTGATGTCCCTTGGACTGCAAGGAGATCCAACCAGTCCATCCTAAAGGAGATCAGTCCTGGGTGTTTGTTGGAAGGAGTGATGTTGAAACTGAAACTTCAATACTTTGGCCACCTCATGCGAAGAGTTGACTCATTGGAGTCAAGACCCTAATGCTGGGAAGGATTGGGAGCAGGAGAAGGGGACGACAGAGGATGAGATGGCTGGATGGCATCACCAACTCGATGGACATGGGTTTGGATAGACTCCGGGAGTTGGTGATGGACAGGGAGGCCTGGTGTGCTGCGATTCATGGGGTTGCAGAGTTGGACACGACTGAGCGACTGAACTGAACTGTACTGCTTGAAAAATCACTAATCCTCACCTAAGTTCACCTCTTTATTCTAATACTTTATAAAGGTACCTGTGCTAGTTATTAAGTTATTGTTTCAGCCCCAAATCCACCCTTCTTTCTACTATGAGATACTGGAGCTGGGACTTTGCAAATCACATTGCAGGCTCTATGTTTGACTCTGCCAGTAAGGGCCACTAGAGGGAGATAGTGAGGTCAGAGGAGGAGGAAAGGACTTTTCTTCAGCTTGCTTCCTGTTCCTGTGAGATCATCCTAACTATGCTCCTTCACCCCAGCAGCAGCAGTGCCATCCTGTAGCAGCAGCTGAATCCACTTTGCAGTTTTTTCCAAAAATTGCAGACCCAGCTTCATGGCGTACCAATCAGAGACACCAGCACCATCTGTGTAGCACTCTTTCTCAGAAGTGTTGGTCCCTCCTCCAAGTTCAGAGGTACCAGCCACCAACACTAGACTTAGAGGTCTGAGTTTCAGCTCTGTAGGACCTCTCTTCTAAGTTTCCAAGTTTTAGTAATTCCAGACTCTTCCTTTTGTTCTCCTAGTCCTAGGAGTTTAGATGCTTCCTGCTGTTGCTGCCTCCATAGTATCTGTTTTCTTTTCACCCTTTCGGATAACTAATAACAATGTTATAGCTAGAATAACCATTCTGTTTATTACATTTTCTCCAGTGAATTGTGAGGTTTCTTTCTCATTGGCAGGACCCTGAGGGATACAGAAATTGGTACTAGGAGGGGTCCCAGGGAATCAAAAGATGGGATTAGGGAACTGTTTTGGTTGTGTCATGGGTTTGAATGTATTGAGCTTCTTGCCAATGAGAAATGTGATGCTGCTAATTCATGGCATGCTGTGGCAACATGATTAATCAAATTATCACCTGTGGTTAGTTGTGATGAGTGCTAACTAAAGCAAGTGCCTTGGGGGCCCAAGTCGTTGTTGTACTTGACGGTTATGGCAGTGATGATGACTACAGGGACTGTGTGATGATGACCACAGAAGGAATTCTGAGAGCATCAGAGTCCTTGCAGAAAGAAAATGACAAGCTAGGGCCTTTAAACTCTCAGCTCAAATCATGGTCAGAGAGTCGCAGAGCTTCCATGATAGCCCATAAAAGATCTTTTATTTCTTGTAGTCACCAGACTTATTTGCTACAAATAGAACAAAAATATAGTGCATGTTGTTGAATGTTATCAGTTGAATTCAGTCTCTTACTAAGCCTTTCCTGTGACTGAGAAGGAATGGGACCTTGAAACTTGGAATGGACACATCTGGTTTGACACTCTTCTAGGTTCTCAGAGTCTTCATTCCGCCAGCAGATGGGAAGAAGAGCTGTGATCAGTACTTGCGAGTTTTATGGGACAGCCTATCACTTCTGGCTTCCCTGGTGGTTCAGTGGTGAAGAATCCACCTGTCAATGCAGGAGATACAGGTTCAATCCCTGGGTTGGGAAGGCCCTGTAGAGAAGGAAATGGCAACCCACTCCAGTGTTCTCATCTGGGGAATCCCATGGACAGAGGAGCCTGGTAAGTTACAGTCCAGGGATCGCAAAAGAGTTGGGCATGACTAAGTGACTAAACAGCTGTCACTTCCACTCACATTCTGTTAGCCAGGATTCAGTATCTCTGTAACAGAGGCTGGGAACTGTGGGTATTGATAAGAATGCTTAGTTTATACCACACTAAATGGGTCACTCCAGTATGCTTGCCTGGAAAAGCCCATGGATAGAGGAGCCTGGTAGGCTAGAGTCCATGGGGTCACAAAGAGTCGGACATGACTGAGTGACTTCACTTTCAAATGGGTCACAGTGACCCACTGAAGATAGAATTCTTGGGGGAGTAACACAGAAGCCAAGCTGCAAAAAGCTAAGAAATTATTAAATGACAAGGAAGAAGTAGCTACTTTTACTAAAGAAGTATTAGCTACTCTTATTTAATAAGAGTAAATAATGAGAGACAAGAATGGCAGAAAGCAAAGAGGAACTGAAGAGCCTCTTGATGAGGGTAAAAGAGGAGAGTGAAAAAGCTGGCTTAAAACTCAACATTCGAAAGACTAAGGTCATGGTATCTGGTTCCATCACTTCATAGCAGATTTTATTTTCTCGGGCTCCAAAATCACTGGGGACAATGACTGCAGCCATGAAATTAAAAGAAGAAAGCTATGACAAAATTGCTCCCTGGAAGAAAAACTATGACAAATGTAGACATCATGTTAAAAAGCAGAAACATCACCTTCCCGACAAAGGTCCACAGAGTCAAAGCTACGGTTTTTCCACTAGTCATGTACAGATGTGAGAGCTGGGTCATAAAAAAAATGCTGAGCACCAAAGAATTGATGCTTTGGTATTGTGGTGCTGGAGAAGACTCTTGAGAGTCCCTTGGACTGCAAGATCAAACCAGTCAATCCTAAAGGAAATCAGTCCTCAGTATTCACTGGAAAGACTGATGCTGAAGTGGAATCTTCAATACTTCGGCCACCCGAGGCAAAGAGCCGACTCATTGGGAAAGACCCTGATGTTGGGAAAGATTGAGGGCAGGAGGAAACAGGGGCAACAGAGGATGAGATGGTTGGATGGGATCACCAACTCAATGGACATGAGTTTGAGCAAACTGGGAGATAGTGAAGGACAGGGAAGCCTGGCATGCTGTAGTCCATGGAGTAGCAAAGATTCGGACGTGACTGAGCTACTGAAAAACAACAAATGCGAGGCAAAAAGGTAAATCTGAAGCTAGTAAGAAGGTAGCCAAACATAGAAAGCTGTTTCTGTGGTTGGTTTTTTAGTTTAGTTTTGTTTTTTAATTGATAGAGGAGAACTGAGCATGAATTTGTGGTCTCAGTGAACAGGAAGAGAGATAGGACATTCATGGAGGGTTGGCCATGGACAGAATGAGGCCCGTATCTTTAAGATGAGAGGAAAGGATAGAAACAAATAGAGAAATGTGAGGTAGACAGGAGGGTAGCTGACAATCAAACAAGATTGTTTTGGTTTCTATAAAGCAACAAGAAGCCAGAATTAGGGTTGCAAGAAGATCCAGTTGAGGTGGGACAGGAATCTGTCCTTGAACCTGTAAGTCCAGCTTTGTGACTTTGTTCCACAACCAAGGAGCAAGAGGGGAGGCTCATCAAATCCAAAATCTTTGGCATCAAGGGCATGGTTCAGTGGCTTTTGGCTTGTGTAACAATTACAGGTCCTTAAGGTCACTGTTGTTGTATTTACTACCTCTGCATAGTGTATTCTGACTTCCTTTCTCTTATCCTAGTCTGCAGTTCTCTCTTTCCCCTATACTTTTCCTTAGGTTTCCCAGTAATCCCAATGTGGTGGGCAGACCCTGAGGTGAGCCTCAGTGATTGCCTCCTGGTATTCACCCCTTTGTGTGATTCTCTCAACTTCAAGTGGGATCTGTGACTTGCTTCTCACCTATAGAACACAGTGAAGGTGTCGGGCTGTCCCTCTGGTTACATATGTAAGGTAAGCTATGTTATATAAAACTCTGCGTTAGCAGCCTGGAGCTAGAGAGTCTCCTTTTGAGGCTGAGGAAGTAAGCACTCGTGTTGGAGAGGCCCACGAGGCAAGGCACTGGGGTGACCTCAAGGCACTGACTGCAGGTGGCCTCTGGAACCTCAGACAGGCCTCCAGGTGACAGCCAGGCCCTCAGTCAGACAGTCACCAGAAATAAGTTCTGCCCACAAAGTCTGAGTGGGTCTGCAGGTGTCTTCTTCCCCAGCTGAGCTCCCACACAAGCAGTCAGCCTTGCTGACACCTTGTCTGCAGCCTTCTGGGAGTAAGCAGGGGACTCAGCTAAGCTGTCCTGGGCCCCTGACCTGGAACCTGTGAGATATAAGATGTGTTGTTTTAAGCCGCTACATGTGTGGTAATTTGTTACACAGCAATAGAAAAGGAATACACCCTGAACTCTTGAAAAACACTGGGGCCCTGTGACATCCACCCCCCATCAGGTGATAGGAAAGCTGGGTCTGGGTCCAGATTGCAGAGCTGGGTGAAGCGGGCAGAGATGTGCCGCACAGACTCCTCGGGCACTTTGAAGTTCACGACAGTAATTAACAGGCCGCTGGCCTTCCAAGCAGATTATGTCCCTAGCCCACCCCTGCCGGCCCCGGAGATGCCTGTCCGGTGAGTCTTCAGAGATGGTTGGTGAAGCCTGGCCCTGGAAATCCAGATTGCCAGAAATAGATCAGCTCTCAAATCTCGGCGCTCGGCACGGTGCCCGGCACCCAGAGGACGCCCAACAAATGGTCAGACTGCAAAAGAGCAGAGAGTCCTGGAGCGCGCCTCCGCGGCCGTGTCCTCTTGCGGCAGCGATCCGGGCAGCGGGGGATGGGGTCGGGGCCCTGCAGCGGGTCAGGACCGGGCCGCCGAGCGGCCGGAGCGCCATCCCGGGCCCGGTCGGAGGGGGCGCTGCGGCGGGAGGCCGCGCGGGGCGGGGCGGGGCGGGCCGACCGTGGGGCCGCCCCCTGCGAGCGAGCGCCGCGCGCGCCGCCGCCGCCGCCGCCGCCGCCGCCGTCACTGCTACAACCTCCTCCGCTCGGCCCCGGTCCCCGTGCGGCCCGGCCGGCCCGCGGGGCGCGGAGCCCAGGTCCGCGGCCGGCCGCATGAAGGACTGCGAGTACCAGCAGATCAGCCCCGGGGCCGCCCCGCCGCCCGCCTCCCCCGAGGCGCGCCGCCCCGGCCCCGCCTCGCCCCCCGGCCCGGGCCCCGGGCCCCCGCCGCCCGCCACCGCGCCGCGCTGGAGCAGCAGCGGCAGCGGCAGCGGGAGCCTCGGCCGCCGCCCGCGGCGCAAGTGGGAGGTGTTCCCGGGCCGCAACCGCTTCTACTGCGGCGGCCGCCTCATGCTGGCCGGCCACGGCGGCGTCTTCGCACTCACGCTGCTGCTCATCCTCACCACCACCATCCTCTTCTTCGTCTTCGAGTGAGTTCCGCGGCGCCCCACTACCCTGCTCGTCCCCGCCCCCGCCCACCGAGGCGCCCCGTACCCTCCGGTGCCGGATGCCCCCTGCCGCTCACCTCACCTTCCCCAGGCCTTGATGGACACTCCAGCTCCTCTGGTCGCCTGCCGGGCACCCCGTCGTCTTCCCCCTCCCCGATTCTGCACCCTTTGCAGCACCTGCCAGGCACCCTCCTTTCCCAGCCCCTCCTTGGCCGTCATCTTCCCTGTTCCCCTCAGAGTCTGCCCTCAGGCCTCTCCCGTCTTCTTGCTTATCCCCCATCTGTCCTTCCTGGTCCCCTCCAACACTCCCAGACTCGGCATCTCCCCCGTGCCCATGTGGATCATCATCTAAGCTGGTCCCCTCGTCCCTGCCTGCCAGCCGCCTCATCCCGGCCCCTCCCTTAGTACCCCCTCCGTCACTGACACTCTGCCTTTGCCAGCTTCTGGCCAGGAACACCGCCCTCCCCCGTGTCCCTCCAGGACGCCCATCCTTTCTGCCGGCTCAGAAGCTGCCCCAGGCCTCTGCAGCTCCTCACCTGTCCTCTGTACTGTCTCTTGCCACCAGCTTTTTTCTGACCCCTCTAGGCATCCTATCTCTGTATCCCTTCCAGACAACTTCTGAATGTCTTCCTTCGCCTCTGGCTATATACTCTCACCTCCAGTATCCCCAGCCATCTTCCCTATTCCCTCCAGGGTCCCCTGGTCATCTCTCTACTCTCAGACCCGACCCCCTCACTTTCCCCTCAGTGGTTCTCACCCTAAACCCTCACCTGTCTTTGGGCCTCCCAGACCTCCCCTTTCCCCTTCAGCACCTTCCTCAGTTTCTCCAGAGCTTTCTGCTCTTCCCTCTGCCTCTTCTGGTCCCCCAGACATCTCCCAGGCCCCTGCCCCCACCTCCTGACTTCCTGGCTTTGTTTCCCTTCCCAAGACTCCAGAGCACCTTCTGGCTGGTTCCATAGCAGGAACAGCTGCAGCGCCTTGTTATTTTTCAAGAGTTCAGAGTATTTCCGTGTGACAGGTCATATTTGCCTCCGTGGGCATTTGACCTCTTCATGTCCCCAGTGACCTGGTACTGGCCCACACAGGTTCTCCATTTTAGGGATGCAGGAAGGGACGTACCAGGTCACATCTTTGTATCAGAAATTTTCCACTGTACCTTTGATCTCCAGCTTGAGCTGCCTGCTCCCTGATTTCCTTGCGTGCTCACACACTCGCGCTGCCTGAGTCCCACCTCTCCCTCCTCCGCTGCTCATCCTTCTTTGTGGTTACCCAGGTGGTTACCCAGGTGGTTACTCAGTTACCCAGGTGGTCAGGAACACCATCTCTGCAGCCCGCAGAGCGAGTTCAGATCTTAGCTCCACCAGGCACTAAGTGAGTGACTTTGGGGCGTCGCTTTGCTTCTCAGACCCCAGTTTCCATATCTATAAAACAGTATTTATGACACTACCCACCCCCTCAGGGTGTCACGAGGATGACATGAATCTAGGCCCGTAAGCTATTAGCTGGTAATAGGTGTTTAGAGCTGGCTGCTGCTATTACTTGTCATCACCAGAAAACCCTTCCCAAGGGCCATGGTTGGGCTGCCGCAAAGACATGGGCCCCCAGGTTACCCTTTCAACTGCCAGGTCCTGTTTCTGCAACCTTGGGCTTCCCCTTGAAGCAAGATGAGGACTTTCTACAAATTAGCTTCTCCCTTTCAGCTTGCCTTTCTGACTCAGGGTGGATAAAAAGTTCTGGAATAATGAGCAAGCAGAAGCCCTGGGGAAGCTCCCCCAGCCCCCAGCACGGCCCCTGGGCTGAGTTTCAGATCCACCTCCTTGGGCCGGCCCATGTCTTTTGAAAGTGCCTTTTCCAGCCTCCCTCGGGCTCCACCAGGTCCTTCCAGCCAGGGCCGTGGCTGAAGCAGGAGGGAGTGGTGATTGCTCAGGCTGGCCCCTGTGACCCTGTACTGTGGGATTTGGTCCGTTCAGAATCAGGACTTCCTCTGGGCTGAGGGGATGTCTTCATGGGTGCCAGGCTTGTCCCCAGAGAGGGAGCAGCAGCGAGGACTTCTGGGTTCCAGGAGGGCTGGTAGAGCATCTCCTCTTTGTCTCTGCTCCTCCTCACCTGGACTGGTGGCATTGACAAGAGGGTCCGGGTTCGGGCCGAGAGCTCACCTGGGCCTGGACTGGGGTAGGGGCTCAGTGGGGGCCTGGAGGCTGAGAGGACTCTCCCAGGGCTCTCAGCAGGGACCTTTCCTGCTGTGAATGGTGTTCTCTTCTGTTGGGTTTGAAGCAATATTGCACAGGCATCCCAGCTTCTGCCCTGCTTCCTGCCCAGCGCAGCAACCAGAGGGCTCCTTTAATTCCACGTCAGATCTGAATATCCCGTGGCTCTCTAGATAAGGGCTGGAGCCCTGGTGATGGCTTCCTCCCTGTCCCGTCTCCTCCCACTGTCCCTGTGCCCTCCCTCCCAGGCACGCTAACCAGCGTGTGCACGCCGACCTCAGGGCCTTTGCACGGTTTGAGATGTCTTTCCCTTAGCCACCTGGCTCCCTCCCACACTTTCTCCTGTCCTTCCCTGACCATCCCTATAATAGAGGCAACTGCGCCCCAGCCTCCTGTCACTTCTGCCTTGACTCATTCTCCAAAACACTTACCTCCATCCGACATACGGTACTTATGCTTTTTGTTAGCTTCTTTCCTCTCTCTATGAGGACAGGAATTTATTCTCACTGTTGTATCCAGAGTGCCAAAAACAGGGCTTAGTATGTAGTAGGCACTCAATACAGTAACTATTTTACAGTACAATGGAAAATATATGTATTTGTTGAATGAAATGGACAGAACACTTGCTGGGAGCCTGGAGACCCCCATCCTGTTATTGCCTGGTTGGGTGACTTAGGATCTGCCCATGGGCTTTGGGGTCCTCCCTCAGTAAAACCAGGGGGCCAGGACTTGCTGTCTCTGAGAGCTCTGCAAGTCTCAAACTTCAGGCCTTCTCCATCGCCCAAGAAGTCTAGTTGTACGTGAACATTTTTGAGTTGTCACGTGGGTGACATGAGGGCCCAGCTCCGTTTGAGGCTCAGACTGGGGACCACTGATGTGTTTGGAGCAGCACGTGGCCCCCTGGGAGCCCTTGGTTTTGGGTCTCTGCTCCTGAAGGGAAGGGTCTCTCTGGAGGCCAGAACCTCCAATAGGGGAGGCTCCAGAGTCAGTGTAGATAACCCACAGCTTTGTTCCTGCTGCTTCACCGGCTCCTGGAACCTGGGCTGACTCAGGCCTCCCAGCGGCCAGTCATCTCCAGATAGTAGTTTCTCAGCCCACCAGGGGCCACTCTGGCTCTTGGACGGAAGGCCACGTAGGACGGTGGTTAATAGTATGGGTGGGCCTCAGCATTAGACCCATGCGCGGGCTGTTGGGGCTCACCAGGGTCAGGGGGCCTGATACAACCGAGCTGGGATGCCAGTCTTTGGGTGACAGTGGCAGTGGCTGGACCAGGCTCTTCCCTCAGCCCCGCTTTACCTGGCAGACCCGACTCATTCAGGTCCTAGCTCAGGCTTTCTCTCCTCCAGCCAGTCTTTTCTAACTGTTCTGCTACTTCCCCCTTCCCCATTATAACATGCAAACCCTGTGTGGCAATTCTTTGTTTATGTGTCTGTTTTCCCCACTAGACTGAGCCTCATTGAAAGAGCAGGGGAACTCTTGTCTTACTCACAAGCAGCCATAATCCCTGCTGCTTGTTAAAGGTATTGCCTTTAAGACTGGAATTGTTGTGTTAGTTACTCAGTCGTGTCTGACTTTTTGCAACCCCATGGACTGTAGCCCACCAGGCTCCTCTGTCCGTGGGATTTCCCAGGCAAGAATACTGGAGTGGGTTGCCATTTCCTTCTCCAGGGGATCTTCCCGACCCAGGGATTGAGCCCCGGTCTCCTGCATTGCAGGTGGATAAGCACCTGAGCCACCAGGGAAGACTGAAAAGACCTCAGTAAACACATGTGGAGTGACCGAAAAAATGAGTGAACATTGTCATGGATGAGTCATCTCGAGTGACAGTCCAGTTCATTGGTGGTGGCTGCCTGAAGCTCTGTGTGTAAAAGGATTCAGAGGTTGCAGCCAAGTGCAGGGGTTGAGTGCCAGGACCTATTGGTCACATCTGCCAGGCACTGAGGGAGAAAGGGCAGGGATCAATTAGTGATGTCTGCTTTAGGCACGGAAGGGCAGGGCGTAAGGACGTAAGGGTGTGTGGCTACACTCACCCAGGTGCCGTACCCCTGCATCCGTTCAGGACCATGGTGCTGGTTACTGGGATGACAACGCCTGCCTGGCCCCCAGGCAGCCCCCGGGGTATCTGCTCACGTCTCTTTCCCTCTCTTTTTCCAGCTGTCCTTTTTTGGCCCGCCACCTGACCCTCGCCATCCCCATCATTGCTGCCATCCTGTTTTTCTTCGTCATGAGCTGCCTGCTGCAGACAAGTTTCACCGACCCCGGAATCCTGCCCCGAGCCACCGTCTGTGAGGCAGCCGCCCTGGAGAAACAGATCGGTGAGGCTCCTGCTCCAGCTGTGGCTGTGCCTGCAAACTGCACCTTCCTTGATGTGAGAGGAGGCCTGATTTTCTCTTCTCACAGTGTGCTAGGCTCTGGGGGTCTGGGGGCGAGCAGGGCCAGCTGGAGCTGATGCTAAGAGTGCAAGAAGCAGAGGATAAACAAGTGAGCATAAGCAAGAAATACCTGCACGGGAGGGCTGGTGTTGGCAGCCGGACAGTCCTGAGTACTTACAGGAGGCCGGACTCTGTGTTCACCTCTGTATATGCATGATCATATTTAATCCCCTGGTAATCCCATGAGACAGGTACTGTTGTTATTCTCCTTTTACTGATTAATTACCTTGGGTGTCTCGGAAGTTAAGTAAATGGTCACAAGTCACAGAGTAAGTGGAAGAGCCCAAATAGGACCCTAGGCACTCTAACCAGAGACCCTGCTCTTAAAAATTCATATGCACTTATTCATTCACTCCTCAAACATTTACTGAGCCCCTACTATGTGCCAGGCACCTTTTCTAGATACAGTAGCAAACAAATCCGATGATAATCCCTGTCTTCTTGGAGCTGACATTCCAGTGGGGGAAGAAAGACAGTTAACCAGCATCTAGGCTGTGACACAGAGAAGGAAGCTCGGGGAGCCAGGGTGAGAGCTGGGGGAGGATGTACAGTTGTAAATATCGGGGTGGAAGGCCTTGTGAAGGAGCTGATCTCCGAGCAAAGACACAAAGACCCGCAGAGATGAGGGGTTGAGCCGCCGCCGCTGTCTGAGGAGAGCTCGCTGGGGTGGGGGGTGGGCTGGTCTAGATGAGGTGGTCAGGCCGGCCCTCAGGAGGAGGTAGCACTTGAGATGAGCCAGTCACATGTGGCCTGGACACAGTACAAGCAAAAGCTGGGAGCGGCGAGCAGACTGCTGTGTTTGAGGGGCGGCAGGAAGGCCAGCATGGCCACAGAGGACCTGTGCTGGCAGCACCCAGGTGGCCCCTGGCCTCCCGGAGGCGCCGCACAGGTTGCCCCCCCAGATGCCTGGGCACCGCTGGTGCCAGGCCTTAATCTCAGCCTGCTCCACCCTGGCTTCTTCCTGCTGAGCAATGACGTGGATGGTTGCACACCTCGGGGGTTTCCGGTTGTGGTTGGCTCCTTCCCCTAACAGGGTGACTCTCAGACAGGCTTTTGAATAAGCACCCAGCTGCCTCTGAAGAGCCCTGGCAGCCCGCGAGGGGCAGAGCCCTGCGGCATCCGTCCTGGAAGTCGCTCCACTGATGCTCTGGAGCGGCTCAGGAGGCAGGGGGCGAGGGCATGCTCGCCCACGCCTGTCTGTTCTTTGTCTCCTCCCGCTGCCCTGGCCTGTCCTCAGCCACACCCTCGGTTGCCTTCTTCCTCGGCCTACATCCAGCTTCCTTCCTTCTCGCACCCCTGGGCTGCTTGCCACTCAGCCTCCCAGCGTCCACCATTCCAGTGTCCCAGGTCTGACCCGGCAGCTGATTGCAGGCAGCCCCGTTTCTCCTCCCTCCAGGTCGGGGCTAATGAGGCCGGATTAATGTCCGACTCAGCCTGGGCCTTGGAGGTCTGGCTGCCTGGCGTCCTCCGGCCTCCCTGTGAGCTGTTTGGGTCGTACTGACCAGGACAATCCCCAGGTTCGGGGAGAGCCTGACTGTGCTTTATTCCTACAGATCCTTGCAGCTATGAGGCTGGCTGGGCTGCTGCAGAAACTGAGGCAGGGTGTTCCATGGCCCCGGAGCCTCGATTCCCAAATCCTCTGTTTTCTCCTCTGGGATGGTGGCCGGGACACATCCCATTCTTCCACGGGCACATGCTGTTTGTTATTAGGTCTCAATTCAAGTGTCTGGGAAGCCTGCGTGACCCCAGTGGGGCCATACCTTTGTCGTACCTTCCCAGAGCTTCTGGCCCTGGGTCGTTACAGAATCGTCAGGCAGGCCCAGCAGTCTTTCCTGGGTGGCGAGTGTGTTGTTCACTTTGTCTGCACGTGGGAGCTGAATGCATCAGCCTCTGTGAGGCCCTCCTTGCTTCCCTCAGTAACCGGTGGAAAAACGGTTGGAATGTCTCCCAGTTAGATGTCATCGGTTTGGCCAGTCATGTGTCAATTCTGTGTGCTGACTCCTGACTGCTGGGAGAGGAGGCACGGAGGTGGGGGTGGGGGTTATGAATCTGATGTGAACCCTCCTTCTGGGGATCTCCAGGCTTGCTTAGTCCCTGGGGGAAGCCCCGTCTGGCCGCCACAGGTGAGATCGGGCTTTGGAAGAGGATAGAAGGAACCAGGAGTGTCTTGTGCTGAGAGGTTTCGGGGAGGCTTCCTGGAGAGGCTTCCATGAGCCAAACCCTGCAGTGTGAGTGGACTTCAAACATAGGAAGGTGTGTGAGGGGAGCCCCCCATGTCAGTGGGGCCTGAGAAGAGGACAGTGGTACAAAGGGGCCGGTGTGGATGCTGAGCAGGCAGTGTTGGCTGGACACAGGGGTGCTTCGGAGAATTTGGAGCATGGGGTGGAGACAGTCTTGTGGACCCCTGAGTGTCAGGGTTGGAAACATCCCTTTGAGAACAGTTGCCCAGCCTGGAAGGTGCCATCTTTGGGGCCTTTGAATTCTGAACTTGAGCTGGCGGCTTTTCCTCAAAGTGAAACATATTTTCTTAAAAAGGACCAAAGTCACTGAGCCTTTTCAAAAAATGTTTATTTACTTTTGATCGATTGATGATTGCCTTGCAACATGGGTTTGATTTCTGTCATACATCAACATGAGTTAACCACAGGTGTACCTATGTCCCCCCGCTTCTTGAGTCTCCCTCCCACCCGTTCTCACTCCTCTAGGTTATTACAGAGCCCAGTTTGAGTTCCCTGAGTCACAGCAGATTCCCACTGGCTGTCTCTTTAGCGGTGGTCATGGAGAAGGTGGTGGCGGCAGCAGCGCCCAGAGCCATGGAGAGCCCACTAGGTCTTGGCCCGCGCTGTCACTGAGCCTTTTCGAGAAGGTTGGGTGCTGACTCTGAGGCGGGTGATGTTGTTTATATAAACATGAGCTGGTCACTGGGGCCCTGCATCCGTGCAGACAGTGTGACCTTCTCGCTTTGGCCACATAGACAGCAATTCCAGCCCCACCGGATCTGGCTCGAGGGCTCCCACCCTTTAAGGACAGTCTGGGGTGGGGTGGCCAGCGCCTCACAGTTTGCCCAAGATGGTCCCTGTTTTAGCGGTGGAAGTCTGGGGAAACCCCAGAGGCTCAGGCTGACGGGGCTGATGGGCCAGCCTGGTCTGAGCCCCTGATTTGACAGCTGGGGAGGCCGGCATCTGGACCACCTGCAGGCTCTGGGCAGGTGGAGAAGAGGTAGGAGGCGGCAGCATTGCTCCTGAAAGTCCCCAGTGTGATGGGAGGTCATGGAAACACCCGAATCCGGGTGACAGACACTCCCCTCGCCACGGTTACAGCTCACACAACAGAGACAAGCCACACAGCAGGTCACAAACCACATCCTGTCTGTCTCCAGGATGTCTCCCGTGGGGTCCTTCTGAAGCCCACTGCCCCGGGGAAGACACAGCTCATTGTCCACCCCGACTGGCCCAGTGCTCCACCGGCCACTCTCCCTTCGGTCACGGTTGTCTCTCCAAGGTCCCCTTAGCCCGGCCCCCCGCCCCCAGCCCAGAATGCGGGCCGCTCCCCAGTGCCCTGAGCCCCATTTCCTGAAGGTCGGCCATTGACGTACAACCTGAGTGGTTTTTGCCCTTTTGGCATCTCACCTTGGTACCCTCCTTTATTTAGAGTTTTCCTGTAAATGGCTTGCTTTTAGATGTATTTTTCCACGGGAAAATGTGTATCACTCCTGTTAGCAGAAGCCACTTGCTCCAAGTAGAAGATAATCATAAGGACAAAAGCGTAACAGCGTCACAGAATTCTTGGTGGTTACAGTTGCCTGTGGAAGGCAGTTACTTTGAGGCTGTGAGGAGGGCTTGTGAGCTGAGACCTTGTCCTGGATGGAGTCAAGGCGTGAGAGAGAATTGGAAGTGGGGATGCCTTTCCTCATCATGCGATTCAGTGCTGCCTAGTGTGACCAGGAAACACCGTCTCCCGCCTTCCTGAAAGCTCGCCCCTGAGGCGCGCTGGCCTTCAGAATCAAGGCGGGCTCCGGCCGCCTTCCCTCCTCACCTCCTTCCACTGCCCAGCTCCCCAGCCGCACCACATGCTCCTGCCTTGACTCTCGGGGTCCCCTCTGCTGCTGTG
The DNA here is from genome assembly GCF_963930625.1 of Muntiacus reevesi. Lineage (NCBI taxonomy): Eukaryota > Metazoa > Chordata > Mammalia > Artiodactyla > Cervidae > Muntiacus > Muntiacus reevesi. The sequence continues at coordinate 111,437,511 of NC_089251.1, forward strand.
CTCTGCCCCCCACCCCAGGAGCCTGAGGTCTCTGTCTTTCCCATTTTCCCATCCATTGCAGCTTCTTCATCCCCTCTTGCTTTCTTTTCTTTTAAGTGTTTATTTTTTAATTTATTTGTATATTTGCGCCAGGCCTAGGTTGCAGCATGCAGGATCTGTGTTGCCCCTATTGGGATCTTTTCACTGAGGCTTGCAAGCTCGTAGTTGCAACATAGGGGATCTCAGTTCCCCACCCAGGGATCGAACCTGCGTCCCCTGCATTGCAAGGCGGATTCTCAGCCACTGGACCACTAGGGAAGTTCTTCTCATTGCTTTCTTGAATGCTGCCTCTTGCCTCCCACCCCACGTATTCCACTTTGTCTCATGGTGTTGAGTACAGACACTGGCAACACCATTGATTGACCATCCCTGGGTTACATCTTTCCATCGCTCATTGGCATCATCATCTGATAAGGTCAGTACTGCCATCACCCAGCGAGGAGGTTGAGCAGCTTCCTCCAAATCACAGGCTAACAAGGGGCCAGGCCAGGTTTCCCAATAAGGTCACACTGGTCCCAGAGTCATTGCACTTGACTCAGTGCCTCCTGCACTGACTCTGTAATTATCCACCTCTCCTGCTCACTCTGCCCCCAGGCCAAGCTCTTTCTGTATCCCCAGGCCTGCCAGGAAGCCTATGGGGCTCCATAAACCTCTAGCAGGAACAGAACTGGTCAGGCGGAGATTACAGTGACCCTGGTGCTCACAGCCTGGCTGCCCTGGCTGACGTCACGCCTGGGAGTGAGTACCCACAGCTGTTTCCTCCGCAGGTGGGGCATCGGGAGGGCAGCGTCAGGGCCCAGCAGGGCGGAGAGAGGTGCTCGGTCTCCCCTCACTAACACCTCTCAGTAGCTCATGGCCAGCCCCAGGGGCCTCCCCGCCAGCCATAGGGCTTCAGTCTCAGCTCCAGCCATTCATGCTCATCCTGCAGAGCTGGGGCTGCGTGTCTCTGGGGGGTTGGGGTGAAGAGACCCAGCGCAGGCCCCCTGGTCAAGAGAAAGGCGTGGGAGATTCGTTTCCTTCTCCCAGCCATGTAGCGAGAAGGAGCCTCCCACTCATTACCACGTGGGGCGGGGGGTGGGTTTAGTTTCCCCCCTGGGGGTGCCTTTTACTTCCTGGGGCAGACCCTGCACCAGACAGAGCCCTGGAGGAGATCTTAGATTCCCGCAGGGCAGGGCTTCTTCGTTCATTTCTGCAACAACTGTTTTCTGCACTGAGTAACAAAGCAACCACATTTACTCACCTCTGTGTACTTACCCCTGTTTCCCTTACCCGCCACCCTGGGCCTTGTGCAGTAACTTGTCATCACAGATGCTTGTGTCTGGAAGAAGGGACAGATGAATGCCCTGGAGAACAAGGGTTCTAATTTCAGCCCCACCTTGTACTGTTGGAGTGCAGTCGATAAAACTCAGGCACACGTCCCAGCCCAGGGTGTTTGGGTACAAGTGAAACAGGGAATGTCCACGTGCTCTGAAAGTGGTTTTCTTCTGCTGAAAGTGAAGAGGCTTGAGCCTTGTGGTCGGCGTGGTTAGTGGCCTTGGCTGTGGGCACTGACAAGCTACCACTGGTGATGGGTGCCGGAGGAATGGGCTTGAGGAAGATTCTGAGGCCGGCTCCAGGGCAGCTGTTGGTCAGCACTGTCTGGCCTGAGAAAAAGCCAACAGTTGCTCGTCTTCCCCTTCCCCACGTGGGGCTCAGCGCTGTAGCAGCATGCCCACAAGGCCGCCTTTGCCCCGTCTGGGACCCTGCTGTTGGTGACCTTACTCAGCATCGGGGGGGCACCTTTGTACTAGTGTGGCCCTTTTTCCTCTTCTCCACCTTCAGCTCCCAGCAGCCTGAAGACGCTGGGTGCCCAGAGCCTCACTTCCTCTTTCTCAGAGTTCTAGAGAGGAGGAGGCCTGGCTGCTGGAGGCCACAGCATGCTGGCAGGAGTTCTCTTCCTGCCCTGGGGAGAGGTGTGGGCTCCCCTCTGCCCTGGGAGGGCCTCTGGGAATCCAGTGAGGGGTCCAGGAACTTTGCTCTTGGTCCCTGAAGAGGGTCTGTGGCTGTTCTTCACTCACAGCTGGGTTGTGTTGTCAAGTCTCTGCATAAATCAGTTTGGAATGTTGTGTTCCACAGAAACAACACCAGTTATAGTAATGGCTAGTGTTTATTGAGCTCTTGCCAGCTGCTTGACACTTTGCTGAACCCACTTGATGAATTCTCGCCTGATCATCCTAACAGCACTCGGAGGTGGATTCGATTATGGCCCATTTTCTTTTTCAGCAGATGAGGGCACAGAGAAGTTAAGCGACTTGATACACATCACACAGCCAATAAGCGATTGGGCCAAGATTCATACCCACATGCCTGTCTGGCTCCAAAGCCTGTATCCAAATCTGGGAGACACCAGTGGGCAGGGGCAGGCGCTGGGACCTAGGGCCTGAGGAACAGGATTATTGTTGAGTTTGCAGCAGCATCAACAGCTTTGGGAGGAGCTGGGGAGTTCTATACCCTGCGTGTCACAGCCTGAGCTGTTTGTCAAGACCGAGGCTCCTGTGAACCCAGTGCTCTGCTCAGGGCTGCCCTCCCAGCCTCTCACTCAGCCCTCACCGTGGCTCTGTGAGAGTGAGACAGTCTTGTCTCCACTTTATGGATGAGGAAACTGAGGCTCAGAGAGGTGAAGGGACTTCCTAAAGTAGCAAGTGACTAGCAAAAGCAAGATTCAAACCAGCGTTTCAGACTCCAGATCCTGTGCCTTGCTTGTTGTTATTGTTCAGTTGCTCAGTTGTGTTTGACTCTTTGTGATCCCATGGACTGCAGCACGCCAGGCTTCCCTGTCCTTCATCATCTCCTGGAGTTTGCTCAAATTTATGTCCATTGAGTCAGTGATGCCATCCAACCATCTCATCTTCTGCCTGCCCTCTTCTCCTTTTGGCTTCAGTCTTTCCCGGCATCAGGGTCTTTTCCAAATAAGTCAGCTCTTTACATCAGGTGGCCAAAGTATTGGAGCTTCAGCTTCAGCATCAGTCCTTCCAGTATTCAAGACTTGATTTCCTTTAGGATTGACTGGTTGGATCTCCTTGCAGTCCAAGGGACTCTCAAGAGTCTTCTCCAACATCACAGTTCAAAAGCATCAGTTCTTCGGCGCTCAGCCTTCTTTGTGGTTCAACTCTCACATCCGCATATAACTACTGGAAAAACCATAGCTTTGACTAGATGGACCTTTGTTGGCAAAGTAATATCTCTGCTTTTTAATACACTGTCTAGGTTTGTTATAGCTTTACTTCCAAGGACCAAGTGTCTTTTAATTTCATGGCTGCAGTCACCATCTGCAGTGATTTTGGAGCCCCCCAAAATAAAGTCTGTCACTGTTTCCATTGTTTCCCCTTCTATATGCCATGAAGTGATGGGACCAGATGCCATGATCTTTGTTTTTTGAATGTTGAGTTTTAAACCAGCTTTTTCATTCTCCTCTTTCACTTTCATCAAGAGGCTCATCAGTTCCTCTTTGCTTTCTGCCATTAGGGTAGTGTCATCTGCATGTCTGAGGTTATTGATATATCTCCTGGCAATCTTGATTCCAATTTGTGCTTCATCCAGCTCAGCATTTCGCATGATGTACTCTGCATAGAAGTTAAATAAACAGGGTGACAATATACAGCCTTGATGCACTCCATTCCTGATTTTGAACCAGTCAGTTGTTCCATGTCTGGTTCTAACTGTTGCTTCTTGACCTGCATACAGATTTCTCAGGAGGCAGGTAAGGTGGTCTGGTATTCCCAATCTCTTTAAGAATTTTCCAGTTTGTTGTCATCCACAGAGTCAAAAGCTTTAATGTAGTCAATGAAGCAGAAGTAGGTGTTTTCCTAAAATTCTCTTGCTTTTTCTGTGATCCAACAGATGTTGACAATTTGATCTCTGGTTCCTCTGCCTTTTTTAAATCCAGCTTGTACAACTGGAAGTTCTCAGTTCACATACTGTTGAAGCCTATCTTGGAGGATTTTGTTCATGGTCTTGTTAGCATGTGAAATGAGTGCTATTGTGTGATAGTTTGAACATTCTTGCTGCCCCTCATGAAAACAGCTAGTTGTAAGTACTCACCAGGGCTTCCCAGGTGGCGCAGTGGTAAAGAATCTGCCTGCCAATGCAGGAGATGCAGGAGATTTGGGTTTGATCCCTGGGTTGGGAAGATCCCCTGGAGTAGGAAATGGCAACCCACTCCGGTATTCTTGCCTGGAGAATCCCCATGGACAGAGGAGCCTGGCAGGCTACAGTCCTTGGAGTCGCAAAGGGTCGCACACGACTGTCTGAGCACACACTTAAGTATTTACCGAGTGCCAGTTCCTTTACCTGTGCTATTTCCGATCCTTCTCGCTTTTCAAGGTAGTCATCATTATTTGCCTGCTTTGACAGATTCAGGTTCACAGAGATTAGGCAGCTTCCCGGAGGGCACCAGCTCCTACAGGGGAGGGTCAGGGTGTAAAGTCCAGGCCCGCCTGCGTCTCTGCCCCTTGCCTGCTGCCTCTCGGGTCCTAGGCCCCGAGACTGCCTGTTGGTCTGACTGTCTCTGCTCTCAAGTGACAGAGGGTCCACCTGGGGAGACAGTGTACACACAGCAGTCCTGTCACAACTCAGCTCGGAGTCAAGAACATGTTCTGTACTGTGTGTGAGGCTCCTGTGGTCAGAGAGGCTGCTGCTGAGGCCCATGAGTCCTGCTGAGCAGAGAGAAGGGAGGCGAGGCTGGAGCATGGGGGGCAGGAAGCCAGGGCAGAGTGGCGGGAGCAAAGCTGGAAACGGAGGTTGAGCCCAACTGTGGAGGGCCCTGATATCAGGATGAAAAGTTTGCCTTTATCCTGTTTTTTTTTTTTTTTTTTTTTTTTATTTTAGAGGAGGCCAATAAAGGGTTTCTGAGCTGGGAAGTGAGTTGAAAGGGGTTATTTAGGGGAATGTGCTGGTGTGTGCCCGGCAGGTTAAAAGGCAGTGGGACGGGGAGCAGGAGTCTTTTGGGGGTGCTATTCAATAGTATGGGCCTGGGCTGGAATGGGGGTTGGGAGTGGAGAGGAATGGGTGATGAAGAAAGAACCTGACCGGACCTAGTGACTGGCCAGGCCCAGATGAAGGAGAAGGAAGGATCTGCACGGGGTTCCAAACTGGGTTCCTCTGGCTCAGTCACTCACTGGCTGTGTGACCTCGGACAAATCCCCTAACCTCTCTGGGCCTCTTTTCTCATCTGTAAGCTGAAGGAGTGAGAGCAGTGGCATCCGGTATCTGCTGGGGGCCAGGGGCTGTGTTACATGCTCTTCGAGGTGCCTTTCAGCCCTTGAATTGTGCCATCAGAAATAAGGAACCAGGCAGGGAAGAATAACACTCATTGTGACACTTGCAAATTTACAAAATGACCTCAAGCCCTAGCTTCAGGAACTTGGATTCACTTCTTGATTCTGCCACTATGTGGCCTTAGGCAAGTCACTAGCCTCACTGGAAAGGCTCCTAAATGTAACCTGGAGATTAAGATGATAACTTCACCTCCTGGGATGTTAAAGAGGAGAATATATGCAAAGTGCTTAGTATATAATAGCACTCAGTGACCTGTTCTCATTCCCTTCTTTCTCTCAGTAGTTCTATGAGCTGATAATAACAGTGCACACATTTTTTAATTCATTTTTATCTGGCTGGATGGGGTCTTAGTTGCAGTGCGTGGGATCTTTGGTCTGTCACGCGATACCTTTCATTGTGGTGCACAGACTCTCTAGGTTGTGGCGTGCAGGCTCAGCAGTTGTGGTGTGCAGGCTTAGTTGCTCTGTGGCATGTGGGGTCTAGTTACCCGACTGGGGATGAACCTGTGTCCCCTGCATCACAGGGTGGATTCTTAACCACTGGACCACCAAGGATGTCCCCCGTGTACACGTCTTAAGCATTTGCTCTGTGCGTCTTCACGTGCATTAACTCATTTAATCCTCACAATAGCCCTGTGGGGTAAGTACCCTTATTCCCTTTCAGTGATCACAGAAACAGAGGCAGAGAGGTTAAATGATCTGCCTTGTCACACATCTCACAAATGGCATCATCAGAAGAAACCCAGCTAGTAAGAGGTGAAGCTAGGATTCATGTCTCATTCTCCCTGTTATTCCCATTTTACAGATGAGAAAACTGAGAAAAATTTATTTGACTGCAACTTCACACACAGCCTGTGGCAAAACTGAGTTTCAGAGTATGTCTGTTACCCTCAAACCCCCTGCCTTGACCATACTGCTGTTACTAAGGAAGAGATGCTTCAATGCTTAGTTCCACTTTAAACATGCCACAGTTGAGGTGGTGCAGAGACAGCCTAGCGAAAGTCTCTTTGGTAGCTAAGAATGTGAGACACGAATCTGCTTCAGTGATACATGCCAAGCGCCTGGAATAGTGCCTGGCACATGGTAGGCACTCAGTAAGTAGTCACTGGGAGCAAGTGGCCGAAGTAGAGATATTATTGGGAGTCAATCCCGTGGAAGTGATGGCTGGAAACATAGCCAAGGGCTGGGGATCCCAGGCGCCCCTGTGACTCGGAATTCCGTCTGGGGAGGAGCCGCTGCTCTGGGGAGCACTGGTCCTCTTAGCCTGGGGTACCAAGAGGCTCCCTGGGCAGCTCTGTGGGTTTTGATCTAGGTTCAGCACCCTGTTCTGCCCGCAGATCCACCATGTGGCTTTGGACAAGTTACTTTCTGTTTTCTTTTTCTTTTTTCTTAGGCTTTTACTGAAGTATAACGGGTTTGCCAAAAGTGTACAGCTCACAAGTGTTCTGTTTGTTTAAGGTTCACAATTGGAACACACACATCTAATTAGCACACCCAGACCAAGAAGCAGTGCTGGAGCCCCCCTTGTTCCCTTTTCCAATCGCTGTCACCCCTCCCCCTGCAAGGATATCTGTGGTCCTGACTTTTAACACCATAGATTACTTTTACCTGTTTGTGATCATTTGTGCACTTACTCATTTGTGATATTCATTCATATTGTTGTGTATAATTAAGGATCATTCATTCTCACTGCTGTATAGAATGCCATTGTATGAATATACTACATTTTTTTTCCCTCTGTTCTACTATTGATGGGAGTTTGGGTTGTTCCAGATTTTGGCTATTTTGAGAATTGCTGCTAAGAACAGTCTTGCACTTGGCTTTGGTGCACTTCAACTCATGTGCATTTCTGCTGGGAAAACACCTCTGAGTGGGACTGCTGGGCTGCACATGCTGAGCCTTGGTAGTTAGTGCAGAACTGTTGTCTAAAGTGGTCAGATGAGATTTTGAGTTGTTGTACATTTTCGCCAACACTTGAGAGAGAGATATATATATATTTTTTTTTTCATGTTCGCCGTTCTGGTGCATATGTACTGGTAGCATATTGTGGTTTTAATTTGCATTTCCCTGATGACTAATGAGTATGAGCACTTTTTCATGTGTCTATTAGCCATTTGAACAGCTTCTTTTATGAAATGCCTGTTTGAATCTTTTGTCCCCATTCAGATTCAGTTGTCTGATTTTTTTCTTACTGACTCATAGGACTTCTTTATAGACTCTGGATACACATCCTTCATCCTTTGTCAGATAAACATACTGCACATATCTTCTACTACTCTGAAGGTCATGTTCTCATTCTCAATAATCTCTTTAGATGGACAGGAGTTCTTAATTGTGGTAAAATGCTGTTTATCAAATTGTTCTTCTATGATCAGTTCCTTTGTGTCTTATTTAAGAAGTCTTTGTCTACTCCAGAGTCATGAAGCTGTTCTGTTTTTATTTTTCTTTTTTTTAATCCAAAATGTTTTGTATTGAGCACCGTGGTCCATCTGGAATTGAGTTTGTATTAAGTGGGAGGCAGGGTTACAGTAATATGTGTGCTCAGTCATGTTCAACTCTTTGTGACCCCATGGACTGTAACCTGCTAGGCCCCTCTGCCTATGGAATCTTCCAGGCAAGAATACCTGAGTGGGTAGCCATTCCCTTCTTCAGGGGATCTTCCTAATCCAGGGATCAAACCTGCGTCTCCCACATTGCAGGCATTCTTTACTACTGCACCTCCTGGGAAGCCCTTCTAACAGTTACATTTCCCCCCCATTTGTGTATCCAGTGGATCCAGCATTGTTTTATCAGGAAGAGACCATCTTCCTCCTTGGCCCTGTGATGTTGCCTTTGTCCTGAATCACATGATCATATACATGTTAGGCCTGTTTCTGGAGTCTGTTCTGTTCCACTGGTCAGCATTTCTGCCCTTGTACCCAAACCAGGCTGTCTTAAGTACTTAGGCTTTATCCTAAGTGTTAATGTCTTGCTGTATAAGACCTCTAGCTTTGTTCTTCAAGAGTTCCTTGGCTATTCTATTCATTTGATTTCTATATGAATTTTAGAATGAGTTTGTTAATTTCCACACATACAGACAAAAACCCCAACTGAGATTATGTTGAATCTAAAAATTAATTTGGAGAGAATAAATTGTTTTCTAATACTGAATCTGCCAACCCATAAATATATATCTCTGCATTTCTTTTTCTCTTAAAATTTTTGTTATGAAAAATTTCAAACGTTCAGAAAAGTGGGAAGAATTAGTGTAACAAATTTGTATAAATTCACCAACTAGATTAAATAGTTGTTACTAGTGTGTCAGATGTGTCACACAAGCATATATGTCATATTAAACCATTTCATAGTAAATTATACACATAGTAAAATATTCACTTACCCCATAAATACTTCAACATGTATCTCCAAGGTTTAAGAATAGCCTCCTCCATAATGACAATTCCATTGTCCCATCTAGGAAAATTAATGGTTCCCAGATTTTTAATCTATAGTCATTTGTTCCCCCTTACTCTCCAAATTTCTTTTGTTGTTGTGTTTTGTCTTTATTTTTTAATAATTTTATTTATTTATTTTTTGGCTGCGCTGGGTCTTCATTGCTGCGCAGGCTTTTCTCTGGTTGCAGAGGCCAGGGGCTGCTCCCTAGCTGGGATGCATCTCACTGCAGTGGCTTCTCTCCTTGCTGAGCACAGGCTCTCGGGCCCACGGGCTTCAGTGGTTCCAGCTCCCAGGCTCTAGAGCACAGGGGTGTGTGGGGTCTCTGAGGCCTGTGGGGTCTCCCTGGATCAGGCAGGCAGATTCTTTACCACTGAGCCGCCAAGGGAAGCCCCCTGTTTTGTTTTGTTTTTGAAAACAGGATCCACGCTAGGATCAAGCATTGCACTGGTTTCTATCTCTTAAATCTTTTAAAATTTAGAAGCATCTCCCTTCTCCTTTTGTAAGCAACACGTTTAAAATATTGTTTTTTTAACTGAAGTAGAGTTGAAATACAGTGTGACGTTGACGTTTGTCAGGGAGCAGGGCAGCGGGCTTGTAGACATCACACGTTCCACATCTGATTGTTTTGCTCTCACTGTGTCCTCTGGCCCTCCTGGAAGCCAGAACTTAGATCGAGGCTTGTTTGAAAGAACGTGAAAGTGTTAGCTGCTCAGTCGTGTCCGACTCTTTGCGACCCCATGGACTGTTGCCTGCCAGGCTCCTCTGTCCGTGGGATTCTCCAGGCAGGAATACTGGAGTTGCCGGTTCCCTTCTCCAGGGCATCTTCCTAACCCAGGGGTTGAACTCCAGTCTCCTGCATCGCAGGTGGATTCTTTACAGTCCCTGGTGGGTCAGACTCTAAGGATGCAAATAAAGCTCGCTAAGATGTTTAGATGCAGATAAAGCTCACCAAGCCTCCCCAGGTCTCCCTCTCTGAAAGCCCTCCCTGAAGTGGCATGTGAGCAGGCGTGTGAAGCTTCTCCACAGCACTTGGCACGCAGCACGTCTCGGTGGGTGGTCACAGCTCTCGATGCCCTTGGTAGCCATCTCGCCCTAATGTTTGTCCCCCCAAAGCAGCTTCCCTGAAGCTTCTCTCGTCCTGGCCGGGCAGCACTGGCTCCCCCCTCCCCCTGGACGGGGCTTGGCCATCCCGCATCTGTCTCTCCCTCTTCTCAGACAACACAGGCAGTTCCACGTACCGGCCGCCCCCGCGGACCCGGGAGGTGATGATCAATGGGCAGGTGGTGAAGCTGAAGTACTGCTTCACCTGCAAGATGTTTCGGCCGCCCCGGACCTCACACTGCAGTGTCTGCGACAACTGTGTGGGTAAGTGGGAGGCAGCAGGGAGGGGGGCGCGGGCAGTCCTGAGAGGGATGGAGCCCTGGAGATTGGGAGTCGCTTGTGGGCGGGTGGAGGCATCTGGGCAGGAAGTCTGGTTCCCTCAGATTGGCTCTGACTGCGGAGGGGCTGCGGGGAGGGGCCCTGAATGTGACCAGTGGTATCATGGCTTCGGCCCGGGAAGGGGGGATTCCTCCCCCAGCTCTGAAGTGGACATAGAGACGCCTGAACCCTCCTCCCAGCTGTTGGCCTGGTCCTCAGCGGGTCCAGGGTCCAGAGTCTGGACCATGACATTCTAGACATGTGGCCCAGACCAGCTCTCCTGAAAGTCCCGGGGTTTGGACTGACAAAAATCTGGGAACTGAGGAGTTCATGCCAGTGAGGTGGAGAAGGCGGAGCTGGGATTGGAAGCTAAACTCCTGATCCACGACTGCCGTGGTTGTTGGGGAGCCAGAGGCTGTCTCGTCCCCTCTCGCTGCTCTCTGGAGGCCCAGCAGCTCTGACGGGGGCCCAGGGTGCGCCCCTGGGAGGGTGTTGTAAGGGAGAGGCTGTGCGAGAGGACCCAGGCGAGCTGAGCCATGGTGACTCTGCACAGTCCCCAGGGCGGTGAGCTCATGACACTAGCTCAGCACTCCCTCGCCGGGGAGCCGTGGGGAGCACCCGGACGGCAGGCCGTGAAGTGGGTGACTCAGTGGGCGTCGCTCCTCCCTGAGAATCTGCCCCACCCACCCTCTGTGAAGGGCGCCGGCCCGGTGCAGGCCTGCGTCGGGCTTGTGACCCACATTCCCACAGGGGACTTTCTTCACCTGCCTGGGCGTGACCCCGCCCCTGGGACACAGTGCTGGTGTGAGCTCAGCCCTCTGACTAGGCCTCCAACAAGTTACCTAGCGGGCCCGCCCCTCCCTGGCCCTCTCTTCTAGAGCTTGGGAACAGGGGTCATTGGTTGTTGCCAAGGGGCCAGGATCGTAGGTGCCAAGTCCTTTCTGTGGGTCTTCTTCACACCAGACTCTGCCAGGCCCTGGGGTTCAGCCCAGGCCCTCGCATGGCGCTCACAGTGGAGCAGGGGTTACAGTTTGTACTTACTGTGTTCAGTTGCGTCCGACTCCTTATGACCCCATGATCTGTAGCCCACCAAGCTCCTCTGTCCATGGAATTTTCCAGGCAAGAATAGTGTGGGTTGCCAGTTCCTGCTCCAGGGGATCTTCCTGACCCAGAGATCAAGCCTGATTGGCAGGCGATTCTTTACCACTATGCCACTTGGGAATGGGTTACAAGCCAACCTGTTAATTATAAATAAATAAATATAAATATAAATAAATAAAACCCATGTAGGCAAAGTGCTGCAGAGGACAAGTGCCAGGGCAATGGGGCAAATAACAGGGGCCTCACCCTCCTCTGAGGCTGAAGAAGAACTTTCTCAAGGATGTGGCCTTGCAGCCACGACACAGAGGAACCGGCGGGTGAAGGACCAGAGGCCAGGAATGTCGAGGAACTGAGAGTTGCATGTGGACAGAGTGAGGGGGTGGGGTCACCCAGCTGTGGTGGGAGGCGTCTAAACACCCGGCGCTGACCTGCCTCCCTGGCCCTTCCAGAACGGTTTGACCATCACTGCCCCTGGGTGGGCAACTGTGTGGGGAAACGGAACTACCGCTTCTTCTATGCATTCATTCTCTCCCTCTCATTCCTGACGGCCTTCATCTTCGCCTGTGTGGTCACCCACCTGACGCTGCGTGAGTTGGGGGTGACGGTGGGTGTGGGGCGGGGCTGAGCGGGAGGCCCGGGGCAGCTCAGCCAGCTCAAGGGCTGTGGTCACCATCCCTTGGGCCATGCCCTCTTCTGTCTCTTCCTCCCCAGGCTCTCAGGGAAGCAACTTCCTCTCCACTCTGAAGGAGACACCAGCGAGATATCCTTTTGTCAGCAAGGGGGAGCCCTGGTGGGACCCAAGGCCCCTTCCCTGAGGTGGGTCCCCGCACCATGTCCTGTAAACAGAGGGCAATGGGTTAGAGCTGATGTTTGTCCTCTGGAATCCAGCGTGCCAGCTGCTCCTGTTCACCCCCAGGCTACAGCCCATTCTAAATGGGCTGTCGTGGGGCCAGAATTGCCAAGAACTCCCAGGAGCACACACCCCTAAGACACCCAGCTCTCTGGACTGTGCCGTGTCCGTGACTCTGGTGTTTGAAACCCTCGGTTCTCTCTTCCATCTGTTACCCTGGGCTTGTCCTGCCCTCTGGGGGCACCTGAACCCTCCTTGTGGCCCAGGAGGGGATCTGCTGAGATAGATGGTTACAAACTTACCTCCCTTCTGGGGGAGTAGCTGCACAGAGGGATGGGTGAGAGGGGCTGGTGAGGGAGGCTCCCAGCCCCGGTCCCCGTGTGGGTCCTTGACTGCGCCGCTCACCGTGCTGGAGTTGGTGATCTGCTTCTTCTCCATCTGGTCCATCCTGGGCCTCTCAGGGTTTCACACTTACCTCGTCGCCTCCAACCTGACAACTAATGAAGACGTGAGTAAAGACTGGAGCAGCAGCTTATCCCCGGGCTGGGGGCAGGGCTGAGGGAGCCTGGGGCAGCCACAGTGCAGCCCTGACCCCCAAACTTCTGGGCAAATGTGGGCAGAGAGGTGAGGCAGCCCGGCATCTCCTTTCAAGGCTCAGGGCTGGGCTCTGGGGGACCCTGGGCAGGCCCCTGAGGTTGCTTTCTCCCTAACCCCAACAGAGCAGCACTGACCCCATTGCTGTCCTTACATTTGGCCGGCTCATTACCATTTCCAGGGTTCTTTCAGTTTCCATCATCTCTTTGGGTCCTTTTGCCTCCGAGGCAGAAGGAGCAGAGATGCTTTTTCTTCATTTGATGGCTGAGTGACTTGCCCCAGGTCACCAGCTGGAAAGGGACAGAGCCTGGGTTGCACTTGGAAGCTCAGGCCCACCATGCTGTCCTTGTAGACAGCAGCGATTTCACTGTTCTCAGGGAGTTCTGGGGCTCTCTGAGGCATCCTTAGTGAGGGGGCAGTCAAGACAGAAGCATGAAGCTCCATCAGCCTCCCCACTCCACTTGCTGCCTTGTAGATCTCTACCAACAAACCTTGTCTGTTGGAGCGCCCACTATGTGCTGAGCTCTGGGCCGGACCTGACCCCTCCCCTCCCATCCTTCCAGACAACAAAAAAGCAAATGAGAGCATCTGTCCCAGGGCCAGCATCTAATATTGCTCATAGGCCTGTGGACCAACAGAAAATATGTTCCTTGACCTCAGCCTGTCATTTGGAGAAAGGAACTTAACAAGCATGACAGGGTATCACATGCTGGGTGATTGGTACAGAGCAGAAATGACATCAGCCAGCTTCTCCCAAGGTGATTTCCTGGGGGCTGTTTCTGCAGGATATCACTAGGGGTTAAGCAAAAAAGCGTGTCATGGCCAGATACATTTGGAAAACTCTATGGTAAAGTCAAGCCAGTCTCCTTCACTGCTGATCTCAGTGCCTTTGACAGCCGACTCCACGGAGCTAGAGAGGGGCACGTTTCATCTCATGCTTCGACAGGATTGCTGGAGTTCCCTGTTTTTCAAATGAGAACTGAGACTCAGAAGCGGTGCTCTGTCCAAGGTCACGAGCAAGTCTGTGGGAGAACCAGAGTTCACAGCCATGTCAGCCTGAGCCCTGGGCCCTTGCACTAGCCTCCTTCCTAGGTGGCTGGCAAGAGAAGGAAAGATGCACCCCGAAAGCTTCCTCTGGAGGCTTCTCTTTGGCTCTGCTCTGACTTCTGTCTTGGTCAGAGCCTCCTCTTCTGGGTGCCCCCCAACACCCAGCAGTCCCCCATATTCTCATGGAATGACTAAAGGGTATAGGCACATTCCCTCCAGTAGGCTAGCCAGAATTGGTTTCAGAATTTGCTGGTCTTCCCCAGCCTCTAGAACAGGGGAAATGAAGGGAGGTACCTGACCCAGAGCTCCTTCCTGCTTGCAGATCAAAGGCTCGTGGTCCAACAAGAGGGGTGGCGAGGCCTCTGTCAACCCCTACAGCCATAAAAGTGTTATCACCAACTGCTGTGCTGTGCTCTGTGGTCCCCTACCTCCCAGGTAAGCCAGGGGGTGCGTGGGGGAGGTCCCAGAGCCGGGCCTGGCCAATGTGTGTGGGGGGCTGGGCGGGGGTAGCTCTGTGAGTCTACTCTCAAAGAGGTTCGGGAATCACTGACTTCCCCACACCAAAGATGCCCTCCGCTATCATCCTCTGCTGTATGCATTCAGGGCACTTGTTGCAGAAAGGAATTCTGTAGAGTTGTAATTTGTACTCCTGTGTGCTCATTGTAGAAAAAATTAAGTACAAAACATTAGAAAGAGTGTTAGATATCACATGTAATCTTACTCCCCAGGGATAACCACAATGAATGTTGTGTATGCCTTGAGGGCTCTGCCATCCGCTGCTGATGCCTGGACTAGGTGGAGCCTTGTCTTCCTCCTGGTGGCTCAGCTCTGCGGGGAAACGCCCCATCTGTCCGGACACCAGGGGGCGCCAGATGTCCAGATCGGGAGTTCAGTTGGATGCCGTGGGAGCGGGGTGGGGGTGGGGTAAGATTTCCCCACACCTTCCCCACCTCCTCCTGCCCAATATCCGATATGCCTGTCACCCATCCTGCCCCTGGGGAAAGGATAGTAGGAATTGCAGGATCTCCCAATGCCCTTTCGTCCTTGCTCTTCTCACCTGCAGCTTGGGAGCCCGACAGAAAGCCAGACAGTCTGAATTAATGGTGGATAAATTCTGTGGCCCAAAGCCAGGTATCCAGAGTAGGGAGAGGACCCTTCCAGAAAGGAAGGGTCTCGAGCCGCCCACTTGAGCAGCCTTTCTAGGGCTGGGTCTTGCCTCGTCTGGGAGATGGACCCAGCCATCCATTCCCTGGCCTCGAGCTGTGGTGTCAGGCAGGGCCCTCACATGTCCCCCTCCTTGTCTTTTGGAAGCCTGATTGACCGGAGGGGATTTGTGCAGTCCGACACCGTGTTGCCCTCGCCCATCAGAAGCGACGAGCCAGCCTGCGGAGCCAAGCCCGATGCCAGCATGGTAGGAAGCCTCCCATGAACTGGGCTCAGTACTTGCCACCTGCTGGCCTGTCTGCCCCTCCGCACTCACCTGCCACCCTCCACACCTGCCAGGACCTCCTCCCCATTCCACCCGAAGGGAAGCAGCGCCGCCCAAGACTGCTTGAGTCTTTTCGTATTTATTTCCCACCCTGCGTGGCTTTCCCCACACTGTGCCATGGCTGTACCCTCTGCTCCCCAGACCAGGTTTACACGGCCGGGGGCCCTAAATTCCCCCAGCTGGTCAGTGGCAGGAGTGACAGGAGAGAGGCCAGGGCCCCTGAGGCCGTCCAGCGGACCACGCCAAGCCTCTGCCCAGCTGTGCCCTGTGTGTGAGGCTGCGGACTGAGTGTGACGCCTCCTGGGTAGGGCAGCTGCTGGGCCCTGCTGAGCCGGGGTCCGAGGGGTGAAGCTGGACCCAAGAGAAGTCGGCTCTGGACAGCAGACTGTCAGAGAGGATGCCTCTGGGGGCTGCTTGGGGGTCTGGGCCCCTTCCTTCTGGGATAGCCATCGTTCGTTCTTCCGTTTTTGTTTTTGTATGGAGTCGGCCAGTAGACTAGAGCTGGGGCTCCAGGTAGAGAGGGCAGAGTTGGGGGTGAGTGGGGGGAGCAGCCTGCGTCAGAGGAAGCCAAATCAGCCAGCCAGGCACCCGAGACCTCAGCTCCTGCATGATTCCTGGGCAGCAGACTAGGAAGGGGGCGCCTCACCCCCTCTGCCCACTGAGGGTTCTCCAAGGGCCCAGCCTGGCCCCCCCAGCCCACCTCTCTCCCAGGTCAGGTCTGGGGATGGGCAGGTTTTACTCATGCTGGCAATACTTGAAACGGGTTTATTAATGCTGGGTATTTTGCACAATTTTATAGATCTTTTTTCTACATAGCATTTTTTTATGGAAGAAAAAAAAAGTCAGCCACATTGCTATCTATGTAGTGCCAGGTGAAAGGTTATCAGAAGGCACCTTGGTTTTAATAAGTTTATTACAAGAGACCTTCTGGCTGTGAGTGAGTGTGTGTGTGTGTGCGCGTGTGTGCTCTGGTATGAATGTGACTGGCTCCCGCACCCCCTGGGTTGCCTCACTCTCCGCCATCGCCCTTGGGTGCCAGCCGGTGGTGGCAGCAACAGGAGCAGCCTGAGCCATGGGGACGGGGACTGTGTGTGCGTTGGTCACAAGAGACCCCTGGGCTCCTGCTGCAGCCCAGCCCATCCTTCTTGCCTTCCTCCAAGGACCTCAAACAGTGGCTGGGACTCGGCCACCCAGCCCCCAGGTCAGGCTTCCAGCTGGGACCTGCCCAGACAGGCCGGGGCCTGGTCAGGTGGATGGGGTAATGGCTGTGGGGAGTGGCTGCCTTGCCACACCCCCTCCTCTGGGATCTGAGTATGGGACCCAGCGCCAGGGGCTAGATCATGGCCAACTGAGGGCCTCCCTCCAGGAAGGACCAGGGTGGGCTGAAATGGGTGAAGGTTGGCCTAAATCTGGGCCAGAAACTTAGAGGATGGCCCTCCTCTCCTGGGAGCGATAGTTTCTTGTCAAAATAGATAGGAAGTTGTCCCTCCGTCCCCCTCCTTGGCCCTCTAAGAGGGCTGAAAAGGACATAGGAAGTCCCCGCACCTTGTCCTTCCTTGCTGCAGAGGCTGGTGGGTCACAGGCAGCTGAGAAGTCGCAACCACCAGGAGTCCCCTCTGGGAGAAACCACTTCGCCCCAGCCTCAGGGCCCTGGGCCCTCCCTGCTGAAGTGGGAGTGTGGGGTGGGGAAGAAGCTGGCTAGAGGAGGGGACTCCTACCTGCCTTTTATTTAAGCCAGTATTCTTTGTTCCTGCTTGTAATAAAATTTTTGTTTTTAAGAATTGATTTGCTTTGGTTTGGTTTTTGTTTGCTCTTTCTTTGCTGAGGCCCCAACTGGCAGCCCTCTGTTCTTCCAGCCACACGTGGCCTTTCCTCTTCAGTTCAGTTCAGTAGCTCAGTCGTGTCCGACTCTTTGCGACCCCATGGACGGCAGCACACCAGGCTTCTCTGTTCATCACCAGCTCCCGGAGCTTACTCAAACTCACGTCCATCCAGTTGGTGATGCCTGGGGAGACAGAAATAGGGCAGGCAGCCCCGTGATCCAGCTAAAGTTCTCTCCTGGCTGGAGTCTGTTTGCTGGAGGCCAAGCACAGAGGGCTGTAGCTAGGCCCCCGCAGGCAGGGAAGAAAAGGCTATCCTGTCCCCTCTCCATCCCCTCTACTTTCCCCGGCCCTGGGGACTTGCGACCCCTAAGTTCTTTCTTTTCTGTCTTTCCACTCTGACCTCCAGTGACTGCTTAGCTAAGAAAATGTTTGTAAAGAAGTAGATTGCAGTCTGAGATCCAGAGCCTCCCTGGCCCCCCACCCCGGCCTGGGCAGCAGGGCCCCACCAGACAGCTCGTAACCCTGGCCCACCTCTCTGGTATCTCCCCCAGGAGGACACCTGTCAGGATTTTGCCATCTCCTGCACAGCCTGAGGGGAGCTAACAGGCCTCTTTGCAGAGGGTTAGCTGGTAAGACTGTATCTCCCCCGTCGGCCAGCAGCACTGCCCGCTCCCCTCACACACCATACCATCCTCATCGCATGCCTCGCCGCCCCCACGGGGCCCATTCATCTGTCTGGTGTGTGGTGCAGTGTGTGTGCTGGCGGTGGTAGGGCCCTCAGGACTCCCCCCCCATCAGCGGAAGGGCCGGGGCGTGGGCGCAGGGCTAGAGCCAGCCCCACCCTGGATGGAGGAAGTGGCTTCACGCAGAGCAGCTCTCCAGCTGGAGCAGGAGGTGAAGGGTGAGGTTGGGAGAGGATGGCGCACCTGCCCTGAGGCGCTGGGGCCTGCTCACTGCGTCCTGGTGCCCAGGGGCCCTCGGTCACTAACTCTTGTGTCCTGGCTTTCTGTCCTGCTGAGCTTTTTCTCTCACCTGCCCGTTTTCTCTCCTGCTTGGTTGCCTGCTGCCTGAGCCTCGGCCCTTCTGTGGGGAAGACACAGGTGCTGTGGCCTCCCCCCGCCCCCCCCCTCCGCCCCCCGCTCCCTGCCGGCCTCCTCACTCCTCCCCATCGTGCTAACCCTCTCTCTTCTCCTCCTTTGCTGTCCTGCCTGGGATCTCCAGTGTGTGCGGGGGCTTAAGGACCTCCTGAGGACCGTTGCTCTCTGCCTCTCCAGGAGCGGCCTGGGGGGAGCCAGGTCCCCAGCACCTCCACCTGCCTAACCCGTGGCCCGTCTGCCACCGTCTGTGCCTACAGGGTCTGCCCCCAAGCCTGCCTCACATGTATCCTCTATAGGGCGCCCCGCCCCCCCCCCCCCCCCCCCCCCCGCAGAGGAGGCAGGGGTTGGCCTCTCTGCCCCCGCTCCCACTCCACGCGGCCAGAGTGTAGAAGGTCAGAAAGCAGCTGTCAGCACAATGATGTCAGACTCTGCTGAAACTCGCCCTCCCCTCCTCCACCTTCCTTCCCCTTCCCCAGATCTGTCAGGAGTCAAGACTCTAGGAATCTTGCCTTACAGCCTGCCCACCCCCAGGACCAGGCAGAGCTCTAGTCTAGCCGAGCAGGTTTCTTCAGGAGTCGTCTGGGGTGTTGATGACGCTGCTGAACAAGTTTGGTGACTGTTCTGAGTGCAGCTGGTCTGACACTGTTCCCACGGCCCCCCTGCGCACCCCCACCCAGCGGGTAGGACGCAAGGAGGACGCTGTCCCCCTTTGCTTCAGGCACCGAGGGTAGCGCTGACAGTCCCGAGCTCTTCAGAGGAACTGAAGGCAACCAGGTGGGCCTCGGGAATCTGCTGAGTCCGTGGCGGGGTGGGGGTGGGGGCTGCTGGTCTACTGTCCTGTACCTTTTTTAACCAAAATAAAAATCTCCCTCTTCTTGCCATACCTTTGAGTGTCTGGTACCACCTTTATTTGGTTGGGATCCAGGGCTGGGGCCTGTGATGAATCTGCAGGAGAACATCTGGCTTATCCTCAATGCTGGCCTAGTCAGCTGGTCAGAGCCATTCTAGAGATTTTTAAAAAGAGGCGCAATGAAGCCAGAGGGGACACAGGCAGAGCGGCTAGGGTTGTCTTCACTCTGCCCCTCTAGAACTCCTGGTCTCAGTTCCAGAGACCTTCAAGTCTTAGCTGACCTCTGAACTTGGAGAGGTCCCAGTCCAGGCCGGGGCAGCGGGTTTAACTCCAGTCTGGGGCTGTCACACCCTGAACTGAGCCCAGCCCAGGGTATTAATGGAATCTTGCCTTTCCCCAGCTGACACCCCACATCAGAATATATGCACTGACCCATTCTCTCACCTAAACCTGTGAAGAAGGTGATGATGACAGCCTTTTTAGGAATTGCCAGGGTCTCGCAGCTGATAAATCCAAGATCTGCACCTGCTCATGTCTCCTCCAATCTTAGACTTTTCTGAACCACCTAAGGAATGAAGGTGGCTGCTGTGGAAGGAGGGGATCTCAGAGAAGAAACCTTAATATCAGAGAATGTCATTCAGAGTTAGCAGGGGCTGAGTGATGATCTGTGTTGGCCTCCTTGAACTGATGGGGAGACTGAGGCCAAAAGACAGGAAGGGACCTGCTCAAGGCCTTATAATGGAGCTGGGATGCAGTTCCACACCCAGACCTCATTCCATTCTCTTTTTTTCCATTCCATTCTCTTTCCAGTAATTCCACACTGTGTCCTAAACTGGAATGGCCGAGGAGACGTAGGGTACTCTAAACAGCACTGCCTTGAGGAAAAAAGACTCAGGTAGCTGAGTCATTTAAAAGTGATCTAATATTTCTCCCAAAGACAGCCAACTAGTGGAGTGAGCTCTAACTAAACTCTTGTTCACAACTAACCATGGGAGAAAGCACCATAGTTTCCTCTCTGTCTCTCTAGTCGCTAAGTCGTGTCCAACTCTTGCGACCCCATGGACTATAGCCTGTCAGGCTCCTCTGTCCATGGGATTCTCCAGGCAAGAATGCTGGACTAGGTTGCCATTTCCTTCTCCAGGGCATCTTCCTGACCCAAGAATCGAACCAGGTCTCCTGCATTGCAGGCTTTACTGACTGAGCTATAAGGGAAGCCCTTCGTTTCCTCTAAAGCGTCTGCCTACAATGCAGGAGACCCTGGTTCAATCCCCTGGGTTGGGAAGATCCTCTGGAGAAGGAAATGGCAACCCACTCCATTATTCTTGCCTGGAGAATCCCATGGACATAGGAGCCTGGTAGGCTACAGTCCATGGGGTTGCAAAGAGTCGGACACGACTGAGCAACTTCACTTTCACTTTCTTTCACTTTAGTTTCCTCTAGTTACCTGATTAATTTGATCATTCCAAGACTGAAAAAAATTTCCTAGGAAGTTCACTCTGAAGTCTAACCAGCATCCCTCCTGCTGCAATCAGAGCCCTGTCCTTGTTCTCAGTGGAGGTAGATAGCAACTGGTTGGTGCCTTCTCTATACCACAACCCTTCAAAGCCTGTTATTACCAGTTAAGAAGGAGTGGTTGTCTGTGGGATGAGAGGCTTTGATCCTGCTGGTAGGAAGGATGCTCTATGGGAGGATGGGGAGGTAGCAGGTGGGATGAGGAAAGCCCCTTTGAGCTGCATACCCCACTCCTGCCCTGCTGACTCAGGCAGCTGACAGTGGAACTCCATGCCTTGTCAGGGCCTGCTGCGTCCTGCCTGCCTGGGCTCCGGACTTGGGAAAGGGAGGCCTGGAGGCAAAGGGAGGTGCCTGAGACAGGAACTGAGTCAGGACTGACAGGCCAGAGCGGGCAGGAGGTGTTAGGTAGCCTGGCTCCCAAATTCACCCCTGATCTTCAGCAGGGGAGGGGAAGGAGTGACAAGGCTTCCTTTCCCCTGCCCAGCGCTGTGCTGAGGGCATGGAGCTTGTGGTGTGAACCACCACCAGGTCTCTGGCATGAGTGGTAGGAAGAGAAGTCTTCCTGCCTTGAGACAGAAACATCTGCAAAATTCCTAGGCCTACCAGGCCCTGCCCTCCGGGTTTCTAATGTTCTGGAATCTCCAGCTTTCCTCCAGGACCTGGGAAAGCCCGGGCTGGATGACTAGTACCAGGGAAGGTCCTCGAGGGCCCAAGGCCTGTGGAGGCCAGCGGAATGTGTGAGCTGGAGAGGGTGGAGGTAGTGCTGTCAGACTGCCTCTGACCATTCATTCATCTCTCCAGTTGGGCAGGGTTTGGCCTTTGGTTGAGACTTGGTTTGGGGCCCTTCCTTATTCCATAGAAACCCACTCCATATTAATGCTTCGAGTGTGCATGTTTATAATAATAAGGCTCAGTTTTCTTTTCACATGATATTAATAGTTACCATCCACTCTGCTAAGTGCTTTCCATCAATTCATTTAATCCTCACAATAAGTCCTTTTTTTATTAAAGAAAATTGAGGCTCATAGAGGCCAAGTCACTTACCCAAAGCCACAGCAGCTTGTAAGAACTGAACCCAGGCAGTCTGATTCCAAGATTGTAGGCTGTCTGTCATAGAAAAATAATACACATTCACCATTGATAACCTGAAGATACTAGGAAAATCAAAGGAAAAAGAAAAACCCACTTAGAATCCTACTACCTAAACATACACTGTAAACTGGTATTCCGATATTTCATTGTTTTCTGTGTCAGTGAGCTGATTTAGGCAAAGCCTTCAGGATGGCAAGCCTAAAATCCCTTCTGCTTGCTTCCTTGGAAAACATGGCATCAGCTCAGACACGTCCCTACTTTTCCTTCATAAGAAGCAGATCTCATCTCTGGGCCTCAGAGTTCTGGCCTAAGCCTCCCTCCAGGAGGAGAGGGTGGGTGTTCAGACACCAAGAGGAACTGGGGAGGGACAGGCTTGTGAAATAGTCCTGGTTCAAGCATTAAACTGGCTGGATCCCAGAGGGAGGAGACCCGCCCCAAGCCCCATCTGAGCTTTGGCTAGAGGTAGAGCAGACAAGCAGGAACCCACCCTCCTAGGTGCAATGCCACCACCTTTAGGTGAAAATTTCAACTGACACGGAGACAGGGTCTCAGTGAACAGGGACAGAAGATTGGCAACAGAGAAGTCTCCATCTCTGAGGCTTCTACCAGGAATCAGAAGTGGGGCCGTGGTCAGAGGGAAGGGGCAGGGAAACTTCTGAGAGGCAGGCTCACTCAGCTGGGGGGCGGGGCAGGGGGAGGCAGCACTCAGCTGGGACTGCTGCTCCATAAAACGAAATGACATGTGTTACAGACGCCTCCATCTTCTTGGTCCTGTCTTTCTCCCCAGTTGCTAGCATTTCCCCCCCTCCTGGTACCCAGCTGGGCAGGGCACCCAGGTGGCCTGCATCCCTGCCTCTGACAGAGGGCGGGGCTGAGTTAGGCAGGAAAGTGGAACAGCCAGTGAGCTGGGTCCCCACCCTCTGTGCACCCCACTGACACATGACGGCAGACAGAGGGGGCAGGTGACCTGGTGTGGACAGCCAGAGGGTAAGTCCTCAGACAAGTGGCAACAAGCCACCAACTTGAAAGGGAAAATTGTGCTGTGATGGGGAAGGTATCCAAAAAACCTACTGGGTGACTAATTACAAAGGCTGGGCCACAGCGTCAGAGGCCGCTCGTTAAACACCTCATTAAGTGGCACCCTGAAAGCTGCCACTTGTGCATTCTGGGAGCTCAGAGGGGACAGGACCCTGAGGAGGAGTGAGGGGTGGGGGGTAGAACATTTCAGGCAGACTCCAGAAGAAACCTGCGTGTCACTTTTAAATAGTCTGGAACTCAAAGGTCAAAAGACTTGATGGGAGCAAAGCCAATTTTAGTAGCTGTGTGACTGAGCAATTCTCATCTCTCTCTGAGCCTTAGTGTTCCCATCTCTCCAGTGGGAGTAGTAGTCATAGACCTGCCCATTTCACATCGACATAGCAGGTTAGAATGTTAGATCATGGGTATGAAGGCGCTTAGGAAACTACCGCCCTATCTATAAACAGCTCTCTCACCTGAACCAATGGGGGAAACGTACCTGGCAGGACGAGGAACCCCATCCTCCTGCACCTGGCTTTACGGGCGCCTAGACCCATGGCAGCCAGGTAGCTGAAGCCATCCTCAACCCCTGGAAGAACACGGTGAAGGAGGATCTGATTTGAGAAACTGGGACAGCTACCTACGGTAGACATGTAATAGAAGCCCTGAACCAGAGGGGGCAGCCTGGGGCCTGGAAAGGTGTCGGTGCAGGTGAGGCCAACGCCCAAATCTCTCCCGCTGACAGTCCCGATGACTCACCCCCGGCCCCCGCCCCCCTACCCCCCATCCCAGCCCTTTTACCTTTAAGGAAGAGCCGGAAAGGGTGTGGGGGCGAAGAGGAGAGGGAGGAAGGTCCAGGGCCCTAGCCCCGCCCTCTGCCCCTCCCACCCTTCTCTGGGCCTGGCCTTCCAGCCAAAAGGCGGGCAGAGAGCAGGAGAGGCACAGAACCCGGCCTTGGTTCGGAGGCAGCCAGTTAGCCCGCCGCCTGCCTGTCTGCCTGTCCCCTGAGCCATGGAGAGAGCCAGTCTGATCCAGAAGGCCAAGTTGGCCGAGCAGGCCGAACGCTATGAAGACATGGCAGCTTTTATGAAGAGCGCCGTGGAAAAGGGTGAGGAGCTATCCTGCGAAGAGCGCAACCTGCTCTCAGTGGCCTACAAGAACGTGGTGGGTGGCCAGCGGGCGGCGTGGAGGGTCCTGTCCAGTATCGAGCAAAAGAGCAATGAAGAAAGCTCGGAAGAGAAGGGCCCGGAGGTGCAAGAGTACCGGGAGAAGGTGGAGACGGAGCTCCGGGGCGTGTGCGACACGGTACTGGGCTTGCTGGACACCCACCTCATCAAGGAGGCCGGTGATGCCGAAAGTCGGGTCTTCTACCTGAAAATGAAGGGCGACTACTACCGCTACCTGGCCGAAGTGGCCACTGGCGACGACAAGAAGCGCATCATCGACTCAGCCCGGTCGGCCTACCAGGAGGCCATGGACATCAGCAAGAAGGAGATGCCGCCCACCAACCCCATCCGCCTGGGCCTGGCCCTGAACTTTTCCGTCTTCCACTATGAGATCGCCAACAGCCCCGAGGAGGCCATCTCACTGGCCAAGACCACCTTCGACGAGGCCATGGCCGACCTGCACACCCTCAGCGAGGACTCCTACAAAGACAGCACTCTCATCATGCAGCTGTTGCGAGACAACCTGACGCTGTGGACGGCCGACAACGCCGGGGAAGAAGGGGGCGAGGCTCCCGAGGAGCCCCAGAGCTGAGCCGCGCCCGCTGCGTGCCCTGCCCTGCCCTGCCCGCTCCAGTCCCCCACTCCCGGCAGAGAGGACTTGTATGGGGTGGGAGGCCCGACCCTTCTCCCCAAACGATCTGGCCCAGCTCAGAAAGGCTCCATAGAGAGGAACCAGTGGAGCCGAGGCCCCCTGAAGCCAGAGGATTCCACGCTTCCTGCAGCCGTCAGGTGCTCCTGGCCACTGGTCATCCCATCCAGCCCTGCTCTCTGTCTCCACCCCCGACCCCCACCCCAGACCGCCCCCCACCCCGAACCTGACCACTTCCTCCCCACTCCAACCCCCTCTTGCCCCTGCTACCTATGGATCTTAGGAATTGAGGAGTGTCCCATCTTTGGAGCTGAAAACTGAACTGTGTGGCAGAGGTTGGTGATGAAAGTGTGTGTGTGTGTGCATGTGTGTGTGTGTGCAGCAACCAAGAAGACCCAGGATGAGAGGGAAAGCATGTCTGCTGGGTGTGACCATGTTTCCTCTCAATAAAGTTGCCCTGTGACACTCCGCCTGTCTTTTTCAGTTATTGCGGAAGGGCGGGACAGGGATTGGTGTGTCAGTTACAGAGACCCTGACCTTCACGGGGCTGGCTCAGTGACCTGCAAGCAAGACTCTGGAGCCAGGAGAGAGGCTGGGGATCCAGCTCTCTCCATCAGGGTCTGGTCTGGTCCCCTCAAACTGGTCCGATCCCGGGAGGGTCGGGTGAGCAGCGCAAAGGCGGCTTGGAGACTCCTCTGCCAGGAACGCGGGGTGGGAGGTTGAAGCGCTCAGGTGTGAGGGGACAGTCTCAGGTGTGAGGTCGGAGGGGTACGCTGCAGTGAGCGGCACTCAGCACCTCAGACCTGAAAGCGGGGAAGAGTCCCATCAGATCTGAGCGGAGGGAGGTATCACCAGGGGCCTAGTAAGACGCCGCCATTAAAAGCTCAGATCTGAGGAGAAGACCGCCTTCCAGCGTTCGGAGATGGGGACAAAATAAAACGGGCCGTTGACGAAGAGGCACAACTTGAGTGGGAAGGGCCGCCGGGAGCGGGTTCGGCCGTGGCGGGCCAAGCACACCGCCTCCGCACCTCAGCTGGCAGCAGCGACGCTCCTCGGCCTGCTGCCGCCTAGTGACAACCCGCCTTCACAGCCTGAGGCCAGAGGCGGGCCCTAGGCTGATGTCATCCAATCACGGGAAGGAGCTGTCCAGGGTACCGCCCCCAGGGCCAGACTGACCAATAGGAGAAGGAGCGGCGGAACGCGCTGGGCGCGTAATCCCACGCCAGCCGGGCCCTGCAGGAGCCGGGACGCGCAGCCGGGGGAGGAGGCCCCCGCCACCCGCTGAGTGCCACGGGCGGAGCTTTCCTGGTTTCGCTAGGACGAGTTGCCACCCGCCCGACCCGAGAGCTCTACATCCTCAGAGCAGCGGGACGGGGCGGGGTGGTCCGGGAAAATCAGTCCCCGCCCTCTGAGTCATCCGCTCAACCGGCGGTGCCTGGGCCTGGCCTGGCTGGTAATATGGGCTGGAAAAAGGCCACCAAGGTGTCTCCATCGCACTCTAGAGCCCAAGAAGCCCTGAGCTGGTGGCCAGGAGGCTTGGATGTGACCCTCACTGGCTTTGCAACCTTGTGCTATGTGCTTGGTCGCTCAGTCGTGCCCGACTCTGCGACCCCATGGACTGCGGCCTGCCAGGCTCCTCTAGCCATGGGGATTCTCGGAGTGGGTTGCCTCCTCCAGAGGATTTTCCCAGCCCGGGGATGTAACCCAGGTCTCCCGCATTAGGCGGATTCTTTATCGACTGAGCCACCAACCTTGGAAAAATCACTAACCCCCTCGGGCCTCAGTTTCTCCTTCTTTATCTTAAGGGGCTTGAACTAATGGCTTTTTAGTTTGACTCCAAGCCTGCTTTGGCCAGGGTTCTTAACCATGCTTACCTTTTGTCCTCATTTGTGAAGTGAGGATTAAAAAACAGTACCTTCCTCTTAAAAGTTGCTGTGAAGTTTGAGAAAAATAAATGCATGTAAAGTAGCCCATCATACATATTTAATACATGTTACCTATTATTAATCCTTCCAGCATCAGTAGTCCAGGATTTATCTAGCATTTCTGTGCCAAAAGCAGAATAATCAGGCCCAGTCCTGAGAATCAGCTTTACTGCCAAAGTCAACCTGCCTGATCACTGCATCACCTGAGAATACTGGCCTGACATCAAGTGGTCAGTCTTTCGCCTGATAATACTGGGGGAACTGAGTCTAGCCTCATCAGGTTCCTCAGAGTCCAAGTTTGATCACACTGATGGACTAAAAGGCTCTTATCAGAACTACTAATTCTTCAGGGGAAGCTGGCAAGACCACTCAGATGCTTTCTGGGTCCCTTGTCTTCTCTTTTCAGAGGGGTATTAGGTGTTAAGGTTTCAAAGCGGTCAAAGACTCTGGGAAAAAGCAGATGACTTCCCCTTAGCTTTGGAAGTGACCTGGTTTCTCTTACCAGACAGGTCTGGTGACTTTCTCTTAATGAGGTAGGTCCTGGGAAAGCAAATTCTTTTCTCTCAGCATTTGGCTTTTGCCCACTCCCTTTACACCACCCATGGTTGCCCTCTAAGGTAGCGTGTTGGTGTTGACAGATTTTAAAAGCAGATGCTATGGTTTGGAATAGCACCAAATCAGACAGCTAGCTGTGAGCTGCCTTAGGCACCAGCTTCTGAATTGGGTCCCAGAACTTTCTATCTAAAGCTTTCTTAAGGTTACTCAGGGTGGGGCCTTAGTGAGCCTTTCTGGTCATCTTTTCCTGGCCTAAATTTGACATTAAAAAATTTTCAGTTCTATACAACCCAACACTGTATATCAACTGTACTTCAGTAAAATTTTTTTTTTAATTATTTTTTTCAGTTCTGCTGCTAGTGGGTATGAAATTTCTCTTAGGGTGATAAAATCTTCTTGGATTTAAATAGTGGTGATGGAGTAGGAAATGGCAGCCCATTCCACTATTCTTGCCTGGGAAATTCCACGGACAGAGGAGTCTGGCAGGCTACAGTCCATAGGGTAGCAAGGAGTCAGAAAAGACTGAGTGACTGAACATGCAACATGATGGTCGCACAATTTTGTGAATATATGGGGAAAAAAAACAACACTGAACTGTGAACTTTGTAGTAAATTTTATGATCTGTGAATTATGCTCAATTAAAAAAAAAAAAAGTCCCAGAGGCAAAGTTGATAAGAATGCAAAGTTCCGATGGAAATTTCATGGTGGCCACTCTTCTTTTCTCATCATCCTCTCCACTTGAGCACTTTCTTCTAAACTTTTCCAAATTTCAAAGCCATCTTCAGGTCAAAAAATGACTAGCCACCATTCCTTTCCCTTTAACGCATACCGAGCTTTGGCTATGCTACCTAGTCTGTCAACTCTTTTCACTTCTTAGGTGTATTTATTCAGCCATGGCTTCATATCTATTTGGTTCTACCTGTAGCTTTGCAGTTATGCCCTGGGTTTATTTTTTTAACTCCCCAGAGAGCTCCCTGAAAATGGAAATGTTGTCCCATTACTCCTTCTTTCTTCCTACAGAGTCTCCAGCAAGGTTTTGTGTGCCAGAAGGAGTTCAAAACTTAGTTTTTTTTTTTTTTCTTTCAAAACTTAGTTTAAAAATCATCCTTCCAAATGCCTGGAAACCAGGTTAGTACCAGGTCCTCTATTGTGGAAATGGAAATACAACTAGTTCTGGGATAAAGCAGGCTGAATAGACAGAGATTGGGTTCACCAAGAGTCAAGTAAACAGAGTCCTATCCTTTCTGCATTGCTGGAAAATCCCCCAGGAAACAGAGACCCAGGGTTTACAAAGATCTTCCTCTGCCAAGAATTTGCCTTGTATGGGGAAAATTTGCAACCTAAGATTTCTCGAGAAGGTATTTACTCTTCTCTGTCTTACATGTAGTTACTTCAGAGAGCAAAGTCCAAATTGGCTCTGTCAGTCACAGGAGTAGGTGATGGGAAGCAAGGCGTAGGGGTTAAGGTACTTTATCAAAGTCATCCTGGGAAGGCCAAGGCATTAGGTTCAGGCGGGCTACTGTGGCTCCTTCCAAAAAGGCAGAAAGGCAAGAGACTCACATACAAACTTACATACTACTGCCCAAGTGTCCAGTGCCTTTTTGGAAAAACTTAATTTCAGATGCTTGCACCAAGATTGCTCTTCTGACCAAAAGTCCCTATTCCCGCTTCTTCCTAGAGTACAGAATACAGTTGTAAGAGCGCACAGTATGACTGCCATATGCCAGGCAGTTTCATACCTTAATCCTCACACATTACTCCTTTGTTTTCTTTATGAAGAGACTGCAGCTCAGAGCAGCTAAATAACCTAATACTCAAGGTTACACATGACTTACGTGCTCGGGGAGTAGAACAGGTTCAACTCCAAGGCTCATGATTTTTAAACCACAACGGCTATTTTCAAACTTTGTTCAGAGGTTTCCCCAGAAGCTGCCACAGGGCAGGGGCCCAGTGGTCAGGGGTTCCCCAGTTTCCCCACACTTTGGCTAAAATAGCCACACATATGCCCTTTTTGTATATTGGGAGTTTCATGAGTTAAAAATACATTTGAAAAGAAACACCTTATGCTGTGTTGTCCTGCTCCTATCTTGGACTTTCTAAGAATCAAGAGAGGCTTCTTACTCTACTTAATCTAAAGCCACCCCAGGGCCCGACAGAAAGGAGTTGTTTTAAATGGGAAAAAAATGGGTAGTGGACTAATTTCCTGGCTTGTTCATCAAGTTAATGTTTCCTTAACCTGGTTACATCTTCTGCTCCTTTTCAATTCTTCACCCTGTTCTTAGGGTCTTCACCCCTAGCCCTGCTGTGTGTAGGAGGAGCAGGGTTGAGGAAGGCAGGATTCTGCAGGGGTAAGTCTCCCTCCTCTCACAAACCCCCCTAGCCCCACCTACCCACTGAGTCAGGAGCCAGGAATGTCTGTGGGGCAGCAGACAGGTATATCACCCTGGGTTGTCAGAGGGCTGATTCATCTCTCATCTCCACCCAATCTTTCCCTTACTGCTCTCTGAACATTTTTAACTCCTTTTTTTTTGGCTGTGGCTTGCAAGATCTTAGTTTTCCTCCACCGGGGATTGAACCTGGGTCTGCTGGCAGTGAAAGCTCTGAGTCCTAACCACTGAACTGCCCAGGAATTCCTGAGAAATATAGATTTTGCCTAGAGATAAAAGAAGAAACCCCAGACTCTGAAAACACACAGTCTGCAATCTGTGGCTAGGTACAGTGTTTAAAAACACATCAGATTATGGAATCCAATAAATATTTGTTAAAAGAGAAGGCAAGAGGAAGATACACTTTCCCCTTTTCTTTCTCCAGACTAAAGTTAACCTGAAATTTCCTCATCTGACTGTAAAGGGGACTGGTTTTTAGCTCAGAATCGATGATGTGACCACTGGTGTCTTACGAGTTGTCCCAGGATGCCTCCTTTGCTGTTTCTGTGACCCCACAGAGCAATATGGAGGTTCCAGGATTAAATTACAGGCAGAGGTGACAATCCAGAGTGAAGGGAGCGCTAGGGAACACTTCTTGAAGCCATATTTGCACAGCGAGCACACCACTTTAGATTTGCTTATTTGGGATGACTTTGAAGGGCCCTCTCATCCCCCTCCTCTGTAACTGCTTCAGGGTTTTGGATGGGGAGAAAAGAATTTCAACTTTTCTGTGTTCTAGTCCAGGGCATTTTGCCAGTACTCATATTTTTCACCTCATTGGGCTCCAACCCCCCAGCCTATCCCTTCACACTCCCTCAGTCTTAGGTCACTTGGAACTCGGGCTTCTGAGGCTGTGTGCAGCTGGCCGGACATGAAGGACACAGTGGGTTGGAAGTGAGGTAGATGGCTCTCTCCTACCCTCATTCAAGCCTGATGCCACTGACGTCTGTGTCATCTGGGACTCAAAGGGGACAGGAAGAAGAGGTGAGCAGCCCAGACCTGGTTGAGTAAAAGTTTCAACAACCAGGAGCAAGAGAAGAAAAAGGAGAGGAGAGCTACTCAGCTTGATAGGGAATTTCCCGCCGGGATTCTGAGGTAGGTAGACCTCCCCGCTTCTTTCAAAAAACAGGGTGGGCCTGAGTGGTGCTGGGAAGTCACTCTCATCTCTGTCAAAAGCATTGAAAATCTCTCAGACCCTGATGGGAGCCTCATCTCCCCACAGACCCTAATGGGGTCAGGCTTCCTATTCTCAGCCAACTGTGGTGAGCGTTTTGCTACTTCAGCAACAGCAGAGGGCGACTGGTGCTTCAGCTCTGTGGGCTTTAGGGTGTCAACCTCACTCCTCAGCCTCTTTGTCCGGGCTGGAAGGCTTTCCAGTGAGCTGTGGTCTCTGAAAATTTCTAAATGCTATCTTCTGACTGTTGGAGGTTCCCAATTCAGAGCCAGGAAATGCACAGAATATCCCAATGTCAGTGGTTAGCAGAGATGACCAAGAAGGTCCCTTGGAAGACACTCAGGGATGGTTCCCTCCCTTCAGAAGTCCCGATTGCCAGGTGAGGTTGGGGCTGAGAAGAGCACTTCCAGACAGGGCGAGATGTAAGCTGGCACTTTTCTGGGAGGTGTTTTGGGAATATGAACCCAGAAACTGGAAAACGTTGGCAATTTTATTTCTAGGACTTATGTATCATAAGTTAAAAGTCAGAGACTCAGACAAAGATGTTAATCACAACATTATTTATAATAGCAAAAAACTGGCAACAACTTAAAGGCTAACCATTCGAGTCTGGATAAACAATGTTTTAACCATACTGTAGAATATTATCATGTAGACTTTGAAAAGGTTTTTCTAGTTTTCAACAAGGACCTTCTGTACAGCACAGGGAGCTCTGCTGAATATGATGTGGCAGGCCTGGATGGGAGGGGAGTTTGGGGGAAACTCCCATGTATGTGTATGTGTATGTGTATGTGTATGTGTAACATGTATGTGTATGGCTGAATCCCTTTGCTGTCTACCTGAAATTATCACAACATTGTTAATCAGTTATATTCTAATATAAAAGTTTAAAAAATTCAAAGATCTTTCTAGTTCTAATTACATGAAAAAATATTAACTGAAAAAAGCTTATAAAGCAATAACAATATATCCCACATATATAAATGCTATAGCTATCCCTCTGAATATATAGAATAGACTGAAAGAAAAAACACAAAATATATTTATACATTTGAATAGAAAATTTATTACTTTCATTTTCCAAGTGTTTTCTTTTTCTATCAGGGGGAAAAAAAAGAAATCTTAAGGACAGTTGTCACTTGCTGCCAAATTGAAGGTAGTCTTTCTCCAGTGATTTAGTCGCTAAGTCACATCTGACTCTTGCGACCCCATGGACTGTAGCCTGCCAGGCTCCTCTGTCCATGGGATTCTCCAGGCAAGAATACTGGAGTGGGTTGCCATTTCCTTGTCCAGGGAATCTTCCCAACCCAGGAATCGAACCCAGGTCTCCTGCATTACAAGCAGATTCTTTACCCACTGAGCTACAAGAGAAGCCCTAAAGTGAAAGTCACTCAGTCATGTCCGACTTTTTGCGATCCCATGGACTATATAGTCCATGGAATTCTCTAGGCCAGAATACTGGAGTGGGTAGCCTTTCCCTTCTCTAGGGGATCTTCCCAACCCAGGGATCGAACCCAGGTCTCCCGCATTGGAGGCGGATTCTTTACCAGCTGAACCACAAGGAAAGCCCAGGCTTTCTCTGATCCTACATATTTCACGCTGAGCAGACCTCACCTGGAACCCAGATGCTTCTGTTTTTCTGCACTGTGCTGTCCACCCCCAGTCATAACAGGGGAATAGAAAATTATGTTGCTATCAGTGGGAAGTGATCAGAGCTCCATTCATTGGAAGACAAACACCCTTGTTGTCATACCAAGCCCTGAAAATAAAGCTTGGAGTATTTCCATCTTTCTCCACTCGGGTGATGCTGAGGGTGCTTACACACGAGGGCCATAAAGTTCTACATGACGCCTTTCTTCCATCTGGTGTGCTTTGGTGGTGGCTGGGGCCTCTAGTTCGGGGTAAACATCAAAACCCCTGACCACAGCTATTGGTACCAGCTTCAAACACATAGCAACCACCCTCACGCCTTAACTGATGAGGGATTTGTCCAAGAGCCTGGGCATCATGATTCCTGGGCTCCAAGCCTCACAGGTGACTCACAGACAGCCCCAGGCTGTGCCTCCTGGCCTCAGTTTCCCTGGCTTGCCCTGTTGATACTCCCCACCTACTGTGTACAGTGTTAATAGGGGTGAGGTGCTTTGAACTCCTCAGATGAAAGAGGCGGGGGAAGTAGCACCCAGTTATTATCCTGTATGCCGCCAGGCGTGGGAGTCGAGGTCGACTGCTTTCACACCGTTCCAGTCCAAAGAGCCTCCTTATAGCCCCTTCCTCTCTGCCTTCTGCTCTGATGGCCAAAACTAAGAAAGCAAAGCTCAGTCACCCCCATCTCAAGGCCACTTCAGAACACTTTTCCTAAGTTGAATTCCCCACCTGTCAAAATCACCAGTCATCTACGTTCCCCCTGATTTACGACTCAGGAATACTCTACAGGTGTCTAAATTCTTTCTCCTGATTGGCTACAAACCCTGTGGGAGAAGGGATCGTGACTTTTCACCACTAAGGATTCACCATATAAGAAGTCAGCAGAGCAAGTGTGAGAGAGCCAGGCTGACCAGGATTCAAACTCCTCAGTTTTCTGTTTCCTCATGTAAAGTAGAGCTTAGCACTATTCCCCATCTCACCATCTCATCTGTATCCCTAGGCGTTCCTGTGAGAGTCATATGAGGACTCTCTGTGTGGAAGCTCTTTGTGATATGTGAAGCCCATCCCATGTGTTAACAGGCCTGAGTGTCTGCAAATAAGACTACTGGCACAACTGCCATCTGTCCCCTTCTGCCTCCAGGCTACAACTGAAAGAAAATTAAAATTAAAAAAAAAAAAAAAAGCCTGGGGCGCCACCTACTGGCTGAAAATATGAATTGCACCCAACCCGCTGCAACAGCAAAGAAGCTAGTACCAGTATTTCCAACCTGGAGTCATCGTAATTTTTGCCACAGCCTTCGTGATACCATATTATATACTAATATTTTTCTTTCAACAACTCATTTTGTATAAATAACTTCATTTTAAAACCAACTTTAATCATTACTATAAATGGAAAACTAATTAACACTTGCCCCTCAAAAGAATAAAACTGTGAAATAAATACAATGAAAATAAAACACTGTGAGATCTGCTAGGAAGTGGGGCTTGTGAAAGCTCAGGCTTGAGTTCACTGTTAGTGCTGAAGACAAACAAAGGAGCACAGCTGGAGACTGAGTCACCCCTCCAGCCATGATCCTGGGCTTGGGGGCAACATTGCCCTGGAATACCAAGAAACAGGCCTCTTCTGAGGAAAGGTGAACTTCCCATGTTCCCACTTCCCTTAGCCAGGGTGGCGGAAGGAAAGTTTGGAAGCCACAAGAAGTAGAAAATAAGCTCTTGTATTGCAGCATATTCCATCGGAGCCTGAGTGGGTCAGTACTGAATGCCCGGTGGCAGCGCCCATAGCTCACAAGGGTGCTCTGCTTGGCGACACATCTGGCTTCAGGCCAGAAGTCCTCCACAGGCCTGAGTATCCCCTAGCCTGTCTCCCAGCTCTGGCCCGGAGAGCTGCTCTTGGATCTGCAGCCGCTGAGCTGCCCAGTGGGTCACTGGGAGCCGCCACTTTCCCCAGTGCTGGGTCGTGTGTCTTGTCCTCTGGAGCCCAGCTTGCTGCTACAGCTGCATGGCCTCCTGCTCCACTGACTGCTCTGAGGGCGCCAGGTACTTCTCCTGGAGGCCCAGGGTGCTGATGGGGGGGCTTGTCAAGGCTGACAGCACAGGCAAGGATGGGGAACTGGTCTGGGCAGGATCTGATCTCTGTGATGCCTGCCTCCCAACTGTGTCTGGCAGGTTCCTCCCATCCTGTTCCCTTCCTCATAATTATAGCTTCAGGCCATGGGGACCAACTGGCCTGAGAAGTCCCTTGAAGCATCCAGACCCACATGCTCCTCTTCGTGCCTCTTCCCCACACTGCTGAGCAGCAGAGGACTGGAGTGCGCCAACCTTCCGGCTCTGTGTTGCGGCACACGCTCTGGAGCCATGCCCCTCAAACATGGCACAGCCCTCAGCGCCCATCCCTGCTACCCACCTGACGAACCTGCCCTCTCCTCTTCCTTTTCTTGCTTCAGTGAGCACAACCACCCCTGAAAAGTCAAAGTGTTAACTGCTTAGTTGTGTCGGACTGTGACCCCCTGGACTACAGCCCATCAGGCTCCTGTGTCCATGGAATTCTCCAGGCAAGGATACTGGAGTGGGTAGCCATGCCCCTCCAGGAGTCAGATCCATGTTCCTCCAGGAGTCAGAGGTTTTCCCCATCCAGGGATCAAACCTGCATTGCAGGCACATCCTTTACCATCCAAGCCACCAGGGAAGCCCTACAACCACCCCTACCACCTGGGAGTCTTAACTTCTGCTCCACCTAATCACCTGGGCACCAGCTCTGGTTGTCTATCTCCTTAGAATTTTTCCCAGGCCACACCCTTTTTTCTATTCTCACTATCAGTTCATCCGTTCTGACCTGGAGGCTAAAAACGCTCCTGCTCCCAATCACATCCCTTAAATGCACCTTCTGAACTTAGAGGCGCTTTTCAAAAATGGACATCTGATCACATCACGCTCAGCTCATGGGTAGGATGCTGGTTCCCACTGGCCACCCACAGACCGAAGTCCACACTCCGCCACTGCCCACTTCCCTTGACCACTGCATCGCCCCTTCTCCTTCACGTTCAAGACACCAGGCAAACTGAAGTCCCTGTGTCTCTCCCTAGTGACCAGTGCCCTTTCATGGCTGGGCCTCTGTATTTGTTGCTCCGTCTGATCAATGTCCTCCCTTATCCTCAGGTACAGACAACCCTGAAGCCTTCTAAGGGACCAGCCACCAGTGAGCCCACTGGTCAACAGGAAATCAGTGAGCCCACTGGTCAACAGGAAACTAGTCTCCACGGTGGAGGCTAGTGAGGAAGGATACGAGGAGAAGTGGAAGTCAGCTCCCATGGCGGCAGACATCATGGCCTCCAGGCTCCGCTGCTCCTGGACCCCAAAGCAGTAGCCATTGGCTTTATCCACAGCCTGCAGCACCCGCTGGATACTCTCCTTATCCTGAGTGGGGAGGAGAGAAACAGAGGTATGTGGAATTGAGGTTGTACCAAACCAACTGCATTCTCCAAATATGCCCCCTCCATCTTGCCTTGTGAAGCCTCTAGTCCATGAAGCTTCCTTGGCCTGGAATCTATCTACAGTGTCCCCAGAGGCCTGGCTACACCCCATCTTTCCTGACTACCAACTCACCCAAATTAGAACAGATAAGCTCCTCCATGCACACTCACCATCCCCTGGGTTTATCCCCACTGTAGCTATGAGCCTATCATCTTACTATTAACAAGTTAGTAACTCCCCCACTGGACTGTGCACCCCTTGAGGTCAGGAACTTGTGTGCCCAGGCATCCCCAGTGCATGGCATAGCACTTAACTAACAGCAGGCACCCAGTAAATATGCATGTAACTTATTTGTTCCTCCATGTAAAAGTGGTAAGGATGGTCCCTAGATCACATAACGGGAAAGAGATCAAAACAGTGCATGTAACAGTCCTTAGCACACACACACAAAATGTGTAATACAGAAAGCCTTCAACAAGTTGTAAATTGTACAATTAATATTATAGGGTTCACCTCCTCATTGTAGAGGAGAAAAGTGTGGCATTAAACAGAAGAGACAAGTTCTTTTAAGTCAGCAGAAAGGAATCTAATATGCACCTTTGTCTCCCAGGTGCCCTTTGCAGGGTACAAGGTGAGAGGCACAAGGGTTGAGTACTACTTCACAAAGTCAACAGACAGTTGCATCTGGAAAGAGCCTGAAAGACTTGTCCCGGGCCTTGGACAAGTCCCTGGCTGGGGACTTTCTGAACTCATCCATTTTCACACAGAGGAGGTAACATATGTGGAGAGAACCCAGCAAAACAGAACAGATTAGGGCCAAAATCTGGTCCATCCTTTTTACTGGATTCCTGCCTACCACTGGTTTTGAAGCCAATGAGACTGAATGATAGCCGGACCCAGGACAAAGACCACTGTTTGAGGCCTCAAAGCCTCCTATATCCTTGGTCTGGAAGTGCAGTTCCAGGCACTTCAGAGACAAAAGCCAAGGGAGGAGTCCTTCTAGTGCCTAGTATAAGCACACCTCGGATATACTGTGGGTTGGGTTCTAGAGTATTCCAATAAAGCAAATCCCGCGATCAAGTGAGTCACATGAATATTTCGGTTTTCCAGTGCATATAAAAGTTGTGTTTCTGCTATACTGAAGTCTACTAAGTGTACAATAGCATTATGTCTAAAAAAAAAAAATACATACCTTAATCAAAAAGTACTTTATTGCTAAAAAATGCTAACTATCATCTGAGCCTTCAGTGAGTCATAATCTTTTTGCCGGTTGAGGGTCTTGCCTCCATTTTGAAGGCTGCTGCCTGATCAGGGTGGTGGTGACTGAAGGCTAGGATGGCTGTTGCAATTTCTTAAAATAAGACAACAGTGAAGTGTGAAGCATTAATTGACTCTTCTTTTTATGAACCATTTCCCTGTAGCACGCAATGCTGTTTGACAGCATTTAATAGCATGAGAGTAGAACTTCTTCCAAAATTGGAGTCAGTCCTCTGAAACCCTGCTGCTACTATATCAACTGAGTTCATGGGATATTCTAAATCCTTTGTTGCCATTTCATCCTTCACAGTATCTTCACCAGTAGTTTCCATCTCAAGAAACCACTTGCTCTGCTCATCCTTGAGAAGGAACTCATCCATTCAAGTTTTTCATGAGATCGCAGCAATTCAGTCACAGCTTCAGGCTCTTCTAATTCTAGTTCTCTTGCCATTTCTACCAATCTGCAATTACGTCCTCCACAGAAGTTTTGAATCCCTCAAAGTCACCCAAAGGGCTGGAATCAATGTCTTCCAAACTCCTGTTAATGTTGATATTTTGACCTGTTCCCATGAATCACAGACGTTCTTAATGACATCTAGAATGGGGATCCTTTCCAGAATATTTTCAATTTACTTTGCCCAGAACCACGAACTGAATCACCATCTATGGCAGCTACACCCTTCAGAAATGTATTTCTTAAATACTAAGACTTGAAAGTCAAAACGATTCCTTGATCCATGGGCTGCAGAATGGATGCTGTGTTGGCAGGCATGAAAACATCTCCATCACAGTCCTTGGGTGAATAGGTGTCTTGTTAATGAGCAGTAATATGAAAAGTGTCTTTTTTTCTGAGTAGTAGGTCTCAATAGTGGGCTTAAAATATTTAGTGAAACATGTACACAGATGCGCTGTCATCCAGGCTTTGTTGTTTCATTTACAGAGCACAGACAAAGTAGATTTAACAGAATTCTTAAGGGCCCTAGGATTTTCAGAATGGTAAATGAGCTCTGGCTTCAACTTAAAGTCACGAGATGCATTAGTCCCTAACAAGAGTCAGCCTGTCCTTTGAAGCCAGGCACTGACTCCTCTCCAGCTACAAAGTCCTAGATAACATCTTTCAGTAGAAGGCAGTTCTGTCTACACTGAGAATCTGCTTAGTGATGCCACCTTCATGAATTATCTTAGCGAGATCTTCTGGGTAATTTGCTGCAGCTTCTCCTTAGCGCTTGCTGCTTTACTTACACTTTCATGTTACCGGGGTGGCTTCCTTCCTTAAACCTCAGGAACCAACCTCTGCAAGTTTCAAACTTTTCTTCTGTAGCTTCCTCACCTCTCAGCCTTCAAAGAACTGGAAAAAGTTTGCTCTCAGCCTTGCTCTGGATTGGGCTTTGGCTTAAGGAAATGCTATGGCTGGTTTGATCTATTCAGACCTCTAAAACTTTCTCCATATCAGCTTTCTGATATGCTGAAAGATTTCTGTTGTGCTTTCTTACCACTCCTGTGTTCAGTGAAGTAGCACTTCTGATTTCCTTCATGAATTTTTCCTTTGCATTTACAACGTGGCAAACCATTTGGCACCAGAGGCCTAGCTTTCGGCCTTTCTTAGCTTTTCGACATGCCTTCCTCACTAATTTTAAGTATTTCTAGCTTTTAAAGTGAGAGATGGGAAGCTCTTCCTTTCACTTGAACAGAGGCCAGTGTAGGGTTATTAACTGGCCTAATTTTCACATTGCTGTGTTTTAGGGAATAAGGCCACCCAAGGAGAGGAAACGAGATAGGGGAACAGCCAGTCAGCGAAGCTGTCAAAATACACATGCCATCTGTGGATTAAGTTCACTGTCTTATATGGGTGTAGTTGATGGTGCCCCAAACAATTATAGAGAGTAACATCAAAGATCACTGATGACAGACCATCATAACAAATATAATAATAATGAAAAAGCTTAAAACATTGTGAGAATCATCAAAGTGTGACATGGAGACATAAAGTGAGCAAATGCTGTTGGAACATACACTTGTTGAATGCAGGGTTGCCACAAACCTGCAATTTGTTTAAAAAAAAAAAAAAAAAAGCAGTAGCTGTGAAGTACAGTAAAGTGAATTGCAAAAAAATGAGATGTCCTTAGGGTCTGCCGGTCTGCAGTTAGCACTCTTGAGCTTTCACTGTCCAAGGCCCAGGTTCAGTCCCTGGTTGGGGATTCCACAAGTTGCGCAGCATGTCCGAAAAAGAGAGAGAAAGAAAAAAAAGAAGTATGCTTGTACCTGGATATTGAGAGGGATGAAGGAGACTAGGCTGTAGTCTTCAATGAGCTGCACCAGTTTCTCATTGAGCTGCCGATAGTGGCGGAAGAAAGGATCCGAAGCAAGATGGTCCAGCAGGTAGGAGAGGTCCAGGACCTCTGTGTAGTAGTCCAGGTTGAAGGCTAAGAAGAGAAACTGGTTAGCACAGGGAACTCTATTCAATATCCTGTGATAAAGATAAACCACAATGGAAAAGAATACGAAAAAGAATATTTATATATGTGTAACTGATTCACTTTGTTAACACCACATTGTAAATCCATTATACTTCAATTAAAAAAGAAGAGAAGAGAAACTGGTATTAGGAGCAGCTGGAATCAGGCAAAAGACCTGAGAACAGGGAACGTTATTTTTTTCTTTCTTCCTTTACCTTCATTCACTCACTCATTCATTCAACAAACATTTGTTGAGGCAGTGAAATGAACTTACTAAGAAGAAAACAACTGATTTCACTTGTTGGCTCTGCCATTTACTAGCTCCCTGGGCAGTTAGCCACCTCATGAGGCTACTGTGAGGATTAACTGCTATAAACCTCAGTGTCTCGTTCAGAGAAGTGCCTGATCAATGGTAATAAGACTGAATATGTACCAATAATACAGCTTGGCCCCTGCCTCACGAGGCTCACAGCCAGGCAGTGCCCCCAGGACCTGGCACAGACACTCTAAGTCATCTACCTAGCAGGCTAGCCTCTCGGGAAAATGACTTTCCCTTTCTGGGCCAGTTCCTTCCTAGCGTAAAATGAGAAGATCAGAATAGATGACTCAGAGGTCCCTGAACTCAGTTCTCTGAATACAAACTTCCTCCTAAGAGAAGGAAAGTGGGCCTTCCCACATTATCCATTTCTGCCTGGAAGACTCAGGCAGTTGGGAACTCTGCAGGTCTGTCCCAAAGTCAGTTGAGGGAATCTGGCTATCAGGACCAACTGACTCACGCCCTGAGCTCTGCTTTCTGTATTCTTACCAGCCCTGATTAGAAACTGCCACCCCTGTGCCTGCAAGGAAGAAAATGTGGGCATTCCAACAAACTTCTTGGATTGTCTGACAGCTGTGT
The DNA here is from genome assembly GCF_963930625.1 of Muntiacus reevesi. Lineage (NCBI taxonomy): Eukaryota > Metazoa > Chordata > Mammalia > Artiodactyla > Cervidae > Muntiacus > Muntiacus reevesi. Next base: position 111,477,816 of record NC_089251.1, read on the forward strand.
TTCTCACTGAGAATGGAGAAACTGCAGCCAGGTACGCTGGCACTTGGATTTCCTCTCAGCTAACATGCTAGCTGACCTTGGGCTATTCATGTAACTTCTCTGGGTCTCAACTGCCTATCTGGTGTGTACCTCAGTCTCCTGTGATGACTGGCAAGAGTCAAAGCTAGAAATGCAGAGGACAAACAGGTAGCCATCGCGAGTGGAGGCTGTGAAGCGGGAGAGAGGTTTGGAAGGACACAAATCTGCACACAGATAAACTGGGGTTTATCTTGTCAAGAGATGGCCAGGACTCTGGGCGGAGGTGGTCCCTCCAAGGTGCTGACATCCTTCTGTGTCCCAACTGGCAGCCAGTCACCCACCCTGGACAAGGCCCTGACACTTCACTCTCCCCCCAACCTCCTTTCAGCTGTTCTTCTCTATGTTCCTTTGTGGCTGAAGATGGTATTTAGAGAACTGATGCTCCAGTCAGCAGAGAGCTAATTTTGCAGGAGAAAAACGCTGGCAGTTAGAACCCTAGGCAACACCCCTGCCTCGTGCCAGCCTGCTTCTCCCTCTGTTGTTCCCACCTTTATCCATCCACTGGTTCAGTCAGAAATGTGAGGGCCATTCTTAATTCATCTAGGTCCAATCCACCAGCAAATCCTATTTCCTGAGTTAAGTTTTATATCTATCTCCTTCTCTTTGTTCCCACTAACCACCGCCTGGGTTGCTGCAAAACCCTCCTACAGGATCTGTTTTCATTCTCGCCTCTTTCAATTCACAAAGCAGCCAGAAGGGCCTTTTCAGTTCACGGTGCTCTCCTGCTTCATATTCATCAGCGGCTTTCCTCTTTAGCCCCTGCCCACCCCTCTGACCTCTCTTCCTCCTATCACTCTCTGAGCTACACTGGGCTCCCCCACTCCCCACCCCCTTTCCCTTGAACACAAAAAGCTCTTTCCCTAAGGGCCTTTACTGGATCCCCTGTCTAGGACACGTCTGCTTTGGCTGGCTCTTTTTACTACTCAGCTCAAACAGTACAGTTTATACCCTCCTTCTCATTCACTCACTATCCATCATTTTCTTCTAATTCCTTCATAATACATATCACCACCTGTAGCTCTCTTGTCCCCCAAACCCAGAATAGTATCTGGCACGGAGGGGCACAAAATAAATGGGCAGGGGTCAGATCTGCCTGTGGCTACTATCACCAGGCCATATATGATCCCTGAAAGCGGCTTCCTTCAGCAGAGATCTCTGCATCACTCCAGCCCAGCTGCTGCCCTGGGCTGCCAGAACGGGATCTCTTACCCAACTTCCCATAGTGTTCGATGAGGTCCATCTTGGAGAGGAGGTTGACGTGGGGCAGCTCCACATGCAGCATGGTGGCCAGGGAAGTACACAGTACCGAAATGAACTTGGCAGGGTCTGTGCAATAGTGAGAATCCACCAGGTGAACAGCAGTCAGCTGGGAAAGGAGGAAGGGAAAGGGGTGAGAGTGGCCTGGGGAAGCAGGGGACATTAGGGCCTCTGTCCCTCCCATCAGATTGGGGACTTCTGAGGGCAAAGGGCAAGTCTTCCCATTAGTCTCCTCCTCCTTCTGTTTCATTCTAACAGCCACAGCTAACCCTTATCCCAGGAGAGGTGGAACATTTTTTCCTACAAGACGCCTTGCACTGAGCCTCCCAGTGGGCACTGCATCTGACTCCACTGTTTCACTTCCTTTGGCCCACCAAGTCACAACAACAATCATCATGCCACTTTCCACAACTCCTATACTCCCAATGATCCCAAATTGGGTAGTGACACATCCATTCTACAGATGAGAAAACTGAGGTTCAGAGAGATTAAATTGACTTGACCAAGACCACACAGTGTGGTCAGTAGCAAAGCCAGAATTCGAACTCACACCTGTTTTACTTCAAAGCGTCTGGGCCCCTACCTCACTGAGGGACATGGGGGCGTGGCATCTGTCCTCCTCCCTGTCTCAGTTCTTCCATCTGCAAAATAGGCCCGCCAGACCCCAGACGCACCCTGAGGTCCCACTGCGTCATCTGGGAGAAGATGCTGCGCAAGGCTCCGTGGTGCGTGCAGAGCTCCACTTGGCCAGGGCAGTCGAAGAGGAAGTAGTGGCCGCGCAGGGGGTCGAGCTTGGCACGCAGCCAGTCCAGGTTGGCCTCCAGGTACTCCATGCAGTAGAGCAGGCCGCCGTTGGGGCCCAGCTGCAGCGCGTCCATCACGTCGCCCAGCCCCACCAGCTCGCCCACGTCCACGGCGCATTCGTAAGGCAGCCCCTCGTTGGCTGGGTCCAGGTTCACCACCGCCACGCGCCGGCCCAGCGCGCGCAGGAACTCGCTCATGCCCAGACAGTATGTGGTCTTCCCCGAGCCCGGCGGACCGATCACCGCCTGCCCAAACGCCGTGGTCGGAGCGGCTCCCGCCATGGGCGGCCGGCACACGGCTCCGTGCGGAGCAGCTGAGCGCGGCAGGGGAGGGAGACGGGAGCCACACCGGAGACAAGCTCTGAGGGCGACGACGGGATCCCCCAACGTGCGCTTCGCCCCGCGCTGAAGGCGATGCCCGGGGCTCGCCTGAGGAAGAGGAGGGAACCCGCGCGCGGTGAGGGGATCAGATGGCCAGGTACCGACGGGACCTGCACCCGACTTCCGGATGACGTCGGGAAAACCCGGCCCGGAGAGGAAGTCCCGCCCTCACGGTGACGACACAGCTTGGCGCCGAGAGCTGTGGAGATGAGCCCCAAGTGGTGACGCCGGGGCGTGGGGCCGACTTGGGGGCCCTGCAGGGACCTTTCTGGGGGTTTTCCCACCTTACTCCTGGCCCGAATCCGAAGAGAAAGAGAAATTCGGTAGTTAACTTTTTTATTTTCTCGTTAGGTCGCAGACCCGGGACCTCTGCGGCGGGTTGTCCGCTGCTCCGGGCCCAGCCACTGAAGGGCCCGCCCCAAGACAGTCTCTTAGGAGCACGAGCCCTCTCCTCTTCCGTGGCCTTAACCCCCCTCTTTCTGGGCTTCATGGTAACCTTCTCCCAGGAAGGTTTTGCTGACAACCTCAGTCAGTCCAGCTTTTCAACGGGCTGGGGGAGGCAACAGAAGCAAGCCGAAAAAATAGGGACTAGGGTTAGGAGACCAAGGAGGAAGAGTCATTAAGCCCTTTCATTAAAGGGGAGGATATAACGGGGGCTTTATGTAAAAATGTCCCTGAGGTAGACAACCAGAAGGCAAGTTCTGAACAAAGCATCCTGAACAACCGTGCAGACTGCTGCTCCCAGAGTACTTTCTGCCTTCAGTGGAAGATAAGGCTGGGCACAGGGCTGCCACTGTGCAGTTGAGTGGTCCTGATGAAGGGGGAGTCCTTGAGCCTGTCACTCAAGCTCTGAGAGGCTGTTCAAGGCACGGCTGGAACTCCTCACAAAAGCCAGGTCTGTGCGAAACTTCATGCTGGTGGGTGGCTGGCGGCGGAGCAGCAACTCTCCTTGGTCCTGGGGTAGGGGTTCATCGTAGACGGTGGAGATGAGCCCCAAGCCAGTTACACGGGGCCTCTTCGGTTGCCCAAATGGCTGGAGCTTCTCTCCATGGTACCTGAAACAAAAACAGGACTCTCAGTGAGAGGGCTGCTCTCTTGCCCCAGTAAAGGGGTTGGGAAAGAACAGGGTAATGGCTACTACGTATCTTCAGTTCAGTTCAGTTGCTCAGTCGTCTCCAACTCTTTGCGACCCCATGGACTGCAGCATGCCAGGCCTCCCTGTCCATCACCAACATATCTGGTTTGTCCCAAAGAGCACTGAAATCTCCTGCCCCCTCATCTTATCTGTTGATGGTGCCAGCAACCAGGGGCCTCACATACTGCTTTCATTTTAAATAGTACACAAAATTCAGAACTGTTGCCACTTTGTGACTTACAGTCACTCCCTAACAGCAATCAAGTCCAAATTCTTCAGACTTGAGGGAATGACTCCCCCAGGAGATTAATCATCCTGTCAAGCTTGAGGACTTGGTCTTGAAAAGACTAGTGCCAGATCTACTTTTTCCTTCTAATTCTACTTTAAAGTTCAATCCCCAGGGGCACTCTAGCACCCAACCCAGAATCAGAGGGAAGGGGGAACCAGGGTACAGCTGAAAGGCTCACTTGGGCTCCCAGGGATGTCTCTCAGCCATACTCACCCCAATCCACGCTTGCATCTGGGGTGCTGGCCGTCATTATCCAGGGCCTCGGGCACGCCTGAACACTGGCTGCCCAGGCCCTGGCCCTCAGCCCAGCCCTGCCGTTCCAGCACCTTCCGCCCAATGCCCTGCAGAGGAAAGAGAGAAGACTCAAGACATGGGGCTCCTGTGGGGGCAGGGGAGGGAACGGGGGTAAAGAAGGAAAAGAAGGGTCAGTGGGCTGGGCACAGTGCTCACCTTGGTATGGCGCTCGAAGGTGCCCACCTGGTGTCTGAGCACAGAGCCGGCCTCCTGGCCATCACGGAGCCTCCGTTCTAGACGCATTTGGACAGAGTCTCGGGCATCTTTGTCTCCACCATCTGAGGAAGCAGAGCCCAGTTTGTGGAAAGGTCTCTCTCAGCAGAAGTAGGGAAAATCAGGTTTCTAGGCCCTTGTCACAAGATTTACATATTCATCTTTATCATGTGTCATTACTGTATTTCTCTTATTAGACTGGGAGCTCGCCAAGATTGAGAACCATGGCTGTCCCATCTTATAGATGAGGAAAAACTGGTGCAGAAAAGTCACAGAGCCAAAAAATGAGAGATGGAATTAGGACCCAGGTTTTCACCTCTGTGTAAATCACCCTAGGTCATGTTTTGTTTTGTTTTGTTTTTTGCCATATTGCACAGCATATGGGATCTTAGTTCTTCAACCAGGTATCAAACACCAAGCCCTCTGCACTGGAAACTTGGGAGCCAACCACTTGACCACCTGGGAGGTCTCAACCCAAGGTGATTCTTGACTCCAGAATCTAAATTCTTAACCAGAGCCTGAACTCCTGACCCTCCTACTCTACTAGGGCCTGCCCATCAGAACCAGACCTCCCTGAGGGCTGTGCCCACACGTCCTTCCTCCACACAGAAAGGAAAAAGATGCTGCCCACAACCAGCACTTAATGCACTCAACTAGTGACCTTTTAAGAGACTGGTGCCCTGTCTCAGACTCTGCTAAGCAGGTCTGGTAAAGTGTCACTGCACGGCCAGGGCACCATTCCACCTCTGAGTACTGCAAGCCCGGGCCCAGTACCTGCGTCGTAGTACACACTCATGTCCACATCCCAGTCATCAGCTGTCTGTTCATCAAAGTCTGCAGAGAGAAAAGCATCAAGCAGAGTGAACCAAGGACTCTCAGTTCTATCAAGAGTTAACTCTAGACTTAGACACACATTCTAGAACTTGGGGAGTATACTCAAGTCTCTCCTCTGGTGGAGGGGGTCACTCAGAATTGGGAGGAAGGCATTTTCTCTCCACTCCCCTGATCCCCCACCCCTAGAAAGGATGGCTAGTGTCTCAAATACAACACAAGCCTCTTTCCTAGCTCTCTAGTCGGGTTGACCACCAGGGAACCCACCGTGTGGAGCAGAGTGCCCTGAGCGGAAACCAGGGACCACCCCTGCCCTTGCCTGGTACAAGCATTACCTCCTTCCTCCTCCTGCCAGAATTGGGCGTCAGTGTAAAACACGAGGCCGGAGCCGCCCTTCTCCCACTTGAGTTCGATCTCCTCCTCAAAGAGCCGCTCAGAGGTCCGCTCTTGCCCCGTCACGTCCTCATGCAGTGCCTCGTGCCGCTCCCACTCCTCACCCCGGTCATCGTCCTGGGAGAAGGTGGAGAGAGGAGACCTGCTTGTCCAGCTTCCTGACCTGAGGCCCACAAGGCAGGCAGCTCGCTGCACAGGAGGTCCTAGAGATGGGACCTCAGCTCCATTCCTCACAATTTCTCGGAGAAGGAGCACGTTTTTGTCCCCTGAGGCCTGATCTGACATCTCTCCATGCCCTGAATGTTTCTCAACATACTTTGCCACTTCCCCTACTAGTCTGTTTTTTTTTTTTTAAGCTGCACCCCACAGCAGGTGGGGATCTTAGTTCCCTGACCAAGGACTGAAACTGTGTCCCCTGCATTGGAAGCACTTCCTGGGCGTCCAGTCTTAACCACTGGACCTCCGGGAAGTCCCAAGCCTGACTCACTCTTATCGTTGCACTTTTGGTCACGTCACTCTCCTGGCCTCTCTGCCCTGCTGTCCCATCACCACCTCTTCTACACTTGGTTAAATCCTCCTCATTCCTCAAGTGCTATAGCTCACATGAAGTCCCCACACTGAGGCCCACAGCACTCTCACTGGTCTGTGAACCTCTCAGTGCTAATCAATAGACACTGTTTATGCCTTTCTACATTATGTCACAAAGAAAGTAGAGACAAGAGCTAATACCTACTGTCTACTGTGTCAGGCCCTTCACATACCTTAGTTGGCTCCTTTAATCACCCCAACAACTCTGTGAATAAGTACTATTATTTCCATTCTAAAGATGAGGAAATTTTGATTTAGTGAAGCAAAGTGATTTGCCCAAGATGGTACACCAAGAGAGGGGTAGCGCCAGCCTGCAAACCCATTCCATATGATGTACCCTTTGCAGATGCTAGTTCTTCCTCTTCAGGGAGACTGAAGGCTCTTTGAGGGAAGGAAATGAGCCTTAGAGTGTCTCTGGAATCCTGTGCTAGCCCCTGTGTTTACAGCTGCTTGGCTGGACTTGTGGAATGATAGAATGACTCCTGGCTTAAAATCCTGGGCATCCCCTGCCCCACTTAAACTCCAGGAGGTCTCAGGAATCACTGCTGCAGAGCAGGTGCTAGAGAAAAGGCAGAACCACCACACTAAGGATGTGGTCCAGATGTGTTAGTAACTCTGAGCAGGGAGCTTTGAAGACATAGATCAATTGCTTTTTACATAGGGTATGCATTTAAAAAAAACTTTCCCAATAAATAACATAAAATCTCCTGATTTTATGAGTGAACAACCAAGTTTGGAGAAAGAGGTAGAAGAAATGTCTATTTCCCTGATGAGGTTAGACTGGAGGTTAGTGTTCAATCCACAGACTCAAGGTCAGAAAACAGGTGACTTCTCAACCACATAATGAGAGCACACAGACGTCAGAAAAGGAGCGAAGGAGACTGGGTTCACATCCTAGCTCCTCCTCTACTTCCTTAGATGATCGTATCTCTTAGTCAGTAGATTTCATCAATGAAAGAGACTCCTTACATTTCTTCTGAAGCAATAAGAAGATGCCTTTGAGAATCTTTGGAAAAAAGCTCTGGTCCCTTTTCCCAAAGAAACATATACCTGCACAAGCAAATGCAGTTTTATATTCAGTGTCAGGAAGTTCAAAGTCTTTAGAAGCCTCCTGAGGACCCCAGGTCTTGGAACACACAATTGAAGAGTGGCACTAACAATGCCTTGGCCTCTCTAAGCTGCCAGCAAGGACAAAATGGCTCTCCATACTCACATCATCTGAGTGTGACTCTTCTTCCTCTTCCTCTTCTTCCTCTGGCTCTTCACAGGAGTTGGATGGTATGTCTGCCAAGCAGCTTCCCTGGGGTATTTCCTCACCCTCGGCTGTGTACACAAACTCTTCCTGCTCCACAGTCTCTGAGTCCTCATAAGTGAAGGGCACATTGCCATAGCGCCGAGAGGAACCTGTCTTGGGGAACTGGAGCTGAAGCTGGGTGATGATCCGAGGGGGTAGGCGGCAGGCCCTAATCAATTCCAAAAAGACCCGCAGGGGAGTGCCCACATTCCCATTGGGCATCAGCACCGGTGGATTCAGCTCTGGCAGCTGCCTCAGGTCGGCCAGTGTGAAGGCTTCACTCTCAGCCTTGCGACTCTGCAGTTCCTTCCGGGTCCTGAAGGGAAAGGAGCCCAAACCTTGGAAAGCAGGGAGAAGAATGACACTTGAAACCTGAAAGTCTCCAGTGACACGTGAGCCAGAAATTGGTCAAGGTTTAAATCCTTTTGCTAATGCTGTTTCTCCCTTTCAAACTTTTTCCAGAGTCCCTTCCTCTGTTCCCTGACCAGAACCACCTAGTAATTTTATGCCATTTCTCATGACCTCGGTAAGCTCACAGGTTTCGTTCAGATCTGATTCCTGATGACCTTTTGATTCTCAACTGCCACTAACCCTCACCTGCTGCACACCCTCACATCATGTGTTCCAATCACATCAAACAATTTAATATGCCCTGAAAGTTTCATGGACTTCCACATCTCTGTATCTTTGTAAATACCATTTACTTTGAATACCATTCTTTCCCACAAACTCCTGTTTATATTTCAAGATGCAGATGAAAAGCCACATTTCCTACTCCTTCTAGGAAGTTGGTTTCTCCTGTCATCTCACAGTAGTGGGAGATAAAGAGCACAGGCTCTGGAGCAAAATGCCTGGTTAATACTGTGACTGTCATCTTGTACCATAACTTTTGTATCCTTCAGTTTCCTCACTTACAAAATGGGTAACAATAGCTCCTACCATATAGGATTGTTGTCAGGAGTCAATAAGAAAATGAAAGGCTTAGAACAGTGCCTAATAAGGAAGTGTTCAGTAATTGTTAACAATTAGAATGGCATTCTGTAACAATTACCTTTTTTATAAATCTGTGTTCCTTTTTGGATTCTAAGCACAGACTGTGTCCAACTGTTCTCTGCATACCAGCTAGTGTCATAGTCAGTCTATCAATACAAATACAAGCTAGATTTGTTGAATGAATAGAGGGCCCTGCACTGTAGTTTCCTGTTTTCATATCAAAGTGATTTTCCATGGAAATGGGAACAGTCCAAATAAAAAACCTTGTCTCTTCATTTGCATCTTGCCAGAGGAGCCTGGCGTGCTGCAATCCATAGGATTGCAAAAAGTTGGAGACTGAGCAACAACTGCATCTTGCCAAGAGAGGACTGGGCGGGGGACAACAAAGAAGAGGCAACAAAAACAATACTTGACTTCCTTTTCAGCCCTCTATGTCAGTGCAAAATCGAAAGGATCTAGGAATAGACTTAATAAATTGGAAAGATCATCTGAATAGGTCTCTGTCTCCCCCCTCTCCCCGAGTTTTTCTACCGTGCAAGCTAAGCCTGAAACTTTGTCCAGAAATTATCTAAACTCTTTAAGAGCCCTAACGAGGGACCTAACTTATCACTCCTCAGGAAAGGTGCCTCTGTTCCAGTGCCTGTAGGCCAAGTCTACTCTCCTTCCCACGGGTACCTGATGCCTCAGTAGGTAACCGAAGTCTGCGGATGAAACAACGACCAGGTAACCAAGTCCCCTGAGAATCCAGCCACCGGCGGCCCGAGTACATGCGGAGAAACCTCTGGGCTTGAGCGGCCCCCCGTACAGAGACAACACAGCAGCAGCTGCGGGTCCGGGTGGGGTTAGAGTCCTGAGTGGAGAGAGCGCCGGCATCGTTGAGTGACGTCTGGGCAAGACCCTCGTGGATAGCAGTTGGGGTAGAGCCGGGAGCAGCCTGGGGAGGGGCCCGCTCAGGCCGATGCCGGTAATGGAAACAGAGGAAGCCACAGTCGCGCTGTTCCCGGAACTGGCTGAAGTAGCTCCGAAGCTGGGCTGACCGCAACTCCGAGGGGATACCGCTCACGATTAAATAAACTGCCGCCTCCTCTTCTGCCTCGCCGGACGCGGCCATCTTGGCTGTCACATGATCGACTGGAACCAACTCTCGCGAGAACATCTCGAGCTGCGCTGAGGCGTAGCAACACTGCGTATCCGGTGATGAGTCAGCCGGGTTTGTGGCTATGGAATCTAGAGCTGGGAAGGTTCGAACGAAGTCGTTCTGTCTTTTTCCCAGAGACAGGCAAGTGGTGATGGAAAAAAGTCACCTGAGAAGTGGTGTTACAGCGTTCTTTTACAAGGCTCTAGTGAGGATCAAATCAGAAGCCTGAGGGAGGGACAGTGTTTAAGATTTCCCAAACCTAATTGGAATGATCAGTTTAGAGCGTTTTCAGTCGTTAATCCATTCATTCTTCCGAAACATATTGGTGACCTCCCACAAATCACTTAGAAAAAGAGAATCCGGGGCTTCCCTGGGTCAGGTCCCTGTTGTTTTCATTGTAACGGGGAGCCGCGAGTATGAGAAGGCTTTCAGTACTTATTTTCATTATTCATTTTTGTACGCCTTTCACATAGTAGATGCTTAGGGAAAGCTGGTTGGTTGTTGGAGGCCTTGCTGCCTTTGGGAGGGGTCAAGGAATGATCCCTCCCAGGGATCCTGCATTGCGGGAGACCTGGGTTCGATCCCTGGGTTGGGAAGATCCCTAGGAGAAGGGAATGGCTACCCATTCCAGTATTGGGCTTCCCTGGTGGCTCAGATGGTAAAGAATCTGCCTGCAATGCAGGAGACCCGGGTTCGATCCCTGGGTTGGGAAGATCACCTGGAGGAGGGCATGGCAACCCACTCCAGGACTCTTGCCTAGAGAATCCATCCCGTGGTCAGAGAAGCCTGGTGGGCTGCAGTCCATAGGGTCGTACAGAGTCAGACATGACTGAAGCAACTAAAGGCAATCCAATTGAAAAGTGGGCTGAAGAGACCTTTCACAGAAGAGAAACACATTCAATTAATAATGAAAGGTACTCAATCTCGTTTCATCAAGGAAATATGAGACCCACTTCATAGCCAGGAGATTGGCAAACATTTTAAAATCCTCAAATCAGTGCTCGCTTCTGCAGCACATATACTAAAATCCTCAAATCCTCTCTTAAATCCTGAAGATGTAGAGCAATTGGAGCTCCCTTATGCTGTTAGAAGTGTAAACTGGTACTGCTGCTTTGGAAAACAATTTGGCATTACCGTGTAAAAGTGGAACTCCGCATGTCTTTGACCCAGAAATTCGACTTCTAGTTATATGTTTTGTTTTTTTAATTGTTTACTTATTTGGTTGCCCTGGGTCGTCACTGCCATGTGCAGTCCTTCTCTGGTTGTGGTGTGCAGGCCTCTCATCACAGTGGCTTCTCTTGTGCAGCACAGGCTCTCCGTCCACGGGCTTCAGTAGTTGAGTTGCCTGGGCCCAGCTGCTCTGAAGCATGTGGAGTCTTCCCAGGCCAGGAGTTAAACCTGTGTCCCTTGCTCTGGCAGGCAGATTCGTATTCCCTGTACCACCAGGGAAGTCCTCTAGTTATACATTTTAAAGAAATTCTTGCATCTGTTTATTAGGAGATGTACTGACAATGTTGAACCTCGCTCAAGCCCTGTGATCCTGGAAAACCGTGAAAGTTAAGAAACCCCCTCCACCCTTTTGTGTTCTGGAACCAACTTACTGCAAAGAGACAACCTTCCTTTTATGACTTAGATAAAACTCATGAGTGCCTTCTTGTTTACCTATGGCAAGGCTGGATACAGACTCCAAATTTCAATTTTTTGCCTCATACATGCTTAGATGAACTGCTTTTCCCCACAGATCAATAAGAACAAAATGCTTGCTAACTAAAGTTTAGTTTAGCTTCTCTCCTTCCTCCAGGTCCATGAACTTTGCACTGTGTTCCTCTCCCCCAGCTTGAGCTGTGTGCAACTCCTCCTTAACAGCCCCCTTTCCCCCGAAGAATAGTCTGGGTTCAGAGTAAAACATTCTCTGACCTACTGTCCCATATGTCATTCCCGGTCATCCCACTTCATCACACTAAGTTCTTTCTAGCCTTATTTACTCCTCCCTATGAAAGAAAAACTCTTTGCCTGACCCTTGAGGCACGTGTGGATCTTATGGTTAGAGCTTCTCTTTGCGATAGCTTCCCTGTGTCTATTACAGTAGTTCTTTCCCTTCCTTGCAATAACTGTTACAAATAAAATCTCTCCTTCCTTAGTCCAGATTTCTTTTTATTTGACAGTATATATGAATTCATAACTGCAGTGTTTGTAAGAGCAAAAACTAGCATTTAGTACTAATAATTTCAGGTGTATGATATTGAATGAAAATAAGCAAGTCAGAAAGCACAGAATATTCCACTTATATAAAGTTCAAAAAGTACAAATCAAAAACATTTTTAAAGGATACACATGTAAGTATGCTTTAAAATCATGAAGAAAAGGGAAAAGAGGACTTCCCTGGTGGTACAGGTGATATGAATCTGCCTGCCAAAGCAGGGGACACAGGTTTAATACCAGGCCTGGTGGCCTGGTAGGTTAGGATTCTGGGCTTTCACTGCCAGGTCCTGAGTTCCCTCTGAGATGCTGCAAGCCAGATGGTATGGCCAAAAATTCAATCCTTAGCTAGCTGTGTGGATTTGGGCAAGTTACTGTGTGGATTTGGGCAAATTCTGAACCTGAATTTCCTCATCTACCGGATAGGAAAATTACTGCCTCCCCTTGGAGGATTGTGGTGAGAATGTAATGTCATCATACGTGTACAAGTACTTAGTGAATGCCTAGCATACAGTGGTGGTGGTGGTTTAGTCGGTAAATTGTGTCCTACGCTGGCAACAGCATGGGCTGTGGCCCACTAGGCTCCTCTATCCATGGGAGTTCCCAGACAAGAATACTGGATACAGTAAGCCCTCCTTAAAAGTTACCGGTTATTTTCATGATAATAGGGAGCTGCAGATATGAGAGGGCTTTCTGTTCTTATTTTCAGTATTCATCTTTGTACGCCTTTCACATAGTAGATGCTTAAGGAAAGCTGGTTGGTTGTTGGAGGACTTGCTGCCTTTGGAAGGGATCAAGAAATGATTCCTCCCAGGGATCTTGCAATTCGGGAGACCTGGGTTTGATCCCTGGGTTGGGAAGATCCCCTGGAGGAGGGTATGGCAACCCACTCCAGTATTCTTGGGATTCCCTGGTAGCTCAGCTGGTAAAGAATCTGCCTGTCATGCAGGATACCCCAGTTTGATTCCTGGGTTGGGAAAATCCACTGGAGAAGGGATAGGCTACCCACCCCAGTATTCTTGGGCTTCCCTGGTGGCTTAGCTAGTAAAGAATCCACCTGTGATGTGGGAGACCTGTGTTTGATCCCTGGGTTGGGAAGATCCCCTGGATAAGGGAACGGGCTACCCACTCCAGTATTCTGACCTGGAAAATTCCTTGGACTGTATAGTCCATGGGGTCGCAAAGAGTCGGACATGACTGAGCAACTTTCACTTTTACTTTCTTAGAAAACTAGCATGATCGACTCAAGTTGAGCATTCATTCTGTGACTCTGTAATTCCGATTCTTATCATATAGCATCAGTTCTGCAAACATCTGTGTACCAAAACATGTGCGCAAGAATAATGCTAGCAATATTATTTGATGGACCAAATGTTCCTCAGTAGTATAATGGATAAATAAATTGTAGTGTAATGGAATACTTTACAACAATGAAAATGAATAGGTTACTGCTACATAGAGCATAGAATGACTCTCAGATACAATATCAAGTAAAAGAAGACAAACACAAAGGAATACATGCTGTACAATTCCATCTGTATAAAATTTGGGTTTCCCTGGTGGCCCAGTGGTTAGGTATCCACCCTGCAGTGCAGGGAGCACCGGTTTGACCCCTGGTCCAGGAAGATCCCATGTGCCTTGGGGCCACTAAGCCCATGCACCCCAATCACCGAGCCCAAGTGCCACAGCTACTGAAGCCTGCACACCCTAGAGGCTGCACTTTGCAGCAAGAGAAGCTACCGCAGTAACAAGCCTGAGCACCACAGCTAGGGAGTAGCCCCCACTTGCTGCAACGAGAGAAAGCCCATGCATAGCAACGAAGACCCAGTGCAGCCAAAAATAGAAATAAGTAAATTGAAAAACACTTTTTTAAAGTTTAAGGCAAGCGATCTCATTTATCATGTTAGAAATCAGGGGTTAGTGACACCCTTTGGGCAGGAGGGAGAGATAGTGATGGGAAGGGTTTCTGGGGCATTGCCAATGTTCTATTTCCTGCTCTGGGTGGTGATTACAAGGTTTATTCATTTCATGATCATTCATAAAGTTATACAGGTCTGATTTGCATACTTTATATTACACAGAAAATGTTTAGTTAAAACTATCTTTTTTAAAAATCCAAAAATTGAAAAGTAAGTGTTATACAGCAAAGAGTGTGCCAAAATAAAGATGGTATGCTCTGGAAAAGTTGTTAGATGACCCAAGAAGTTATGCACTTAAGATTACACACAATTGTTATTTGTGGGATGAAATTCCCAAGACCTCGAATGATGCTCAATGTGTAGTAGATTCTCAGTAAATCATCATTGATGGAATGAATATTCCTGGCACTAACATGGGGATGTGCTGTTGACTGTGGCTGAGGACTCTTTCCAGGGAAAATGGGCCACTTCCCTGGGGGAACAAGCAGTCTTGATTTCTCATCAAAAACTTAAACCCAAAAGTAAGCAAGACAGTACTTTCACTCTCATTCTGCCCTACAGTGACGTGAGGAGAGGAAAGAGTCTAGGTGCTGTTATTTATTCTCCGCTTGATCATCTCTGACTTTTAAAGCCTCATGATAGCATAGTGTTTAAGGGCATAGGACCTATGGATTTCCCTGGTGTGTAGTGGATAAGAAGCTGCATGCCAATGCAGGGAACATGGGTTCGATCCCTGGTCCAGGAAGATCCCTCATGCCTCAGAGCAGCTAAACCCGTGCATCACAACTACTGAAGCCTTCATGCTGTAGGGCCCACGAGCCACAGCTAATGAGCCCCTGTGCTGCAACCACTGAAGCCCAAGCGCCTAGAGCCCATGCTCCACAACAAGAGAAGCCACTACAATGAGAAGCCCAGGCATCGCAGCTAGAGGGTAGCCCCCACACTCCACACTAGAAAAAGCCCACGCGCAGGAACAAAGACCCAGCGCAATCAAAAATAATTAATCAATTTTTAAAAAGAGCACAGGACCTAAATCAAAACCATCTGAGTTCAAATCCTGACCCTACTGCTATTAACTGTGTAACCTTGAGTAAGTTATCTAACTTCTCAGTTCTTCAGTTTCTCCATCTGTGTAATGGAGATAATGATAGTACTTCCAGCACTGAGTTGTAAGAATCAAATAACATAATCAAAGTAACGTGTGCAGAGCATCGCTCTCCATAGTTGTTTAATAGCTCCCCAGAATGACTTGCCAGGAATGGGGGGTTCCCTTTGTCAACTCTGATTCCCTGACACCTTAACCTTGTTGCTTCCACCAGTTTCACTGGGATGGCTTTTCTCTGCTGCCTTGTTCTGTGACATGCTCACTTTTCACCTCTCCGGGACCCTCTGCTGCTCTTGGGTCTCCTGGGATCCAGTTGCCCCAGGACCACTGGCAGTGAGTGGAACACTCTTGGCTCTGACACCTCTATGCCTTTGCACCTATTGTTCCATCTGTCTGGAATGCTCACCCCCTTGACTTGCCTGGCAAGCTCCATTCACTCTCTTAAGGTTATAGTGGTCACCACCTGGCTGAAGAGTTTTTCCCAAATCCAGACAGATTGGCGCAGTGAATCCACCTTCCAGAGCAGAAGACGCAAGAGACTCGGGTTCAATCCTTGGGTCAGGATGATCCCCTGGAGTAGGAAATGACAACCTGATCCAGTATTCTTGCCTGGAATATTCCATGGACAGAGAATCCTGGCAGTCCATGGAGTTGCAAAGAGTTGGACTTGACTGAGTGACTGACTTACGCACACATGTCTACGCCCCTGCTGCCTGTTGGATGTCCCTCTGTCACAGTTCAGATCACTCTGTTGCAATTACTCGTGTGTCTTTCTCTGCTATAGACAGGATATTTAGTGAAGGCAGGGACTGTATCTTTTTTATTCTGTGCTCCTCAGCATCTAGCACTGGGTCTGGTACAAGTGGACATAGAGAAAGATGTTGAAAATGGCAGGAATGGATAGATGGATAGTGGGCACTGGCTTTTTCCTGGCATCATAGGTTCTAGGCTGTGTGACGGTTTCAAGGGCAGGGAGTGTCAGCACAGGACACAGGACACGTCAGCAGCCCGACTGCTTAATAAGCAGTCAATGATTTGGCTAATGAAGGTAGGAATAATGATGATAATCAAATGATACCTGAGGCTGACCCAGAGTCATACCCATTCTCCTGCTTCCTAGTGAGTCATCCCTGGCTGGGCCTGAGGACAGGAATCAGACAGACATAGTAAACAGTGGCTGAGCTGCCCCTAGACAATCTGCTCTTGACCATCACTCACTCCAGCCTGTGCTGGTGGCCGGAACCTGGCCTCCACAGTCACACAGTTCAAATCCCAGCAGAGAGGGTGGTCACTGCAGACCTTGAGCAAGTTGTAGACCCTGTCTAAGCCTGTTTCTTTCTGTACCCTCTCTGATTGATGGGATACTATTCCTGCTCTTAAGATATTGATAGTGAAGACACAGTGCCCCACCTTCAGAAACCCTGCAGTCTCATGGAGAAAGCATAGTAATGCTTTTATCAAACTGTATTATAATTTGCTTCTTTAGTTTTGCTCAGTTTGTCTTTATGTTCATCTAGAAGGCTTGGTTAGGGTACAGGGTGTGACTCAAGAGACACAGACAAGAAATAGACAGAAGTGTGGCTCCCCAATCCTGCGGAGGGGTAGGAAAGAAATTTGCAAAGGAACGAAGTAGGCTAATAAGGAAAGCTATTTGGATGATGGAAGCATTAGGTAAATTGTGGGAAATGGCTGGGATGGATAAAGAGGCGTGTTTTCTAATGGCTGCTCAGGATTGGAGCCGGGGGGCGGGGTGGTGAGAGGCAGGAAGAACTTAGCCTGAGAGTTCAGAGAGGAGCCACAGTAAACTACTGGGGGCAGAAGGGACATAAAAGATAGAATGGCCCCAGACCCCTGAACCTGCTGGAATTGGCTCCTATGGGGAGATGAGGCATCTCCTCTTTATTCATTAGCCGTGGCATGCAGGATCCTTAGCCGGGACACGTGAACTCTTGGTTCCCCATCCTGGGACTGAATCCATGCCCCCTACAGTGAAACACAGAATCTTAACCACTGGGAAACCAGGAAAGTCCCCCAAGGTATATGCTCGTGAAAGGGTTGCCTCATGCATCTTCCAGGTGAGATGAGCCCAAGGGGTGGGATGGGGGCAGGGCTGGGAGGGGTGCCTGGGGCTGAGGTCTGGGTCTAGGGTTCTGGTAGAGGGGAGAGGTGGAGAGATGTAGGGCTTGCTCCCGGTCTCTTAGAGGATGTCTCTATTTAAGGATTATGATTAGTCCTGGCTAGGGGTGGTTGTTGAGCAGGACACAGCCTTTCTGATGGTGGATGTTGGGGTCACCATGGGAAAAGGGAGTGACTGAGGCCCTAATGCTAGCCAGAGCAGTTTGGTCTGGACTTGTAGCCTCTGGGTAGACCCTGGAGGTGTGCGGACACAGGCTGCCCTGTGCTGGGGGCCACTGATCTTTTTACTGTGGCACGCAGAAGATGGTGAGCATGCCCTGGTGTACCCTGTTCATCTGCAGAGTCGGCGCAGGTGTGAACACCTGGCTTGGGAGTGTGTGTCCTTCCCTGAACATGTTTGCTGTATGTCACTGTGTGTATCTGGGCTGTGCATTTCTGTGATGTGTGTGTGCTGATGGAAGGTCTGTTTCGTGGGTCAATGTAGGCAATGTCTGAGTTGTTCACCTTAGTGTGTGGGCCTGAGTTTCGTATGTCTCTTCACTGTGGGGTCTGAGCTGTGAGTTTCGACCTCATTCCGGTGTCTGAGTGGTGAATGGGTGATTGGGTAAGGGGCAGGGTCACTCTTGCTGCTAGCACAGGGGGCCCATAATGGGTCCATGGCCTATTCAGTTGCGGTCTCTTTTCCCGGGGCCTTAGGGAGAGGTCTGAGTGATGACTCCTAGACCGTTGTCCCTGAGTGAATGACCTCTTGTGGAGTAATCATTAACTTGGCCCCCTGTGAGAAGAATCCAGACTGTGGTGGTAAGGGGGGTGGGGCCTGGTCAGGACAGGCCTCATTGCTGGAGAAAGAAGGAGGCCAGAAAGGGGGGTCCTATAGGCATGTGTGTTGTTATCATCCCCTCCTGCCCATCTTGCAGGTCATTGACCCTGACCTGGGTGATGTTCAAAATATTTAACGAACAGTGAGGCACAGACATTGACCAATCAGAGTAGACACAAGCCATGCTCTGAATGGAGCAGCCCTGGAAGCCATGGCTGTGCCAAGCGTTGCCTCTCTAGGTGCTGGACAGGAGGATGGGTACCAGGAGAAGGGAGCACCGAGGGGCAGTGGAGGGGATTCCGGGGGCCTCCAGGCAGTGGCTGTGAACCGGCTGTCATGGAAGTGTGTTTCAGACTTTAACAACTGGTGTGGCAGCTAAACCTCAGTCTGCCTTGGCTTCCAAGCAGCCCCCAGGTCAGCCCTAACTGCCCTTGCCCCCTCCTGTTAAGAGAACTGGGGGCCACTCCCTTCTGTCTGCTGAAAGAATAGGGGAAGTTCAGTTCAGTTGCTCAGTCGTGTCCAACTCTTTGTGACCCCATGGACTGCAGCACGCCAGGCCTCCCTGTCCATCGCCACCTCCTGGAGTTTACTCAAACTCATGTCCATTGAGTCCGTAATGCCATAGGGGAAGTAAATGATCCCAAATGGCAGAGATTCCCGTAAACTGTTTCAATTTGGAAATGGGATGCTTCATTTTCCTTATTGGTGATTCTCACTGAGGTGAGAGGGAGCCCAGGGCAGGAGCAGAGGGAGGGAACAGCAGGGGATTTGAGGAATAGGGAGGGATACTCCTACCCCTTGATATAAAGGCAAGGATGTGGGGGGGTCCATGAACTGATACTAACTCCTGGATCAGATCCATGTGAAATAAATCTCACCGCCAGAAATGAAATCACCATCCCACCCTGAAAAATCAAAACTCCAGTTTCCTGAGTCCTGGCTTCTGTGTCACTTGTAGTTCCTTCCTCTTGGACTCCCTCTGACAGGGGCAGGGGAACTCTGGAGATAAACCAGTCCCTTCCACATGTACAAATTACACTGTCACGTTCCAAGGGTGTCACACATTTTATTACAAAAACCAATAACTTAAGTCAGTTCTGTACAAAGTCAGTAGAACTCCTGGCCCGACGAGCAGCGGAAACTTCTACCCTGCCCCAGGATGGGACAGGAGTCTTGGCCCAGAGGCTCTGGAACCACCAAGGCCTGGCCGGTCAGCTGGAGCACTGTGTCCGAACTGAGGAGGGTCAAGGTGGGGTGTGGCTGAGTGAGGGCCCACGCGGCTGTGCTGGGGCCAGCTGCTCTGGGGAAACCTCTGGGAGCACTGGGTCACTCAGGGGACAGCCAGGCCGAATCAGTGCTGCCAGCCTCCACCCAGTCCCTGCTTGGGTTGGAGCAGGTCAGCTCAGCAAAAGCATATCTTCAAGGAGGTCCGCGATGTCAACGTCTCCAATGACAGGGCGAAGGAAGAGATCTCCAAGCAGGCTGGGTGGAATGGACTTGAGGGTGGAGGCCGTGAGGAGGACACGTGCCAGGCGGCTTTGGCCTGCAGGGCACCAGGGCTCCAGGACCTCCCACAGCGCCTGGTGCGCCTCCTGCTGCAGGTGCCCAATGTGAGAGGAGGCGTGGAGACCTGGCACGTCTGCGGGCAGAGAAGGCAAAGATGGCTGGTGAGTGGCTTACCCCAATACCATGGGGCGAGACTGGCCCAAGACCCGAGGCCACCAGCTTGGTGCCTTTGAGGCCCCATCACTACCTCCTTCATTTATTTATTTTCCACTTCATTTATCTATCCTTCATGGATAGGATAGAGCCATGGGTAAGACCCTGGGTGGCCTGGTTTTGAATCCCACACTGTCACTTTATTAGCTGTGTGCCCTTGGGCAAATTTACTCAATCTCTGTGCCTCGGGTTCCTCATTGGTAAAATTGGGATAAATAATAGTACCTATCTACTAGGCTTGTTATGAGGTTTAAATGAGCTAGTGTATGTAAAACCTTTAGAACTGGACCTAACACACAGTAAATGTAATGCGAGTGTTTGCTATTATTATAATGAATTACTCTGATCATGCATTCCATGGGGGCATTTTGATGAGGAATTCTCATCTAGGCGCCTTTCAGATTACAAAGAACGCTTCGCTTCCTCTATTTGTTGTCCTGGCTGAAGTCTACGAAGACTCCTCCTTCTCACCCCACCCGACCCCCATTTTCATTCCTCTTTTCTATGTGGTCTTTCTGAAACCGCAGTTTCATCTTCAGAACTTCTCCATGCAGTCTGCTCCTGAAGGTGTGACTGAGGCATAGCTAGGTCTGCCCACCCTCCCCTCCCCTTCTCCTGTCATAAAGATCAGGGAAATTTCTTAGCAGAGCAGCAAGGACTAGATTCTGACATCAATAGACCTGAGTCCCCATTCTTTCTCTTCCCCTACCTGGCTGTGTGACTTTTCGCAAGTCACTGAGCCTCTCTGAGCTTGCTTTGCAACATGGCTATTTGGAGATAATCAGGACCCAAAGGGATTTCCGTTGTCAAGTCCTTAGAATGTGTCTTTCCCTGGTTGGGCCCTGCCCCCCTCCAGCCTTGGCCCCTGTCCAGGAGTGTCTGGGATCTCACCAGGGTTGAAGAGGACGGTCCCTTTCAGGTAGGCATATTCCTTGGGGCCCAGCTCCAGACTCCAGAAGGACTCCAGGCAGCATTGCAGCCACTGCACCTCAGCTAGCGAGGGCTGGGGCCGGTCGGGCTGCTGTCTGCTGCCTGCCCCGCTGCTGGGCTTCTCCAGCAGGATCTTCTTGAGTATGCTAGGCATTGGGACCTCGGCCACCTGGAAGGTCACAGTGTCTTGGGCCAACCCCAGCAGGAAGAGGGGCCCCCAGCAGCCCCGCAGCAGCTGCCGCCGATCCTGGGGGGGCAGCTGGCAGAAAGACGGCAGGTTCCTGAGGAAGGCCAGCGTCTTGGCCAGAACATCCAAGGCCTCCCGGCAGGTGCGATGGGGCGTACATAGCTGGACAGGTCGGTGCTGCCTGCACAGGCAGCGGCCGCGGGCTGGGGCGACGGAGGGCCGGTCCCTGATGCTGGGGCTCAGAAGTGTATACAGAATGGTCGGGCGGCCTGCAGCACCCTGGCACGGGCAGGGCCCTGGCTGGCTGGAGCTCATGGTGGAGGATCTGCTCCTCCTTCCTGGCTCTCCCACCTTCTGCTTGGTGCTGTGGGTGCTATTTATATCCCCAAATGGGGGAGGGAGGGGGGAACCGCCCAACAACCTTGACTCCAGAAGTCATGTTCATTGAAAAAAAAAAACTCACGCTGACCCTGGCAGGACCCAGGGGGAAGTGGTGGGGGAGGGAGTCTTGGGAGCTCCACGTGGCCCTGATATCACTTCAGTCAATGAAGCAGCGGGTGCAGGGCACAGGGCCGTCTGCCAGCTGGCCCCGCTGCCCTTTATCAGATGATTCAAGTGGATAAACAGGGTCATTAACCCAGGCTGTACCAGGGCACCAAGGCCTCAGGTGCACAATCAGCAGGTGGCCATGGCAGGTGTCCCTATTGGTGCCTGCAGGACTCACGCTCAGCAGGGGAACCAGCCCCAGAGCCGGACGAGCCTTGAACGCAAGGCCCAACCTGGAAGCGCCTTATCACTTGCTTGTTTGCCTAACCTTGAAGCCCTGCTCCTGTTGTCAGTAAGGAACAGACTGCAGGGAAGGGAGCCAGGATTCTGGGGGGCTGGGAGGACTGCCTGGCTCTGCAGTCTAGAAGGAGGACTCCTTCCTCTGACCCCAGTTCTGGGTGGCAGAGAGGAAAAATAAGGTCCTTGAGAACTCTTTCTCCCTAGCCTGGATTCCTGGAGCTCTTGAAGGGCCCTTGTCTGCTGAGAAGCCCTGGCAGAATGATGATGAAATACTACTGTTTATGGAGCACCTACTATGCGCCAGGCACTTTCCACTCTAATATTCAGAGCTTCCTTCTGAGGCAAGATTCTTACTTTTTGAGACTCAAAGAAGTAAAGTGACTTGCGCAAGTTCACGCCACTAAAAAGAGACAGAGCCCAGATCTGTCTGACTCCAAAATCCTTGATTGCTCCCCCGGACCCACTGGCCCAGTTGTGTAGCCAGAGCTGGTGACGACCTGGGCCCCCACCTCACTGCTGCAGATGTTGCCCACTCATGATCTGGGCAGAAACGTTGCTCTGCCACCGGCTGCATGGCTTCTCTGTCCCCGGGCAGCTCTCCTGGATGCTGGGGCCTGGGTGGGGAGTGCTGGCGGCAAGGTCGTTGGCTGTGTCAGCTCTGTGGACCTTGGCAAGTCCAGCCTGGCAAGCCTTCTGCTGACACACTGTTGGGCAACCATAGCCACCCCTGACATCCTCTCCTGGCTCTCCCTCTTCCCAGTTGTGTGACTGTGGGCCGAACCCCAAATCTCTGTGGGCCTCAGAAGCTTCACCCAGGACAGTGCCTGCTTGCAGGGCTGCTATGAGGACAAAGCGAGGCCCTAGGTGTCAAATTCCAAGCAGTTTCTGGCATACTGGAGGAGGACTTTGCTCCCCACTTCCCCTGACTAAGGAACTGAGGCAAACAGGCCCCACAGACAGGCACGCATCTTTCATGCAATTAAAATCTCATAATAATCTTTTTTTTAAAAGGCACAAGTAGATTTTGACAAATTATAATTAGATTGATCACCAGATGTAGGTTTAATGTGAACTAAGGACATCAATTTTATGGCCACACATACATATTAAAAAAGCCACTCTAAGATGCTGGGCGAAGCCCTAGCAATGTGTTCACTTGGTCATACAAGTGTGTAAAATTTGTGAAAGTGGGCCTTTAGGGAAATCGCATAATAATTTTAATTCTCGCATTTATAAAGTTCATTTAATGCCCTTTAACCTTCCTACGCCTTCATAGCATCCCCTGGAAGGAGAGTCTAGAGTTAGAGGGGCTGGGTCTAAACCTTGCTTCATCACTTAGCTGAGTGACCTGGGTGCATCACTTCATGCTTCTGTGCCTCGGCTTCATTACCTTAAGCCACTTGTGGATGTTGGTTTTATGGGGACTGAAACTCATGCAATTTTGTAGGACCTTCTTTTTTTTTCACTCTGAAACCATTTTACTTTATTATATTAAGGAAAAATTTAGAAGTGCAATTTAGAAGCAATGCAGATGCCAAAATGTGACTTTAAACTATTTTTGGCAGAATTTGTCTCTCTGAGATCTTCTGATCCTAATAAATACTTATAGGGGAAGAGTAATGGATAAAAATAAATAAAATACATCTTATTCATGTACCTGTACACAAAATTGGACAGGAAAAAGAAAGAACGCTATGACCTATGCAAATACATATCGTGAAATTATTCCTGAATGTGAGGATTGGAAGACTTTGCAGGCCTGAAATATATTTGTAAGGGAAACTTTGTAAAAGGGAAAAAAGCATTCCTCTACTTGGAATGGGTAAGCTATAGTCTGATTGTGATGCCAGAGAATTTAGTTGAACATAACACTGAGGCTTCTTCCATGGCCCACTGATTTAGATAATGATGGCAGTAAAAAATATGTTAGTGAAGTTCATTTAATACTGCAGAAGGATAATAAGCAGATCTGGGCAGGAATACACATAGATGTTAATCTAAATACATTTTTAAAAAACATGGTTTTCTAATAAACTGACAGGACATGAACAGCTCATTCACTTGATAGTCATCTGATATAAAGGCATTGTTATATAACTTTAAAATACACTTAAAAGTTAGGCTTGTGTTTTCTATGTACAGTAGATAAAAGTTTTATTAGACTGCAGAATGTTGTTTCATGGAAATTAAGAAAAACATGTTTCACGCAAGACATTTTGCCATGAAGTGAAGTGAAGTTGCTCAGTCGTGTCCGACTCTTTGCGACCCCATGGACTGTAGCCTACTAGGCTCCTTGGTCCATGGGATTTTCCAGGCAAGAGTACTGGAGTGGGTTGCCATTTCCTTCTCCAGTACCTTCTTTAAGAATAGAAAAATCAGTTGTGAAAGTGAACATTTAATGAATGAAAAAACAAGTTAGTACAAATTATAAACTAAAATAAGATGACCAAAAATACAAACATCACAAACCCAGGAGAACACCGAAGTACTTTTACTGATGAAGTGCCTGCCAATAATTGCCAACATATTTTACATGCACACCCTTTACTCATCTCTTCACATGTTAGTGATATTTATTTTGAAGCCAACGCAATCACAGAAAAGTTGTTGGGACATCCCTGGTGGTCCAATGGTTAAGACTCTGCTTCCACTGCAGGGGGCATGCGTTTGATCCCTGTCAAGGAATTAAGATCCTGCCTGACACAAAAAGGTTGCAAGTATAGTACAGGGAACTTTTCTTACTTTGAATAATTTGAAAGTAAGTTGCCAACGTGAGCCCCAGCACCCTCAATTACTTTAGTGTACAATTCCTACAAACAAGGACATGTTCCTATGCTACATAACAATCAACATAAGGAAACAGACTTTGAATAAAGCCAGGAAATTAACATCTAATTTCATTGAATAACATCAGGAAAGTAATACCTAATCTCTAGTTTTTACCTTTTAAGTTTCATCAAATGCTCCAGTGAAATCATGGTAGTAAAAGGGCTCAGTCCAGAATTGCATGTTGCAATTCTTCACCATGCCACTTCAGCCTCTTGTTGTTTAGTTGCTCAGTTGTGTCTGATTCTTTGCGACCCCACGGACTGTAGCCTGCCAGGCTCCTCTGTCCATGAGATTTCCAGGCAAGAATACTGGAGTGGGTTGCCATTTCCTTCTCCAGGGGATCTTCCTGACCCAGGGATCGAAACTGCATCTCCTGCATTGCAGGTGGATTCTTTACCGCTGAGCCACCGAGGAAGCCCCACTTCAGCCTCTGTTGGTCAGGAAAACTTATCCTCAGTCTGTCCTCCCCTTTCACAGTCTTGACACCTTTGAAGAGTTGTTATTTTGTAGCATGGTTTTCAATTGGGGTTGTCTGTGGCTTTTTCGTGATTAGACTCAGGTTATCTATGCTACTAGGACTGTCCCTGGAAGTGATGCTGTGTTCTTGATACACCCTGATTTATCAGGGAGGACCCATTTCCATTTGTCCCAGGGTTCACTTTGATTACTTGATTAAGGGGATTTCTGCTAGACTTTGCCATATACCAGTTACTCTTTTCCTCTTTGTAATGAATCAGTATTTCTTGGGGAAGTACTTTGAAGTTATGTAAACATTCCTTCTCATATAATGAATATGTATGTTTCTGTATATTTAAGTATGAATTCATGGTCTCCTATTTTATTCAATGACTTGTAATCTGTTACTTTCATTATTTACTTTGATGCTCAGATTGTCACAGACTTGTCAATGGGCATCCTGTCCAGCTGGGATCGATGTCCTTTTGACATTCCTGGGACTTCCCTTCTAGCTAGTTCAGTTGGTAAAGAATTTGCCTGCAATGCAGGAGACCTGGGTTTGATCCCTGGATCGGGAAAATCCCCTGGAGAAGGAAATGGCAATCCACTCTAGTACTCTTGCCTGAAGAATCCCATGGACGCGGCACCTGGCAGGCTACAGTCCATGGGGTCGCAAGAGTCGGACACAAGTTAACAGCTAAACCACCACCACCCACCAGCACTCTATAAACATCTTTTGTTTTCTGGTATATGAAGATATCACTTTTCTAGCCCCTGGAGTCAACCAGTACTAAAGAAGCTCTGATTTACTCTTTTATTTGGGAATAGTATTTAAAAACCATGATCTGGGTGCCAGAATCATATTTGGAAATCAAGATCTGGAGACTTCCCTGGTGGTCCAGTGGCTAGGATGCTGCGCTCTCTATGCAGGGGGCCTGTGTTCGATCCCTGTTCAGGGAACTAGATCCCACATGCCATAACCCTAGGATCCCATATCTACAATGAAGATCAAAGATCCCGAGTGCCACAACTAAGACCCAGCACAGCCAAAAAAATTAATTAAATAAAACAATTAATAATTTAGAAACCAAGATCTGCTAATTGCTATTAGGGTGCCACTGCTCTCAGGCCCTCCTAGAGCTAGGGAATATTTGACGTGCATGCGTCCATCCACACACACAGAGTTATATTTATATTTACTTATACATACTGAAAAACATGCAAAAGTGAAAGTAGCTCAGTCATGTCCAACTTTCTGCGACCCCATGGACATTCTCCAGGCCAGAATACTGGAGTGGGTAGCCTTTCCCTTCTCCAGGAGATCTTGCCAACCCAGGGATTGAACCCAGGTCTCCCACATTGCAGACGGATTCTTTACCAACTGAGCCACACGGGAAGCCCAAGAATATGGAGTGGGTAGCCTATCCCTTCTCCAGCGGATCTTCCCAATCCAGGAGTCGAACCGGGGTCTCCTGCATTGCAGGCAGATTCTCTACCAATTGAGCTCATGAGCACATACTATTACCTGTAATTTTACTCCACTATAATGGGATTCATTCTACTTTTCGCCCTTTCTATTAAATACATTATACCTCCCTTCTTGACACAGGGGCTTCCCTGGTGGCTCAGATGGTAAAGAATCTGCCTGCAATGTGGGAGACCCAGGTTTGATCCCTGGGACAGGAAGATTCCCTGGAGAAGGTAATGGCTACCCACTCCAGCATTCTTGCCTAGAGAATTCCAGGGACAGAGCAACCTGGTGGGCTATAGTCCATAGGGTCATGAAGACTCGGACACAACTGAGCAACTCACACTTTCTCTGACATTGAGAAATCTGGTTTCCAGTATTCTTAATTTATTTACTCATTGAACCAAGCCTCCATTTGTAACTGATCTCCCTTCTCCGCCAGCACCATCTCTACTGTGAGATGCCTTCCTCTCCCCACCTGGGCACTGATACCTTGGGTCAGGTTGCCTCCACCCGTTCAGGGTCACCTTCACCCTGCTGGACCTGACCTGTTCCTCTGTGCCAGGTCGCTGCTCTGTGTGGACACCCTCCTGTCCCTGTTGAGGCCAACGTGGAGCCCTTTTTTTCCTCTGGTGCCTGCTTTTGCCGTGTTCCTTTCTACCCAGCAGTTTTAGGGTGGACATTTTCAGGAAGAGAAAGGAAGAGAAGGAGGTAGAGCTGTTAGTGATTTTTGGAAATGAATAGAGAGATGATTCTGTCTTTCCTCTTGCAAGGTTAATTAAACAAACATTTATTTACTTTTGGATGTGCTGTGTCTTTGCTGCTGTGCATGGGCTTTCTCTAGTTGTGGTGAGCGGGGGCTACTCTTCCTTGCGATAAGCAGGCTCCTCATTGCAGTGGCTTCTCTTGTGCAGCACCTGCTCTAGGCACGGAGTTCAGTTGTTGTCTTGCACGGGCTTAGTTGTTTAGGGTATGTGGGATCTTCCTGGAACAAGGAGCCCATTTTCCCCTGCGTTGCCAAGGTGGACTCAACCACTGGACCACTGGGGAACTCTGCAAGGTTTTTTTTTTAAATTAATTTATTTTTTATTGAAGGGTAATTGCTTTACAGAATTCTGTTGTTTTCTGTCAAACCTCAACCTGAATCAGCCATAGGTATACATATATCCCCTCCCTTTTGAACCTCCCTCCCAGCTCCCTCCCCATCCCACCCCCCTAGGTTGATACAGAGCCCTTGTTTGAGTTTTCTGAGCCATACAGCAAATTCCATTCATTATCTATTTTACATACAGTAATGTAAGTTTCAGGTTAATTTTTTTTAAGTTTTATTCTTGATAGTAGATATAAAACATGCCCCTTCACACATAGATGTATTTGCTACCTGTAGTACTGCTTGTATGTTTGTAGTCAGAATTACGATAAATTCTACTTTGTGTAATTCCTATTGAAAAAGAAAAACATTTATAATTGCATATGTTGCCTATTCCTTATAGGAAGAAGCTTCCTTTTTGAGTTAATGTCAAAGAGGAAATGACAATTTAGTGATAAGTAAAAGAATTGTGCACAGATTTGCTTCTTGCTCCACACGAGTCCTTGTTTCTCCACCATCCACGTACTTCCAGATGTCTTGGGAATAATTCATATTGGAAGAGATGTAGAGTGAGAAGAAACAGTGGTCCTGAGTAGGTTGTTTAAAATTTTTATTTTTCAAAAGCTAAAAAGGAAAAAAAAAATGTACTCTACCCAAAGAAGACACTGGGGCCTCTCCTGGTGCTGCCTTGGAAGGGCCCATGCAAATGCAAGGCCCTGGAATTCGAGTCTCAGTTTCACAGCAACTCTGCCTCTAAGAATGCCTTTTCTAGGTGTTAGGAGGACATGAAGTGCTTGGCACAGTAAGTGCTCTGTAAAAGAGGGTGGTTGTCATAGTCACTGGTGGTGTTCTCATCTTTGCTGCCTGGAGGAGGAAGTTCAGGAGGGGGAGACCCAGAGGCGGGAGGAGACCCCTCGCTGGGGGTCATGGTAAAACTGAGCTGGAAGCTGGCTCCCGGGGTTTTAAGACTTGCACTTTTTTGCACTGTGAGGAGCTGTGTTTTCTGAGCCCTGTGTGTGGCCTGAAGGCCAGAGTGTCAGTCCTGGAGGCGCTGGAGGTGAGATGAGACCTCAGCTGGGATTTCCAGAGCCCAGAGCCTGATTGGAATCATTAACTTGCGGGGATAGGGGGTCTCTTGGGCCAAGATGGTCCCTCAGTTTATTTATTTATTTTTAATTAATTAATTTTTTCCATTTACTTTTATTAGTTGGAGGCTAATTACTCTACAATATTGTAGTGGGTTTTGTCATACATTGACATGAATCAGCCATGGTCCCTCAGTTGAGTTCAGTCGCTCAGTCGTGTCTGACTCTTTGCGACCCCATGAACCGCAGCACGCCAGGCCTCCCTGTCCATCACCAACTCCCGGAGTCCAAGTCCTTCAGCTGCTCTCAATCTGAAGGGAGAGACACAAGTCAACCCTCAGGAGTCCTTAGTCCCAAGAGGGAGACACAGCTGCACCATTAGGAACCCCAGATCTAATTGGGGGGTGACACAGTCCAGGCCTCAGAGATGTAGTCTGGTAGAGGAGATCAGCCTGGGTTCGGGGAGCCTTCAGTGTAATGGGGAGACACAGGCCAGCCCGGGGGAGCCCCTATTCTTTTTTGGGTTGTGCTGCTTGGCATTTGGGATATTAGTTCCCTGACCAGGAATCAAACCCAGGCCCCCCTACAGTAGAGGCATGGAGTCTTAACCACTGGACCACCAGGGAAGTCCCAGGAGCACCTGTGGTGAGGAGAGAGAGACAGCCCCACTCCCAGTAGCTCTAAGAGGGGAGCCAGGATGCCCTCCTAGGTGGGGCAGGGTGGGTGGGAGCACTACCGTGGAGGGCTTTCAGGAGGAAAAGTTCATGACAGCACTCTCCCATTTGAACAGCGCTGTCTGGTTTACAGAGTGCTTTCACAGCAGTTATCTCAGTTAATCCTCACGTGACAACGGGACGACGATGTTACTATCCAAGCGGGTACAGCGACCATCATCATCGTTACCAGTGACACTGAGCTCCCACTGCCCAGCTGACCGTTTGGAAATGAAGGGGTACCCTGTGAGACCACATACTCTGCAACCCTATGACCAGGGTGGACGTTTGCTCTCCTTCTGTCCAGAGGCCTCGAACTACTTGCCGGTACAGCTGGGAGACTGGAGCAGCAGAGGGCCTGGGTTAAGGTCTGGAGCCACGAAGTAGAGAGTGAGGACTAGGTGGTTTGCATGCTCTGTGCCTCCAAGCTGTTCCCCGTGCCTGGGGTGTGTTTCCATTACCCTGTCTCCTTGGTAAGCTCCTGCGTCACCCTTTATGGTCTAGCACAGGCTTCACGGGTTTTCCCTCCCTGCCTCTTTGGAAGAATAAATTGCTTCTTCCCTTAGTTCCCCAGGGGTCATCTAGTCCTAAGGGAGCACTTAGTGGGAGATGTAATCACCCACTTACCTGCAGCTGGTGGGTGTTCAAATGCAGATGGGGTCAGAGACCAATAGGGGAGGTTGACTTATCACCAAGAGACTTTCCTGGTTTATTATTTCAGTGAATCACCAGGGTTCAAGGTCAGGCCTTGGTCTCCCAGGGTGTAGTTACATCAAATAAGCACCTGGGTCTGAATTCTAAAATCAGAATGCCAATTCTGGGAGGTAGAACTCTAAGATAAAGGATGGGTAAGTGTGTGTGCTCTGGAGTCAGGCTGCGTGGGTTTGAATCTTGGCTCTTCCCTTTCAGCTGTGTGGCCCTGGGCACGTGACTTCACTTCTCTGTCTCTGTTTTCTCTCCACTAAATGGAGCACTGAAGTGAAGTGAAGTGAAAGTCGCTCGGTCATGTCCAACTCTTTGTGGCCCCATGGACTGTACAGTTCATGGAATTCTCCAGGTCAGGATACTGGAGTGGGTATAGCCTTTCTCTTCTCCGGGGGGTCTTCCCAATCCAGGGATTGAACCCAGGTCTCCTGCATTGTAGGCGGCTTCTTTACCAACTGAGCTGTCAGGGAAGCCCTAAAGAGAGCATTGTGTTAAATCAAATAATGTTGATAAAGCATTTGGCACAGTACTGGGTGCTCAATAAGTTTTACCAATTTGTAAAATAAACTTTACGAATATTTACTGATAAGTTTTATAATGAAAGTCAACAGTATCAGGCAAAGACCATTTATTCATTCCTCAAATATTTATTGAGGTTCTACCATGTTTGAGGCTCTGTGCTGAACGCTCAGATAAATCAGGCAGGTTCTATCTTTCATGAAGTTTATATTCCAGGGAGAGGGAATGGATATAGAACCCAAATTTCTTAATTCTGTATTTCAACTGTGGCAAGTAATTACAGAGGATCAGTGAAAATCATGGAGATGGAGACAATCTGTCTATCAGGGTCACTTTCCTGGTAGCTCAGATGGTAAAGAATCTGCCTGCAATGCAGGAGACCTGGGTTCAGTCCCTGGGTTGGGAAGATCCTCTGGAGAAGGGCATGACAACTCACTCCAGTATTCTTGCCTGGAGTATCCCCAGTGGACAGAGGAGCCTGGCAGGCTACAGTCCATGGGGTCTCAAAGAGTCAGACACGATTGAGTGACTAAGCACAAAGTTTTCACAGAGGAAGTGGCATTTGGGTTGAGACCTGATAGGTAAAAAGGAGTTGCTGGCAAAGGCATTGGAATTAGGACAGGGCATTTGAAGAAGTGAAAGCAGCCAGTGAAGAGACTCTGGTGTGTGAAGGGGAGTGTGAGACAAGATGAGTTTGGTGAGGTAGGCAGGGCCCTGATGTTGCTGCTTCTCAGAGGCCATCGTTGGGAGCTTGAATTTATCCTGAATACAAATGGCAATCCATGAAGGGCTACTTTTAAGCAAGAGAGTAACAAGACCTGGCTTATCCTTAAGAGCAATTGCTCTGTCTGCTCAGTTGAGTTTCAGGTCAGTTGCTCAGTCGTGTCTGACTCTTTGCGACCCCATGGACTGCAGCACGCTAGGCTTCCCTGTCCATCACCAACTCCTGGAGCTTGCTCAAACTCATGTCCATCAAGTTGGTGATGCCATCCAACCATCTTATCCTCTGTCGTCCCCCTCTCCTCCTGTCTTCAATCTTTCCCAGCATCCGGGTCTTTTCAAATGAGTCGGTTCTTTGCATCAGGTGGCCAAAGTATTGGAGTTTCAGCTTCAGCATCAGTCCTTCCAATGAACACTCAGGCCTGATTTCCTTTAGGATTGACTGGTTTGATCTCCTTGCAGTCCAAGGGACTCTCAAGAGCCTCCAACATTACAGTTCAAAAGCATCAATTCTTCAGCACTCAGTTTTCTCAGCTTTCTTTATGGTCCAACTCTCACATCCATACATGACCACTGGAAAAGCCATAGCTTTGACTAGACGGACCTTTGTCAGCAAGGTAATGTCTCTGCTTCCTAATATGCTGTCTAGGTTGGTCATAGGTTTCCTTCCAAGGAGCAAGCGTCTTTTAATTTCATGGCTACAGTCACTATCTGCAGTGATTTTGGAGCCCCCCAAAATGAAGTCTTTTACAGTTTCCATCGTTTCCCCCATCTATTTGCCATGAAGTGATGAGACCAGATGCCATGATCTTAGTTTTCTGAATGTTGAGTTGTTTCTTTGAATGTTGAGTTTTAAGCCAACTTTTTCACTCTCCTTTTTCACTTTCATCAAGAGGCTCTTTAGTTCTTCCTTGCTTTCTGCCATTAGGGTGGTGTCATCTGTGTATCTGAAGTTATTCACATTTCTCCTGAAATTTTGATTCCAGCTTGTGCTTCATCCAACCTGGCATTTTGCATGAAAAGTTAAAAAAGCAGGTGGCAATATACAGCCTTGACGTATTCCTTTCCTGATTTAGAGCCAGTCTGTTGTTCCATGTCTGGTTCTAACTGTTGCTTCTTGACCTGCATACAGATTTCTCAGGAGGCAGGTAAGGTGGTCTGTTATTCCCATCTCTTTAAGAATTTTCCAGTTTGTGATCCACACAGTCAAAGGCTTTGGCGTAGTTAATGAAGCAGAAGTAGATGTTTTTCTGGAACTCTCTTGCTTTTTCAATGATCCAATGGATGTTGGCAATTTGATTTCTTGTTCCTCTGGCTTTTCTAAATCCAGCTTGAACATCTGGAAGTTCTTGGTGCATGTACTATTGAAGTCTGGCTTGAAGAATTTTGAACATTACCTTGCTAGTGTGTGAGATGAGGGCAATTGTGCAGTAGTTTGAACATTCTTTGGCATTTCCCTTTTTTGGGATTGCAATGAAAACTGACCTTTTCCAGTCCTGTGGCCACCGCTGAGTTTTCCAAATTTGTTGGCATATTGAGTGAAGCACTTTAACAGCATCATTTTTTTAGGATTTGAAATAGTTCCAAACTGGTTCCAAACCGGGATGGACTACAGAGTGGCAAAAAAGGAAGTAAGGAGACCAGTGAGGAAGTTGGATATGGTAGATGTCAAGCAAGAGAGGATGCTGATTTAGACTAGTAATAGCATCTTGCTTCACACAGCAAGGTGAGAAAGAGAATCAGGATGTATTTTGGAGGGAGAGCTAACAAGACTTACTAATGGATTAGATGAGATCAAATTTTGACTGGTCCAAATCGGTGGATGAGTAAGTTTGGGCTTTTGCAAATCAGTGCTTGAAGGGGCCATTTAGCTTAATGGGGAAGACTTTGGGAAGAATTAATTTGTGAGTGTTTGGGAGCATCAATGTTGACCATGTTGGTTTTTAAAAATAATTCTTGAAAATATTAAGAGTTCAGATTTCAAATTATCTCATAAAGCTATAAAATTTCTTACTGTGTTAAAATACACATAAGATTACATTTGCCATTTAGTCATTTTTAAGTGTACAGTTCAGTGGCATTAAGTACATTTACATTGTTATGCAACCATCACCAGCATCCATCACTAGCCATGTGAGTTTTGAGATATCTGCTAATCAACCCAAGTGCAATGCAGGAGACTTGGGTTCAGTCCCTGGGTCAGGAAGATCCCCTGGAGAAGGAAATGGCAACCCACTCCAGTATTCTTGTCTGGGAAATCCCCTGGAGGAACCTGGCAGTCTACAGCCCATGGGGTTGCAAGAGTCGGACCCGATTTAGCAACTGAACAACAACAATAAGGGAAAAAAAGCTGAAAAACCCAAGTGGGGTTGTCTAGGAGCTCAAAAATGATATGGACCAGAGGCATCATGAGATCACCTACAGAGAAAGCATAGAGAGAGAAGAAAAGAAGGTATGGACAGAGCCCCCAACATTTATAAATGTGGGTAGGTCAGGACACTGAGAAAGAGTGTTAGTAAGGTGGGAAGAAAAAGCAGATATGTGTGGTATATGGAAGCCCTATTAGTTTTCTAGGTCTGCTATAATAAGCTATTACAGACTGAGTGACTTAAACAACAGTAATTTATTTTCTCATAATTCTGAAAGGTAGAAGTCCAAGATCAAGGTGTTGGCAGGTTTGCTTTCTCCTGAAGCTTCTCTCTTTGGCTTGCTGCTTGCTGCCTCAAACAGCCTTTCCTCGACTTGCTTAGGAGTCTCTGTGGTGTCTTCCTCTTCCAGTAAGGACACTAGTCATATTGGAATAGGGCCCCACCTTTAGGAATTCCCTTCATCTTAATTACCTCTTTAAATAGCCCTATCTCTAAAAATAGTCACACTGGGAGTTAAGAGTGTCAACATAAAAGTGAAGCCTATGGAAAAAAATTGCTTCCAGAAGGTGGAAGGGTCAACTGTGTCAAATGCAGCTGAGAAGTTGAGTAAGATAATAGTGGTCTACTGGCTTTGGCAATAAGTAGGTCATTGTAACCTTGGTCAGAGTATTAAGAAAAGACTAATTAGGGCTCCCCTGGTGGCTCAGTGGTAAGGAATCCTCTTGCCAATGCAGAAGACATGGGTTCCATCCTTGGTCCCAGAAGATCCCACATGCCAGGGAGCAATTAAGTCTGGGTACTATGACTATTGAGCCTGTTCGCTAGAACCTGGCAACTGCAACTCTAGAGTGGGGAAACTGCAACTACTGAGCCCACAGGCTACAACTACTGAAGCCCACACGCCCTAGAGTC
This sequence comes from Muntiacus reevesi, assembly GCF_963930625.1. Classification (NCBI taxonomy): domain Eukaryota; kingdom Metazoa; phylum Chordata; class Mammalia; order Artiodactyla; family Cervidae; genus Muntiacus; species Muntiacus reevesi. Next base: position 111,512,170 of record NC_089251.1, read on the forward strand.
TGTGCTCTGCAAAGAGAAGCTATGCACTGCCACTAGAGAATAGCCCCTGCTCTCCACAACTAGAGAAAAGCCCACTCAGCAAAGAAGATCTGGCACAGCCAAAATTAAATCATATATAAAAAAGAAAAGGCTAGAGTAAATCAAGAAGACATGGAGAGTGATCAAGTGGAGAAACACATATAGCAATCTTTTCAAGTTTTGGTGTGAAAGAGAATTGAAAATTGGGGCAGTAGGAAGAGAAAGTGGGGTCATACAATAGTACAAAAAGAAGTCGAGTTAAATGTAAATTGAAGGGGATAATCCAGAAGAAAGAAAATTGTGGTGCAGGAGATTTAGAAAAGAATAATAACAAGAGTGAAATGCCTGAAGAGACTAAGAAGATGAAATTCAATGAAAAAGTAAAGTGGTTGGCCTTCAGTAACTGGGACCTGTCTTGCACATTAACAGAAGTGAGGTTGAATACATCACTCATTACATAATTTGCGGGGACCAGTGCAAAACGACAATGTGGGCTCTCGTTCAAAAATTTCAGACTGCAGCAGAAGAGCACTATCCAAGCACAGAGTCCTTCTAAGTCCGGGGCCCCTACGACTGCACAATTTATATGGAGCATGTGATGATGACGGAGTAGACTGCTCTCTGGGCGGGTCCATTCTCCTTCTTGGGCCTCAATTAACCCATGGAAGAGTTAGAGGAGATAACTAAGAACATTTCCCACTTCACCCTTCTACAAGCTGGAAGGTCACGCCCAAGGCGTAGGAACAAAGTTTGCGCCTTTTTTTCCAATTCTAACCATGCCAGATTTGTGCTCATGCCTTTCTGGAAGGCTCCAAAAAAAGCGTCTGGTGACCATAGCAACTCACACCAAACTCTGGGGCCTTCCGCTCCGCCCACTGCTTCACGAACGCGCTCTTTGATTGGCTCAGCACGTCGACCAATGGCCGGCAAAGCGGGCTATCTGCCGCGCGGTCAATGGTCGCAGGCTCGAAGTGGGGCGGGATGTGAGAGTGAGCGGGCGGGCCTGGGCGGAGCGGAGCCTGCGTGTTTCCGGCTCCGCAGCGGAAGGCGGACTGCAGCCGTTGGACCGGACGCGATCCGAAGGGTCGGCGAGCGCGGGACGCGAGTGCGGAGCTCGGATTTCGGAGCGTGGCTAGCAGCTGGCACGATGGGCGGGGAGCAGGAGGAGGATCGGTTCGACGGCATGTTGCTGGCCATGGCTCAGCAGCATGAGGGCGGCGTGCAGGAGGTAACGGCCCGCATGGCGTTGGCTGGGCCCGGCCTACTCGGGGGAAGGCCTCAGCCACGCTCCCTCCGTCCTTCTCTGCCTTCGAGAAGCTGAGATACACCCCTGGACCTCGCGGGCTCTGGGATTCCCCTCCACATTCTTAACTGCACTCGAGCTTCCGGTCTGGGCTGCTAGTACCAAGTCTTTTACTCGTACCAGGCCTGGTCTCCCCCGAGACCTCTCAGTAGTTTCTGCCTTTGCACCTCGGGCGTCGCGGCACTCGCCCCCGGAAAAGCCCCAGAGTTTTGGAATTTCCGCTCCCCCCCCCCCCCCCCCCAATGCTTTCGGCTCCGTTTCTCCGTTGGTGGCCGCCCCCGAAGGGCATCCCTTGGGATGAACCTTTCTAAACATTGCGACTTGCCTGCACGGAGACTTGGAGCGAGCGAAAGAATGTCAGAGTGGGAGGCGATATTAACACGTGGTCTTTGAATGGGGGAACAGGAGGCCTGTGTTCATGATTGTTCTACACCTCACCTACTAACTTGGGACCCTTCCACGTCTCCCATCCTCAGTTTCTTTTATTTGAGATTCAGCTACGAATCCGTATATTTCCTGAATTTGTAGGAGAGTAGTGTCTTGAAGGGAGGGGAGGAACAGTGAGGAATTCTCAGTAACCGGGCTTGACCAGTCAACACATATTTGTTCGAGTGATTGATGTGTGCAGGAACATAATTCCTGCGTGGTGACCAGACCCAGTAACACAGAGTGGATGAAGGATAAGGACCAACTTAGAAGAGGTTCTGGAATTGGTGTTTTGAACCATGGAAAAGTTCAAAAGGTAGAAAAGCCTGTCAAGATCAGTCTTTTTATTAAAGACACTGAAGGAACTTGCCTAAGATCATCCAACAGGCTCCTGACCTGGAGGGGACCAGCATCCTTAGGCCAGTGTGTGCTTTCCACAGACCATTTCAGGTTCTGTGTCTCTCTGGGGACAAAAGTTTTGAACTTTCCATTCCCATTCTCTCATTCAGGTAGGTACCTGTGGTGACCAAGGACTCCTAAGGCCTTTGAGGTTGGAAGAGTACTATTTGAGGATGTGAAAGGCTCCCTCTCCCCACCACCCCCTAAATTGTTGACACAACTGGATTTGGAATGTGTTCATTTTTGAGTGAATTGAAAAAAATGTGCAGGAACAGGAATTGAAACCTTTGAGATAAAATCTAGCATCAGATTTCTTGGGCAAATAAAAGGGCTTAGTTATAGATGCTAACCTTAGGTCACCACTAGATCGTTTCATTCATCAGAATGTTTATTGAGCATGTACTCTTGAGTCAGATTTGGTGCTGGGCACTGAGGATGTTGACAGTCATGGTTCATAGTGCCTGCTTATGAGGACTTCACTCTCCTGCAGTGGGTCTCTTGCTCTGGACCAGACACTGCTCGGGACCTCAGCTCCTTTGCTTCCTTTGGTTCTCACAAAGGATCCTCACATATATCCCTGGAAATAGGCCCTGCTGCTGTTTCTCTTTTATGGAGTTAAAAAACTTTCCTAAGGTCAGAGAGCTCATGTATATCAGTCTTGATACCCAAACTGATGTTCTTAAACCACTTGGCCATCCAGCCAGAATTAGTTGGTCTGAACTTTCTTTCAAATGGCTTCATTTGTTCCCTTCCTTCCAGCTCTGCCCTTGTAACTCAGCCAGTGCCACTCTGGATGGGTTTTTTACTATGTGAAGAGGAAAGGTGGGCCCCAGGTGTTTCAAGCCATAGATGCCCGTATCCTCAGACTGCCTCTAGCACCACAAAAAATGTGAAATATATATACACGTGCACACAAGAAAATGAGAAATCTGGGAGTTCCAGGTGGTCCAGTGGTTAAGAATCAGCCTGCCAGTGCAGAGGACATGGGTTCGATCCCTTGTCTGGGAAGGCCTCACGTGTGGAGCAGCTAAGCCTGTGTGCCGACAACTACTGAGTCCACGCCTAGAGTCCATGCTGTCCAAGAGAAGCCACTGCAGTGAGAAGCCTATGCGCCACAATGGAGAGCAGTGCCTGCTCACCACAACCTGAAGAAAGCCTGTGTGTCAAAACGAAGACTGTGTAGCCAAAAATAAATTAAAAAGAAATGAGAATTCTGCCTTTCAAGGGGTCCGGGTAAAGTTAGTTCAGGCTTCCTGGCAGAAGTGACAAAGCCCAGGCCTGTGGGGAGGATGTTTCCTCAGTTGAGAGGCTGGGGGCGATACTGTCTAGTCCCAGGCTCCCTCCTAGGCTGAGAGAGCTGGCGTCCGTGCAGCTGAGGGGCCCCCAATATGGCGTCTCTTCAGTCTCTGTCTTTGTTTCCTTTCAGCTGGTGAACACTTTCTTCAGCTTCCTTCGACGCAAAACAGACTTCTTTGTTGGAGGAGAAGAAGGCATGGCAGAAAAGGTGAGTGTTGGGGGCCAGTGTCCTTTGGGCAGCTCCGTTTCTCCAGAAGAGCTTATCTGGCCTTCTTTGGCATACTAATAACTGTTAGCAGAAATAAAATTTTAGCCAAGGGCAAAGAGTTGGGGAAGGGAAGCAAGCCGTCGTTTATTAAAGCCCCTCACCTCGCCAACTGCATTACCTACCCTATTCCCCATGGTCCTTTAACTGAGGAGCAGGTGTTTCTGTCCCCATTTACAAATGAGGAAATCGGTGTGAGTTATAGCAAAGTCAGTGTTGTCCAAATTCTTGAACTGAGTTATGGGAGAGCCAGGGTTGGGACCAGAGTCTCATGTAAAACTGCTTTCTGCCCCTTACGCAACGCTTTTTGGTTCCTTTTCTCCATTGAGGGCAGTGAAAGCGTTAGTCTCTCAGTTGTGTCCGACTCTTTGTGACCCCATTGACTGTAGCCCTCCAGGCTCCTGTGTCCATGAAATTCTCCAGGCGAGCATACTGGAGTGGGTGGCCATTCCCTTCTCCAGGGGATCTTCCCAACCCAGGGATCGAACCTGGGTCTCCTGCATTGCAGGCAGATTCTTCACTGTGTGAGCCCCCAGGGAAGCCTGTGTTCTGTCTGATTAGCTCACTGGGAGGCGAGAGCAGGCCAGTGTTAGAAATGGAGCTTAGAAGACAGATACAGGAAAACTCAAAGCCAGCCAACCCTAGTCTTTTCAGATTCTGTGACCCACCGTTCAGGGATTTGAAAATAGTAGTGGTGGTGTTTTTTTAATTGTCTATCTCCTATATATATATGTATATATGTATGTATCTTTTCTAGGTTCTTTTCCATTATAGGTTATTATAAGAAATTGAATATAGTTCCCTGTGCTATATAGTATGTCCTTGGTTTTTTTTTGTATTTTGTATATAGTAGTGTGTATCTGTTAATCCCAAATTCCCAATTTACCCCCCCACCTTGGTAACCATAAGTTTATTTTCTATGTTTGTGAATCTTGTTCTGTATTGTAAATAAGTTCACTTGTATCATTTTTTTTAGATTCCACATATAAGTAATATCATATATTTGTCTTTCTCTGACTTACTATACTTAGTATGATAATCTCCAGGTTCATCCATGTTGTTGCAAATGGTATTATTTCATGTTTTTAAATGGCTGAGTAATATTCCTCTGTGTGTGTGAGTGTGTGTGTGTGTATACACCACATCTTCTTTATGCATTCATCTATTATTGGACATTTGGATTGCTTTCATGTCTTAGCTGTTGTAAGTAGTGCTCTTGTGAACATTGGAGTGCATGTATCTTTTCAAATTAGAAGTTTTGTCTTTTCTGCATATATGCCCAGGATTGGGATGGCTGGATCATATGGTAGCTCTATTTTCAGTTGTTTAAGGAATCTCCATATTGTTCTCCATGGTGGCTGCACCAGTTTATGTTTGCACCAACAGTGTAGGAGGGTTCCCTTTTCTCCACATCCTCTCCAGCATTTATTATTTGTAGACTTTTTGATGATAGCCATTCTGACTGCTGTTAGGTGATTCCTGAGGATTGTGCTTTATGGTACAGGTTCTGAGAGTTTGAATGTCTTCTGATTCTCTAGGTTGTAATTATATTTTTGAAGATTCGTAAATAATGAAGATGTCATTTCACTGAACTGTGAAAACTGACAGTTGTTTTCAGTTAAACAGGAGACATAATAACCAAAAGGAGACATTTTACAAACTGCTTTCCGTGGCCTCGGAGTTCTAACAAGCTGAAATGCTTGATGATATGCCTTGATCTGAGGCTACTCTGTGGTACGGACATGGTCCTGGAGCAGGAGTCCTGGGTTCTTGGTCTAGCTGTGTGGCCTGGTTGATTTCCCACCAGTTCTCTGGTCCTTTTAATCTTCACACATGTCAAGCAGAAGGAGGTGGACTCACTGACCTTTAGGGCCCTTTCTGGCTCAAGTATGCTTTCTGTGTTAGCACTAGCACCTCCTGTTTTTCTGTGGGCCAGACTTCACCATAAAATATCAGCATTCATTCATTTAATTAATATGTATTGAACAGTTAACACTTTGCCTGTGTTAGCTACTGTGACAGAGCCACTGGGATAGCAGAGGTGAATATAGACATGGTCTTTGTTTTCATGGATCTCACAGTGTAGACTCCTTACTAAACCCTACTCCCCCCACCAAAAAAAGACAGTGAGGAAGTGGTGGGTGTTCAGGTAGAAGTCCTAGGAGCATAAGATGGTGACTAACCTAGGTTGGGGGCTCAAGGAAGACGCTGCGGAAGAGGTGCCTGAGGTATGAAGGGAGAGTGAGGTAGCAGGCAGAAGGGGGAGAGATGAACAATATTGAGAAGTGGTGTCTTGGGCGTATCACAAGGATGATGGTAGCTGTTCTGTTGGACGTCTGCTGGGTCCTCTGTTATGCTCCTTGCCTCTTTGTTCCCTTAGAGTCAGCTCTTTCTCAGGAGGTTGCTTGGACTCTCAGGCAGGCAGAAACCTGTCCAGCCTTCCCAACTGGTCTCCAGTTGTAACACCAGTAACTCCTTTGTGTTGAGGACCTGCTGTGCATCGGGCTACCAGATAAGTCCTTTCCAAGTGTTCTGGTTGAGAGCATGTTCTCTGGAGCCAGGCAGATGTGGCTGAATCCCATGTGCCCGTCTCCCTGCTTGACAACTGTGGCATTGGATGAATCACATTCTGAGCCTCATTCCCCCCTGCCGCCCCCGGAAGAGGGGATAATCTTTCTCTCACAAGGCTCTTTTGAGAATAAAAAGGGTGTCCCTGGCACATGAGAGTACAAGTTCCCAGTCCCTTTTTTAAACCTCTTGGGGCCAGGTGTATTTTGGAATTTAGAGTTCTTTGGATTTTAGGGTTAAATATGCACTGTATTGCCTCCTAAAATCCAAAAGAATTCTAAATCCCAAAACACATCTGGCCCCAATAGGTTCAAAAAAGGGACTGTGAACTTGAATTCTTGGGCTTCCCTGGTGGCTCAGATGGTAAAGAATCTGCCTACTATGCAGGAGACTCTGGGTTGGATCCTCCCTCAGAGAAGGGAATCGCTACCCACTACCTCCAGTATTCTTGCCTGGAGAATTCCGTGGACAGAGGAACCTGGCGAATTACAGTCCATGGGATTGCAAAGAGTCAGACACGACAGAGCGACTAACACTTTCACAGTGCATATACTGTATATAATATACTCTACTCCAGTCCAGGGGTCAGGAGCAGCATAATGTGATGAAACATTGATATTTCTGCAGAAAAGTGTATATCAATATTTATGCCAAGATATGAAAACTGTAAATACCTTCATGCTTCAAACTTAGAGAAACACAAAATAGTTTTTATAGCTTTTGAAGCTAGGCATTATGGATTTGCATAAAGACCGTAATGATCAAATCAGTATGTTATTGACATAGGAAGAGACAAATAAACTAGTGAAACAGAGAACCCAGAAAAAGTCTAACTTTAAGATGTGTCCAGTAAGGTAATTCAGTTCATAGGCAAAGGATGATTTAATAAGTCGTGCTGCTACAACTGGCTATTTGTAAAAGCACCAAAAGTGTAAAACGATCTGTTTTATTCATATGTGCGTGCTTGCTCAGTCACTTCAGTTGGGTCTTTGTGACCCTATGGTCTGTATCCTGCCAGGCTCCTCTGTCCATGGGATTCTCCAGGCACGAATACTGGAGTGGGTTGCCATGCCCTCCTCCAAGGGATCTTCCTGGCTCAGGGATCAAACCTGTGTGTCTTATGTCTCCTGAATTGCCAACTAGTGCCACCTGGGAAGCTTGTTGTACTCATATCTAAAAATAAATTGCAGATCAAGAAGAGCTTAGTAAGGAAAGCTAGGAAGCTATGTATAACCTTGTGTGGAAGAGACCAAGCAAGGATAGAAACCTGGAAGCTGTAGAATAAAAGAGCTGTTTGTTTCTTCAGATGTAGAAACTGTGGCAGAAGAGATGCAATGACATATAGTCATTTGAAAAACAGTAGATCTGGGAAAAATGTGCAATGCAAAGGACAGATAAAATTTAGGAGACAATTTAATTTGCAGGAACTCTTGTAAGTTGACAAGAAAAGGATAAATGGAAAAATGGGCCATTCCATGAGGAGCATATGAAAAGATACTTACATTCAGTAGTAATCAAGGAAATGTAGGTGAACTAAACAGTGAGATGCCTTTTTTTTTCTGGTCAAACTGACAAAAATATTTTTTTAATTGCTTACAGGGATGTGGGAAAAAAGGGTACTCTTCAGACATTGTTGGTAAAAGTGAATTATAGTTCTTTTTTTATTATAAAAGATGCTCAATATAACTAGTCATTAGAGAAAGGCAAATAAAAACCACAGTGAGATGTTGTCCCCTCACACTCACTAGGATGGATTCTCTCAGAACCTCCCGAAAACACTTAAGTGTTAGATACGGTGGAGAAATTGGGACTCTTGTGCACTCTCAGTGGGAATTTAAAATAGTGCAGCTGCTGTGGAAAACAGTATGGTGGTGCCTCAGAAAATTTAAAAACAGAACTACCAGGTGACCAGCATTCCCATTTACCCCCTGAGATTGGAAGCAGGACCTTTTTTTAAAAAAAATTCTTGGCTGTGCTGGGTCTTAATTACCGCATGGACTTTGTCTAGTTTCGGCGAGTGGGGGCTGCCCTCTAGGCGAGGTGCACGGGCTCCTCACGGCGGTGGCTTCTCTTGTTGCGGAGCGTGGTCCCCAGGACGAGTGGGCTCCAGCAGCTGCCGCCCACGGGCTCAGGGACTGCGACTCCCGGACCCAGGCTCGGTGGTTGTGCTGCACGGGCTCAGTCGCTCTGCGGCATGTGGGGTCTTCTTGGATCAGGGATTGAACCTGTGTCTCCTGCATTGGCAGGTGCGTTCTTTACCACTGAGCCACCAGGGAAGCCCTGGAAGCAGGATCTTGAAGAGAGATTTGCACACACATAGCAGCACTGTTCATAAGAGCCAAAAACTGGAAGCAGTCCAAGCATTCATTGATAGATGAATCAACAAAATGTCCTATATCCATGTAATATAATATTATTCAGGCTTCCCTGATGGCTCAGCAGGTAAAGAATCTGCCTGCAATGCAGGAGACACAGGAGATGCAGGTTCAATCCCTAGGTCAGGAAGATCCCCTGGAGGAGGAAGTGGCAACCCACTCCAGTGTTCTTGCCTGGAAAATTCCATGGACAGAGGAGCCTGGCAGGCTACAGTCTATAGAGCTGCAGAGTCGGGCATGACTGAGCACACACACACATACATACACATTATTCACCCTTCTAAAGGAAGACAGACAAGAACACATACTGAATTACACCATTTACATGAGGTCCTAGAACAGGAGTGTGTCTTCTCCCTCAGACGTGTCCCCCCACTCCATGATCAGGTCCAAGACCTCATGCCTTTGGGTTGAGCTTAAATATCTCTCAGGAGCCTTCCTTGGCCAGTCTGGGGGGACCCATTATTTACTCTCCTGTCACCCAGGCTAGGACAGGGAAAGCTGTGTTCAGGTATGCCCACCGAACACTCTGGGGCCTAGAACTGGCCCAGCCCTGCTCACCCCTTCCTCACTCTGCTGGGCTCTGGTTCCCAAAGACATGTCCAGCGACAGAAACTTGACTCTGACAGCCTGCCAGTTGGCACCCTGAGTAGGCTACAGTCTCGCGGGGGTCTCTGCCTGGGCCTGGGCCCAGGTAAAGTGGTGGGAGGAGACCGGGAGGAGGGGTCAGAGGCTGCTGTGATTGGCCTTGACTCTGCCTGGTGGTTCAGCTCTGCCCTCATCTGCCCTCCAGGAGCTGGGAAGGAACAGGATGAATGGGACGTGATTCACTGGAGCTGGGAGAGGGGACTGCCCCACTCCTGCCTCCCCTTGGCCGCTGGTTAGCAGGTGGCCTGAGTTCAAGGTCTCCCTGATTAGGGTGGAACAGCCTCTGCTGGCGTAATTGGGCCATGACCAACCCGTTCTGTTGACAGCACAGTGGCCTTCAGGTGGCTCATTTATTTCTTACACACACCTCATTTTGTTAACCCATTTGGTTTCGGGGTGCTTTTGGTACCCTTTAACCTCGAAGAGTGTGGAGCTACTGTAATGTGGCATGAAGTTAGAGGTTTGAGGGTAACAGGAAGAACTGGCACCCAATGAATGAGAAGCCACAGGGCATTTGGCAGAACCCTAGGCCTAGGAGCCCATGGCTGACTTTGGTGACCCTGAGCCTCACGTGGTTTCCCTCAGCTCTTGCAGATCTATTTCCCTCTAGCTCTGGCTCAGAGATTCTTGAAAGATGGTTTGTTGACCACTGATCATGTGGTGGGCGTCCTGTGAGGCTGCCTCCAGGTGTGTGGGTTGACATAGAGTTGGGTTTCCTAAGTTGGGTAAATTCCTGAGTCTTCCAAAGGTGAAGAGGTGAAATTCAACAGACACTTGAGCTGGTCCTGGAGGATAAGAAGCTGCTGGCGAGGTGACCTGAGAGTGGAGGCAAGGATACTCTAGGCAAAGCACAGCTGTGTGAGGCTGCTTTTAGAAATAATACGATGGAAGCACAGAGAGATGACCTCAGGGTCACACAGGTAGAAGGAGTAGGCCAGGATCTCAGATGTAGATTGACTCAAACATGCATGAGAATTGGCCAGGAGGGCTTGTTAAAAGTACAAATTGCTGGGCCATACCCCTAGAATTTCTGATTCAGTAGGCCTGGAGTAGGGCCTGAGATTTAGCATTTAATTCTAGGTGATGCTAATATATTTTATGGATCAGGGGAACCACACTTCAGGAGCTTCTGATGTAAAACATGAGGTGTAACCTTTCCTCCTGTTGTTATCTTCATAGCAGAGAAGGTGCTTCTCCACCAGCTGACCCTGGGTTAGCCTCAGCCAGGCAGGGGGTGTTGGGAAGCCAGCAGTTCATATGCAGCTGGTTTGTGGCTAGGACTGTGCCAACCTCTTGACAAGTGTCATATGCAGTCTTCATGACAGCTGATGAAACTGAGGCTTAGGAAGGTCACAGTTGTTTCCTTGTCCAAGGCCACAAAGCCAGACCAGGTGGTAACAGTATCGGGGTCGCTCTTGGGCCGCAGAGGGGGCAGCTAGCACGATGCAGTTTAGAAGCATCCTAGGAAGGCATCGTGGGAGAGGACAGATTTGAAATGGATAGCTTACAGGCCGAGGAGAGGAAGACGCTGGCCTTTTCCCTCCAGAAAGCTCTTTTCGGCCTGAGAGCTGAGGAACAGTTTCTCAGAGGGGCTGAGGCTGGCGTTCTCCTGACAGCTTCACTCTGCTGTGAAGAACTGTCAAAGCACTTATCATTTGGTCTGCCTGACATTCCTGTGAGGTAGGGACTCATCCTCGCTGATAAGGACTCTGAAGCTCTCCGGGGATCTTCCCGACCCAGGGATCCAACCTACATCTCCTGCATGGGCAGGCAGATTGTTTAACCACTGAGCCACCAGGGAAGCCCACTAATATCGTTAATAGGTTAAGTAATTTGCCAAAAATACAATAGCTAGTGTGTGACAAAGCCTGGATTAGAACGCAGGTTGTCCAGCTGCAGTGTTGGGTCTTAGTCCCTGGACTGCCTTTTTTTAAGTGGTTGCTATTTATTGAAGCAGATACTTTGCAGGTATTCTCATTACAACTCAGTGAGACAGATGTGTATTAAATCCCGTTTTAAAGATGTTGAAACTGAGGTTCTAAGTGCAATGCCCAGGCACTCAGAGATGGGATTGGCTTCATGTCTTGGGATGTGTCTTCTCCCCCAATGTCTCTTAGCCTTCTCTTCCTTCTTCAGCTTATCACACAGACCTTCAACCACCACAACCAGCTGGCACAGAAGGCCCGGCGGGAGAAGCGAGCTCGGCAGGAGACTGAGCGGCGCGAGAAGGCGGAGCGTGCAGCCAGGTTGGCCAAGGAGGCCAAGTCAGAGACCTCCGGGCCGCAGATCAAGGAACTGACCGATGAGGAGGCCGAGAGGCTACAGCTGGAAATTGACCAGGTAGGAGTGGGCTTCCCTCCCTTGTCCCCTGACCCCCATGGACACTAGAAGTGGGGCCCCTCTTGCCAGCTGTTTTCCCCTTTGCCACAGAAAAAGGATGCTGAGAATCAGGAGGCCCAGCTCAAGAATGGCAGTCTTGGCTCACCAGGGAAGCAGGTGAGATGGACTGGAAGGGTTTGGGAACTTCCAGGGCTCTTCACCCACTCCTTTTCTCTGGAAGGCCCACCCCACCATTCCCTTAGCTTTGGGAATCCTCCCCATACTCCAGGATCCCACATTGGACCAAAGTGGGTTAAAAAAAAACCCCAAAGCTCACTGGCTTAATTTAAGCCTTGGCAGGAAAGCCGGAGAGCCAGAGATGGGCGGTGCTGCACGGACACCGTGCGGGCGGCTCGGGTGGGTGGGTTTCTCTGACACGCCTGGGGCGTGTTCTCCTCGGGGCTCCTCCTGCTCCCACATAATCCTTGGGGCACTCGCTCAGCTCTTCAGAGGTTCTGGTCTGAGCCTGGGTTCCCACCCTCCGGACAGAGAAGAAGGAAGCTGACCATTTGGCAGGCTGGTTTTCCTTTAGAACAACTCTGCTGGTGGCCACCTCTTGACCTGCTCTGGGCTGGGCTTCCTTCCCAAGTCCCGTGGCTGGGTCCCCGGGGTCCGTGTCTGACTGCCACCACCCCCCCCAGCTGTCCCAGGGTCTCCCCATCTGAGCTTCTCTCAGGCAGACCTAGCAGAGAGCCAAACAGGTTTTACCTCTGACTCCCAGTGGGCCATGGACTGGGCAGGGACCAGGTCTTCTGTATTGTCTGCGTCTGTATGCGCAATGGTGGCCAGTGGGGTTCAGTCTAGGTCTGTCAGGGAAGTAGCCGAGCACCCCAATTGTGAGCAGGAGGCCGAAGAGGAGGAGGAGGAGGAGGACGAGAAGGACAAGGGGAAACTGAAGCCCAACCTTGGCAATGGGGCAGACCTGCCCAGTTACCGCTGGACCCAGACCCTGTCGGAGCTGGACGTGAGTGTGGGGGCTGGGGCGGCAGGGTGGAAGCCGGCCTGGGGCCCCTCCTGACCGCCCCTGCCCCGTGCAGTTGGCTGTGCCCTTCCGTGTGAACTTCCGGCTGAAGGGAAAGGACGTGGTGGTGGACATCCAGCGGAGGCATCTCCGGGTGGGGCTCAAGGGACAGCCCGCGATCGTGGACGGGGAGCTCTACAACGAGGTGAAGGTCGAGGAGAGCTCCTGGCTCATCGAAGACGGCAAGGTGGTGACGGTGCATCTGGAGAAGGTGCGAAAGGCCCGCCTCCTGGCCTGTGTTCCTGAACTTAGGGGCCCTGCTGGGGGCTGGATGGGCATATGTTATTTCATCTCCACAATAAGACTTTCATAGTATGTTTATCACATTTTAGAGTCAGAAAAAGGGCAGCTCGAGAGATCTGCTACAACTCTTGCCTCTAGGAGAGGGTGGAGTTAAGGATCAGAATTGTCTTTAGTACCAAAGCCTTTTCCTTTCCATTAGGTTTTTGTTGTTGTTGTTCTACCAGTTTATTGCTACCAACTCATCTCCCTCCACCCTCATGCATGCATGCTCAGTCATGTAACCCCATGGACTGCAGCCCGCCAGGCTCCTCTGTCCATGGACTTTTCCAGGCAAGAATACGGGAGTGGGTTGCCATTTCCTTCTCCCAGTCCATTAGGTTTTTTTCTAGTTTTTATTTTGGGTCTGAATTTTATTTTGGGTCTTAGTTGCCATGTGCGGGATCTTCCTTGTGACATGTGGGACCTTTAGTTGCAGTACATGGGGTCTAGTTCCTTGACCAGGGATCGAACCTGGGCCCCCTGCTTGGGAGCTCAGAGTCTCACCCACTGGACCCACCAGGGAAGTCCCTCCGTTAGGTTTGTATACAAGCATTCAATTCAACAAATACTTGAACACTTACTGCGTATCAGAGACTGTTCTAAGTGCTGGAGGGAGAACAGTGAACAAGACGTAGAAAACTATGCCCCTCGGGAAGCCCGCATGCTCCCCCTCTCAGAGACCTGGGATACAGACCCCGGTACATGAACGTGGTCTCCGTGAAGTGCCAGGGTCTGAGGAAAGTGTCCCGTGGCACGTACTGCCTGGCCCAGCCTACCTGACCCGCCTTGGCTGCCTCTCACTCACCCATCTGTGCCCTTGCCCTTGCATTTCCTCCCACCTGGAATGTCCTTCCCTGCTCTTTTAACGTGGTTCACGCGTGTCATTTAAGGCCCAGCCCATGTGTATGTCCTAATCTCTCCCTCCACCCTGGATGAGTGTCTCCCTCTGTACTTTATTCTTTCTCTTATCATGCTGGCTATCTCCGTGTCTGTCTCCCCCAGCCACCGGGGAGGGCAGAGGTCTCGCCCATCTGCCCCTAGGTCCCAGTTCAGGCCTCGCAAGTCCCTGATGCAGGATGTGGCTGGGAGAGAGTTTGGTTCTGGAAGAGCTGGGGGGTGGTCACCAGGGTCCAGAGTGAGCCACCACCCATCCCTAGGTGGCCCTCCTCTTCCTCTCAGATCAACAAGATGGAGTGGTGGAGCCGCTTGGTATCCAGTGACCCTGAGATCAATACTAAGAAGATAAACCCCGAGAACTCCAAGGTGAGCCCAGGCTGGTTGGAGGAGCTGTGGTTGGGAGGTTTGGGGCCTGGGTGGCCCCAGGGCTTCACCCACCCTGTCACTGTCTGCCCCCCAGCTGTCAGACCTGGACAGTGAGACCCGTAGCATGGTGGAGAAGATGATGTATGACCAGAGACAGAAGTCCATGGGGCTGCCTACCTCGGATGAGCAGAAGAAACAGGAGATTCTGAAGAAGTGAGCGAAGCAGAGATGGGGGTTTGGGGGAGGTGTCTGCGGCTGGGACCTGGGTGACAGCGGCAAGTGTTTACTGAGCAGAACACAGGAGCTGCCCCGCCCCTTCCAGGATGAGCCAGCCAAGTTTATGGCTTTATAGCCTTGGCTTGCCTCCCCTAATCACTTACTGAGGTCATCTTGAGGGCAAGGCTACCTCGGGGTAGGAAAGGGTAACAGGCGGTCACCATCACCAATAGAAAAAGCAGTGCCAGTGTTGGCACCTCAGCATCCAGCCTTGGGCTCAGATGGGCCTCAGAGGGAGACCTTGGGGGCCCTATTCCTGCCTGGCGTGGATCCAGGTTGCTGAGAGTTCTAAACAGATTAGACCTCATGTTGGAGGCTAGAGAAAGGGGCAAATTTGGGGGAAACATGGCCTGTCTCACCTTCCTGCTGTCTCCTCAGGTTCATGGATCAGCATCCAGAGATGGACTTTTCCAAGGCCAGATTCAACTAGCCCTGTGTTTGCTCCCCTGAACTCTCCAGGCTGAGCTCCCGGCTCCCCACTTTCCTCTCTCACCCTCCCCGGGACTGGTGGGCTGCAGGGCCAGGGCAGGCACGGGGCTGGCCGGCACACAGGTCCCAGGCCATCATGGCAGAAGGGCTGGGGCCTTGGGGGGTATTGTCCTCCCCAGCTGGCCTGCTGTTACACATTAAAACCATTTACCCAGTTCCACTCGTGTCCTTTTTCCCTCTGGCCTTTCTCGGGTTCAGGCCTCTTGGGACTGCTGCTGGGGCCTAGGGACTGACTACGCATCGGGTTCTGCCGTGTGATCTGGAGTGGGTCCTTGCCCCTCCCTGGGTTCAGTTTCTCACTTAGAGGATTCAGACGAGGCTTTAGTCTGTGTATGATTTTGAACAAAAGGGGTTACAGGCATCAAGCATATGTCAGATTCTCCAAGGGGCCCATGACTCAGCAGCATTTAAGACCAGCCTGACTTGATTCCGTTTTCATCTCTGAGACAGTTTCCCACTGCACTGGGTCTGTCCTCTAGTCCTGGAGCAAGTGTCTCTAAAACTCCACACTACTTCCCAGAGGCAGCAGCAAAGGCTAGGGGCACCGCCTAGGCCCCAGAAGGGCTGTGTGTGTGGTGGGGATCTTACTGGGAAGGCAGGGGGACGCCCAAAGGAGTCTGTTGCGTGTCTTTGACCTGGACCCTTGCAGATTTTAGGGCTTTTCAGAGTGAGCCACCAAGGCCGTGCTAGGGCTGGAGAGCTGTTCTCTTTTGCCCAGTCCAGCCACCAGAGCTGACCCTTGTCCCGCTTTGGCAAGAAGTACAGGTCACAGTGCAGAGCGCCATAGAGGTTATGGTAACAAGAGTGGGTTCACTTGCCCAGGGTGCTATGCCCTGTGAGCTATGGGTGGCCCCTGGATTTCTGGGACACAGCATGTCTGTCCTTTTGGCATCTGAGAATAGCTTGTTAAAGACTTAAGCTATGCAGTATTTGACTTTGTCTGTTTATTAAACTTACAAATCCCTTTTTCTGGGAATGCCAGCAGTGGTTCCCAAGGCTGAGCTTGGATAATGGGGCTCAAAAAAAGCTTTGGCCCCAGAGGCCCATTTTCTAAGCTCTCAGATTGCTTCTTGGCAGGAAAATTGTGACAAACCTAGACAGTGTATTAAGGATCAAAGACATCAGTTTGCTGACAAAGGTCCATATAGTCAAGACCACGTTCTTTCTAGTAGTCATGTATGGATGTGAGAGTGGGACCATGAAAAAGGCAGCGGAAGGACTGATGCGTTCAAGCTCTGGTGCTGGAAATGACCCTTGAGAGGTCCCTTGGAAAGCAAGGAGATCAAAACAGTCAATCTTAAGGGAAATCAACCCTGAATATTCTCTAGAAGGGTTGATGCTGAAGCTCAAGTACTTCTGATGCAAACAGCTGACTCGCTGGAAAAGACCCTGATGCTGGGAAAGACTGAAGGCAGGAGAAGGGGATGACACGGATGGTGTCACTGATTCAGCGGACATGAACTTGGGCAAACTGGGATATGGTGAGGGACAGGGAGGCCTGTCCTGCTGCAGTCTGTGGGGTTGCACACAGTCATACACGACTTAGTGACTGAACAAGGGCCAAGGCTAAGGTGTAGGGGCTGTGCGTGACTCTCCTCTGTCCAGTGATATCCCAGGGCTCCCGTGACCCATGGTCATTTTCTTCACTTTTTTCTTTGGTGGCCACACCATGTGTAATGGCATGTGGGATCTCAGCTCCCCGATCAGGGGTCTAACCCATGCCCCTTGTAGTGAAAGTGAAAGTTGCTCTGTCGTGTCTGACTCTTTGTGACCTCATGGACTGTAGCCTGCCAGGTGCCTCTGTCCGTGGAATTCTCCAGGCAAGAATGCTGGAGTGGGTTGCCATTCCCTTCTCCAGGGGATCTTCCTGACTCAGGTATCGAACCCAGGTCTCCCGCTTTGCAGGCAGGTCCAGCCACCAGGGAAGCAGTGGAAGTGCAGAGTCCTAACTATGGGGCTGCCAGGGAATTCCTGGCCTGTGGTCATTTTCAATCACGGAGGGCCATGACCTGGATGGAACAGCAGAGCCTAAGGGGAGAGGCCAGTTCTATCACTGGTACTGAGCCTGCAGTCATGGCCACAGGGACCATCCTGGGTGTCCAATAGGAAACTGAATAGACAAGTAGTGTGTCTAGTCAACTTTCCAAAGGCTGCCCATGAGGTCAGTAAAAAGGACGGTGGGGCGGCTGCAGGTGAAGTGGGGGCAGAGAGGGATCCCGGATACCTAGCTTTATCAGTCAGGACTTTGGTGGGCCTGCTCTGGTCTCACTGAGGACAAATACACCCCTGTGTGTGAGGAGTAGCAGGAGCCTTCTGAACCCTCACAGCTCAGTTGGTAAAGAATCCGTCTGCAACTGCAGGAGACCCCGGTTTGATTCCTGGGTCGGGAAGATCCCCTGGAGAAGGGATAGGCTACCCACTCCAGTATTCTTGGGCTTCCCTTGTGGCTCAGTTAGTAAAGAATCCACCTGCAATGCGGGAGACCAGGGTTTGATCCCTGGGTTGGGAGGATCCCCTGGAAAAGGGAAAGGCTACCCACTCCAGTATTCTGGCCTGGAGAATTCCATGAACTATACAGTCCATGGAGTCGCAAAGAGTTGGACACGATTGAGCGGCTTTCACTTTCACTTTTCTGAACCCAGCTGGGCTCTGATGTCCACACAGGGGATCTGGCTTCTACCCCAAGTAGGTCAGTTTGCCGGCTTGGGGGCAAAAGTGCCAAGAGGTCAGCTTCTGGGTACAGAGCCACAGTTACTAGTATGTGACTCACTCAATTCCTTAACGCCTCTGATTCCCAGCCCCTGTGAAAGAATGACCCACTCCAGGACTGTTGGGAGCGCCAAGAAGACACCAGTAATGCTCAATGCTATCAGCACCAGTGGGATGGAGGGAGCCCCAGGTCTGAGGCGGGCCGGGTGGGGGCTGACATGCACTCAGGGTGTGGAGAAACTGCAGGGATGGCCAGGAGCAGGCCCACCTGTGGGCAGTGAATTGGGGCAAAAGGCCTGCCTAGACGGACCTCTCAATCATGACAGAAGCTACTTAGTAAATCCTTCTAAGGTACAGATGCTGCACTTGTCTTGATCTCCTGGAACTCACCGTGATGAGTCTGAGAGATGGGCCTTACCGCTCTCAGTTTAGCCTTCTGACCTCAACCCCACAGCACTAGGCCAGGCTGGATGCTCTGCGTGGTCTCCTGCCCCAGGCAGCAGTCAGGCAAATGCGACAGAAAGGACAGCATCACAGCCAAGATGAGCAGACAGAGATCTATTAAGTTTGTACTATGGTCACATTAGGATGTAGAACACCAGCCAGGAAGCTAACTGCTCAACAGAACATAAGATGGAGTGGGCACGGCCCACAGAGTTCCAGACAGAGGTCCTGCCTGCCCTCCAACCCAGTGCATTTAAGACAGGCTTCTTTGAGCTGTTACCCGCTCTGTCCTGGGGAGGGGGAGGACTGCATGATAGGTTATGGGTTGTATGTTACAGGGGGAGCATGTTATGGGGATGGAGTCGGGATTCAATCCCAGAAGTCCCCTCCTCAGCTTTTGCTTTCCATGACCCAGGCCTCCTGAAGACGGGGCAGGAAGGACAGGCCCAGGCAGGGGCCAGGCCAGCGGGGGACCCCAGGGGAACGGGGGCGCCACAGCCCAGTGAAATGCATGTGGCTCGGGAACCATTCAGCCAAGGCGGGAGGAGCCAGAGTGGGCACGGCTTCTGGTCTCACGGCCTTGCCTCCCACAAAGGGGGGCTCTGGTCCCTCTCCTCATGCCGTAGACTGTCCTCTCAGATGGGGAGGCAGCGCTGGGCCTGGCGAGGGTTAGCAGGTCACCTGGAGCAGCGGTGCCCCTGAAGAGTCTGTGTCGGTGCCCTGGAAGGATGAGTCGTGGCTGGTAGGGTATCCTGTGGAGGAAGGAAGGAGGAAACAGAGGCTCAGAGATGGGGACGGGCTCATGCAAAGCCCTCGGGCAGGGAACAACCTGCTGAGAAGAAACAGAGGGGGACTTGAGCTGGGTGGGTGAGCCACTCGGCGGCTTTGCCTCTCTCAACCCCAGTCTTGCTTCCTGTAAAGGGGAATGACCCTGCTTCCAGGGGCTTGTGAAAGCCAAGAAGATAGCAGGAGAAACCACACAGGGTGCCTTTCAGCTCCAGTGGGTGCCCACCTCCCCCGTCCTCCACTTTCCTCTCCAGTGACCAGGGTTTCGCTTCAGGCTCTGGGCATCTGCCTGCCTCCTGGCTCAGGGGCATCCCCCTGAATCTCTCCCAGTGGAATCTCTGAGCCAGCCTACAGGACGGGGACAGGGTAAGAGGCTGCCTGGGCCTCTCCTCCCTCTCTGATCCCATCCTCACCCACCCCAGGAGGAAGCTGGGAGAGGGGCAGGTTGGGGGCCGCAAGGGCTGTCCCCTCTCCTCTCCGCACTCCTCATCACGTCAGGACCAAACCTGGGGCTCCATAGGGTCTCAGCCTCCTGGCAATGGCATCTGCGGTCGTCTCCTGGGAGATCTGCACTGTGAGTTCTAGGGAGGGAACACGAGGGGCAGTGGTCATTATCACGTCCTTTCAATCTCATTCCCCACTTATTAGCCCTGGGCTGGGTTAGAGAAACATCGTGTGTGTGTGTGTGTGTGTGTGTGTGTGTGTAGAGAAACGAAGTTTAAAAAATGACACGGAGTGTGTGTGTGTACATGCACTGGGTTAGAGAAACATCGTGTCTGTGTGTGTGTATGTGTGCTGGGTTAGAGAAACATCATGTGTGTGTGTGTGTGTAGAGAAATGATGTTTAAAAAGCGACACAGAGGGGGTGTGTCTGTCTGTCTGTCTGTACAATGGTGGATGGGGAGTTTGGTTAGGCCAGCACAGATCAGAGGTCCAAATTCATATGGGTACCTGGGTCCTGTTAACCAGACTAGCTCGCTAGGCCTGGAAGCCCCTCTGGTAGGTAGCAGCGGGGGACAGAAGGAGCCTGTGAGGGGACGCAGAGGACCGGAGAACCAGAAGGAGGAAAAGCTGGGACCAGCTGAGGGGCGGATCCACAGCGGCCAAAGAGCCCAATGTAACCCTCCCTAGCCAAAGCCTCCTCCATTCCGCCCCTCGGTGTGGCACCCCACCTACCATCCTGGCTGAGCCCTGAGCCCACCATGGTCTCGTGGCCGCTGTCTGGGGCGGTGGCAGCTGGGGCGGCTGCCCGGCTTGAGCGCCCCTCTGCCGTCTGCGGGCGGGCGCGGCTCTTGCGGGTGCTGATGCGAATGATGCCGCGCACCAGGCGGCCCTCAGCGTCCTGCTCATCCAGGTGGTAGTCCTGGGTGATGCTGCTGATAAGGTCCGAGATCTTACTGGTCTTCTCCAGGAACACAGTGTCTGAGGTGCACTTGGCCAGCTCGTCGATCTGGTGTACGCTGAACAGCTCTGTCAGCTTCTTGAAGATGAGCACGTCGATCTCTCGGCTGGACATGGAGCCACTGCCTATCTCGGGCAGGTCCAGGTCCGACTCGTGGAAGGAGTAGTACTCCTCGGAGCCCCGGGGACTGCTGGCGAGGGTGCTGGGCAGGCTGTGCCGCATGGGCGGGGGGTCAGCCAGCGGCTCCTTGCAGCAGGAGTCCGCGTCGGGGGCGGGGGAGGCGGCGCTGCGGTAGGGGTACACTGGGATGCCTTTGAGCTTGACGTCGGGGTAGCTGAAGCTGCTCCCCATGGCCGACTTGAGCCGCTGGCCATCCCGCCGGCTGGGAGGCGCATGGTCAGGGCTAGGGGGCACGCCGTTGTGTTCCTTGACCCAGCTGGCTTCGGCGGCCCCTTCAGGGGAGTCCCCCGAGGACAAGCAGGGGCTGCAGCCCCGCGCACAGGCCCCGCAGCGCTGGAGGCAGTCCCGGCAGCGGCGGAAGCAGAAGGCCGCCCGGCACCAGTCCCACACCCAGGGTCGCCAGAGCAGGCAGCAGGCAGGGGGCTCGGGAGTCTGCTCGGCAGAGCCAGAGATGAAGGTAAGGCTCTCGGGCCCGTGGTGCCCGGGGTCCTTGGGGTCTGGCCTGCGGGTGCGGCGGCTCGATAGGGCCCGGGATGGCTCATCGTAGGTCTCCAGGCATAGCTCTGCTGGCCGCTCCCACGGTCCCAAGCGTGGGGGCCCGGATGATGGGCGGGGGTGTCCGGGGCGGGGCATGGCTTACTGCATGGTCTGCTGTAGCCAGACGCCTGTGAGGGAGAGGCCAGGAGGGAGACAGAGTCAGAGGCTGGGGCACGTGCTTGCGCTGAGACCTAAGGAGCTTCGGACTTCTGGCTTCTGAGGTCTGTGATGTGGATGGGCCCAAGGATGCCCATGAACCCCGGCCCCTTGCTTCCCCAAAGAGGAAATTCTCTCTGTGCTCTAACCTATATATCAAAACCTCCTGAGACTTCACACCCACTGGGATGGCTACTATTAAAAACAGAAAATGACCAGCTCTGGAGAGGATATGGTGAGGGTGGAACCTTCGTGCACTGCTGGTGGGAATGGAGAGTGGTATAGCTACTCTGGAAAACACTGTGGAGCTTCCTCAGAAAGTTAAACATAAAATTATCATATAATCCAGCAATATCACTTCTGGGTTACACCCAAAAGGATGGAAAACAGGCACTCAAACAGATATTTGTATACCGAAGTTCATAGCAGCATTATTCACAATAGGTAGAGATGGAAACCACCCAAGTGTCCACTGATGGATGAATGAATTAAAAAAAAAAAAGCTATATACTCTCAGTGGAATAGTATGCAGCCCTGAAAAGGAATGAAATTCTGATACATACTATAACAAAGAACAACTGGTTTAAAATTGAGAACGGAGTACAAGGTTATATATTGTCACCCTGCTTATTTAACTTCTATGCAGAGTGTGTGTGTTCAGTCACTCAGTCGTGTCTGACTCTTTATGACTGCATGGACTGTAGCCTGCCAGCCTCCTCTGTCCACGGAATTTTTCCAGTAAGAGTACTGGAGTGGGCTGCCATTGCCTCCTCCAGGGGATGTTCTCGACCCAGGGATCGAACCCACGTCTCCTGCATCTCCTGCATTAGCAGGTGGACTCTTGACCACTGTTGGATGAATAACAAGCTGAAATCAAGATTGCTGGGGGAAATATAAAAAAGCTCAGATATGCAGTTGATACCACTCTAATGGCAGAAAGTGAAAAGGGACTGAAGAGCCTGTTGATGAAGGTGAAAGAGGAGAATGAAAAAGCTGGCTTAAA